>NW_019211454.1:25070258-25154208 GCF_002443255.2 Varroa destructor
CATATATATATTCATATATAAGGGTGCATCCAATATTATTTCACAATATATAATACTATGAAGATCTTTTTTTCTAATAAGAAAGTAACTTTAATGATAGAAGTATAATCTCCCCGTGCATTTAGCCTTTAACCATATAGCTGAGGAAATATGTAGTCAATTGCTCTGATGTTCCAACATAAGCTTTTGTCTGTTGTTACATTTGTCTAGGTCCCCTCAGCGCCTCCGCTTAGCCTGTACAGGCCTAGATTGGCTTCTTCTGACCCGATCCGAGCCTTGCGTTCGACTTCGACCGGGTATAGCCCAATGCTGTTTAAATTAGCCGTCGAGCAATCGTCGTCTGATTTTCTCATCGTATCCTATTTATGCAAGCGGCACTCAGTTCCGGCCTAGCTCAGCACTTTTCAGTATTCTGACCTGAACTGCCACGTTCTGTTATTTAGGCTGTCATCGCCGCAAGTCGATGTTGCCATCTCATGCGCATATGAACTGGCCGGCAGATCCTCACTGGCGACGAAACTCACCGAAGTGACTAAAAAACGGACATAGCTAACTGTTCGATGAAATCTTTGGAAAACTGACGAATTCAGCTAAACTCTTGTCAGTCTCCATCCGGACACAGCGGAACAGCCACTACCCCCCCCCCCCTCCTTTCAAGCATACATTCATTTTCAAGCTTCCTACATTTCCTTGTAGACGTCAAAGCGTTGGAACCTCCTTGAAGAAAAGACACTAGAAGGACGATGACAACGAACCACTATTATCTAGCAGTGTTTTAATGACAGTTCTGCGTCATCCTTTTGTAATAGCATTAGACGAAATATATTTGTCGATATAAATTGTTAAAAGATCCATCTAAACGACAAAAAAATTATAACAATGCTAGCACACACATGCAGCTATCTTGAAAAATTACGCCATTGTCGATCCGGTGAAAATGATCTCTGCGAACGTTCGAGAAAACAAACGAATATCATTAAAAACCTCTTGAGTACTATAAATAAAGAACACACACCGCCAAACCAGTAGTAATTTATCAATTTAAATGATTGGTAAACATATTTGTAGCAGTAAAACTGGAGGTTTCTCTAATTGTACGGCATATTAAGGAATGAAAATACTGCATGTATAACGATATACGTTAACGGTAAATCATCATTCGACATTTTTGTACAATACAATTTTGTAGGGGATCAAGTTGAACTTACCCAAACGCTAATTTGTATAAGCGAAGCAATTATCAGAAAATTAACACATGGAATATGAGAACCTTCTTTTGAGTTTCATATTGCTTTAATCTCTCCTTTGATTAAGCCAAAGCTGTTGAAAGATGTAGAATTGAAATTAAAGTACGACTAATTCCAGTAGTTCAAAGACTAAAGAGTAAAGTAAAAGATTAAAGAGAATTTTGCTGTTCTTTACAATAACACCAGATCAGTTATTGAAATCTGCTTAAAAGAAATAACGTGTCTGGTGCTTCTGCCGGGCTCTTTTGGTCGATCCGAAAAAAAAAATTCTTATATATCGGCGTTGTTTTGGCAACGAAAGTTGTCCGAAATGACATTCTACACAATTCCCATAGCCTGCGTACAAAGTAAGTTTGCATCATTTATATGATACGGAAGTATTTAGCGTCTTAAGCAAGCGTAGTACGTCTGCATTAACACTACAAACGCCGTCGTCTTATGTTGATTTACTCTGAAAAATTTACTGAATTACTAAACATTGAACCATAGTGGCCTTCCAGGACATTGGCTAGCTAACGATAACAAATGTATTAAAACTAAGCAACAATCGGTTAGGTAGTGGTGTTAGTGAATGGCGCTATTATACGAGCGTACACCTGTACACGTATTATTCACCGTACTCAGCCATATTGGGAAACCAAATATACTGATCGGCTCATTTGTTGAACTGTGTCACTTTTTCCAAGCGGTAAACGGCCGGTTCCTGCGTTGCCATTAGCCTTGTCGTCGACATCGCTGTCGTTCCGCTCCCGTGAAGTGTTTGCACACGATATTAGTTGTACTTTGTTTGATTTTGCGGGACTCTGTGTTAAAGCTAACTCGAAATCAATCATCCCTGATGGCAGGAGATGGGCTCATGGGTGTGGCAGGAAACTGTGACGAGTTAACGAGGGCGGTGTTTAAATTAAATTTTCTAGATCTTTTAGGCGTTTGCTGTTTACTTTGATCGCTCGCGCTTTCGACGTGTGACCGCTACGACCAGACGTTTCTCCTTCGCCATTCAGTAGTAGTGAAGTAGCTCGATTAGTTTCTAAACAAAAACTTTCTTGCGGTAAGAAAAATAGTTATATGGCCCCTGGGCAAGATAATCATTGGCTTGTGGGTTGTAGGGTTCGAGAGACGCCGAATGTAGTTGGCATTGAACATGGTGAGTGAGCCCTTCTAGCGCCCTTTCTACTGTAAGTGTCAGGTAGGAATACTACTAAGCCAAACTCCTTATCGTTAAGGCCAATAGCCCGAACGGGGATTGATAGAGACTCCATTGAATAGAACTGGTATCAGGAAAGCTGTGTAGGCTTTCAAGAGCTGTTACGATCGCAAGCAGCAAGAAGAACGATCTTATATATTGCATGATAGACTTTATTAGAATTTCTAGCTAGGCCGACCTCTCATGCTCATCTACGAATAACTAAAAGCAACTACTCGGAAGAAACATTAATTAACAAGTACAAAGCAGATCATCTGAATAGTACAGACTTTCTCATTGTATGATATGCAGCAAATCATATTGCTATTGGATACTAAAGAACGTTTCAAAAGTTCGATTTTGTGTAGCTGAGTGTCCTGTTCATACCAGGCTAATGCATCTCAATCTGAGGTTTAATACTTATGGGAGGTATCCACTGTAAAAAAAATCTTTATTTGTTGTATTATGTAGCGTTTACTCAAAGATCATGTGCGAAGTCGGTTGAAGTCTTCTTGAAATGAATACACTAATTGCACTTAATCGTACTTCGTATATATATACATGTAAAATTGAACGTTAATGTTTTACTGTGTGACAGCTAAATAATATTAATCCCTGTTTTATAGATTGCCCATGCCCAAATACCATTTTTGGACAACAAACATTTATCTATTCATGCGTCACTAGCATTCTCTCCCATCAAAAATGTATCATTAAATTATAGTGAGTATGAAGGCAAACGTTTTTCATATCTCTAGAGAAGTTTACAAAGCTTGTATGTTCGTTGGCGGAATAATAAAATGGCCTTAGCTACAGTGGAATGAGTTATGAACTTCGACTTACATTTGCAAAAGTTGCACCTTATTCATATATGTACTTCTTATGATTATTTTTTGCGAACATAGAAAACCATTTTCAGTACCTTCTATAGATATTGTGTGGCAGTATCATG
Source organism: Varroa destructor (assembly GCF_002443255.2). Lineage (NCBI taxonomy): Eukaryota > Metazoa > Arthropoda > Arachnida > Mesostigmata > Varroidae > Varroa > Varroa destructor. The sequence continues at coordinate 25,073,644 of NW_019211454.1, forward strand.
CATGCTACATTTTCCAGTATGCAGTAGGACAAGCATCGAAAAGTTCCCGAGCTCTAATACAGGCCCTTAAGGTAGAGGTTCGATAAGACCCAGGACAGGTCAAGACAAAAAATGTATTAAGAAGAAAAGGCTACTGAAAGCTAGTGGGATAGGCGGGAACGTAAGAAGGAAACGAATTGCATCGCTTAAGTACGAGTACATTGCAGAAGAAGTAAGAGCGCTAAAAGGAAGCAACGGGCGAACACCGCCAAAGGCCGCAATGCCTGCGAGGACTATGACACTGTTGTATCAACGCGAATAATTGACAAACATCGACGGCAGGCAGAACGAGAAGGTCCTGGTGGCTTCAGCCCGGGCAGTTTGCCTCTGGGTTAGTTATCTTACTACGACTGCAGGCGCTATATGTATGTACCATTAGCATCCAAGGCGCTGAAAACGAGCGTCCCCGGTACTCGCAGATCTAGCCCGCAGCTGAGTTGTACCGCTCAGCATTCATTGCCTTTATTATTCACACACAACGGTGTTAGCGTCAGGGCTCGATAGAGTTGTGTTCACGAAAGCAAAGGGACTGCTTCAAGTAGAGGCAGGCAACCTACCAAAAAGGTGTCGGATGGCCAAACGAGCGCTGCCCCGGTCTAGCTCGTTGCGCAAACGCGTTTGGAGATGATTAAAGGGCAAACAGCAATCGGCTGTACTATACACGGGGCATGTGGGCTGTGTTCGATAAAAGTTGCCGATTGAACTTAATGAGCTGTCCTGTGTAAGAGGTAAGATACTTCTGTTACATATTGGGTGAAAGATGCTTGCACACGTTTTGATCCTTCAATGCGGCTGATAATAATATGGGTTGCATAATACAGGCAGACAAAGCGTCAATGATTATAATATGACAGTTGACTTCTACAGACGAATTCGGCCAGTAAACAGGTATTTTTGCAATTCAAATCACGCTCCTGCATGCTCAGGCTAAAATATATGTGATGTGTTTTTGCTCTAGAAGTAGCGCTGTCCGATAAAGGCCTAGGCGAACACCCCTTTACCTAGAAATGGTGACAATTATTTATAATATAGTCATTGTGTATCCCATGGATACTTACATTATAAACGATCTATTATCTTGGCATCGGCTTCATTAGGTTTACAACTAGTCCAAAACGCTTTAAAAGAAAAGTATTAGAATTAATTCTACTAAAGCACAATGGGCATTTTCCGTTGTCGATGACAAGATTCCTGCTCGCAAACGACTACCGCAGTTCTGCAAAAAGTTTCTACTTTTCTATTATTCTACACACGTTTGTTTGTAAGCTGAAAACGATAATTTTGGAAGCTTTTTGTAACAGACTCACTGCATCTATAATATAACAGTACAGAAAAACATATTATAAAAGGCACTTGCCGAAACCAACACACTTATCGATCGTTTTCAAGGAGCATTTAGGGGCGAAAGTAACATTTTTCGAGGCTCAACGTAACAAACGAAAAACCTCTTTTGTTATGTGCAACGACGTATATCATTTATGGGAAAATTAAACATGACTATATAAAAAGGAAAAGGATTGTCTAAGTTTGGGTCTGCAGTGCCGCGGTACAACATTTAGCGTAAAGTGCAATGATATATTGTAAGGAGCATCGTTCATTAGATGAAGCTTTCAATATGCTCGAAATCGATAGATCACAACCGCTGTCAGCTGTCACATCTAAGGCCATAAAGTTACCGAACGTCCGGCGATCAATCCTAAATGTCAACCTCAAGCCATATTTTCCAGTTCTAAGTTACTCCTTGATGCCGCTTCGGCATTACCGCTTCAACATTCTCTAAGAAGAGTATTTATTTAGTGCTGACCTTATAGCCCTTCATGGAACATTTTCATGTTACGAAATATCATGTCTAATAACTTCAGTTTTTCAAACTTAACGTCGCCGACTTTTGTAAACAGTACAGCGTCTAGCTGTAAGGCAGCGACAGTAGGTTGCGACCTTTCTATGACACATGCCGCAGATCTCTAAATTAAAAGCCGGGTCACCAAAGGCATTATATAACACACGTGTAGCAAAAATATATTCCTTTGCTTTACTGCAACTAAAAACCTAGGCTACGATGCCGTAAAGAAAAGAGTCCTCAATTTACGCCTTCTGCCCTGACCGAGAACTATGGCAGTCTTTTGGCGTTGTTATCCTACTGCACCTGTTTCTTCCGATCGCTCACTCAACTTTGTCGCCGTCGTAAGCGCGGGCCATCGCTCAACGGCTAAAGAAATGTCAGACTTACGCAAAGGGAGAGCTGCGCGGAGGCAAGGGCAACGGAGCCGCTAAAAGGAACGCTGGCTGGATACATTAAGGATTTCTCATCCCTGAACGTTTTCTCACTAGAGCTGCAGGATAAGAAGCAATAGAAAGAAAAATGCGATTGACAGTGCAACGAAGATGATCGGCCAGTTCGCCAGCGGGACTTATGCGACGTCTTCAACCAATAGTTACTGCAGCAGTAGTAGAAGCAGAAAGCAGTGTGCCTATAGAACGCATTGGGACTAGAATGATAATACATCAAAAAGGCGTTCTGCCAGAACGCTTACGGGACAGCCACATGTGATTCGGGTATAAAGGAGGATTGAATACTATGGTAAGACCGGAGGGAAACGGGTACACAACGCAGTATATAATGGAACCTACCGGTGCAGAAAGACGGCCGCTGCGGTTTGAAACTATTTACTTCATGGTCGCAATGCTCATATACTCTTGGCATATTCACAATACGCTCACAGCCCATAGCAACCATCACCTATGTGAGTGTTCAGACGCGTTGTCGTTTCTGAATGCTGTTTTGTTGAAAACAATATGTACGATCGTGTGTCCTAAGGTTGCCAGTAACGTGCGGTACGCTAAGATGCTGCTCTCACTGGAGACATACTCGCTAATACACACTATGAGATTAATATCCCTATTTTTTGAACAAGGAAACGTACGTTATCTGCATACGATATGCCAGCTCTAATCCACTATCAGCGCATCAAGTTGAGGTCTTTCTCTATGAACACAATGTACAGTGCGTGTGATATATATCTTCAATGAGGCTCTGTTAGCCAGATTTAAGGTTTCTTTCGAGTATCCCCACTGAATGTATGACTTTAGGTGATACTTGAAAAGTAATTTTTTTTAGGCTATTAGAAATTTTGAAAACGTCTAGTGCTTTCGAATGAGTCATGAGAAAGCCATAAATGAAGAAACAAATTTGAAGGTTTTCAACTTAACTTACGGCATTTCTAAACACGTATTTATAACAAAACGGCGGGGACTGGGTTAGAATTAATAGAATTAGAAGAAATTGAAAAAATGTTAGCTTCTAACGACGGAAAAACGAGTTACTATTTTTTTCAACGATAAAGCAATTTTTCTCTAACCTCGAGTTGAGTAGGCCGAGGTCTTAGGTAGTTATAAGACGACTTTTTCCGGCTTTAGATTTATGCATTTGCAGCATAACATTTAGCTTCTTTTTTTGATACATAAGATTATGTGAGATTTAGCTTAGTAAACAAATAAACCTAATTAATAGGCCACTTGCCATTTATCAATCGGATTTTAGTCGTAAGTGTAGGTTAGAAAAATTTCTAACTAAAAAAAAGTTGAGTATCTCAGGAAAAAATTGAAAAAAATTACAGTTCCTCATAAATGGGAAATAAATTCTGAATATACGCGAGCTTCTAGAGGGTACGTGCGTTGAAAACTCAGTATCGTCGTTAGACGGAGTCAACGTTGTAATTCATTCCACTTATCTGGTTCTTATATCCGAACAGTCAGCGTGGGTCGGTGCCGCTTGCAGACACTTTACGGCTGATCCGGCCTACTATCAGTTTTTCTCCCCCGACCCTACATTCCTGTTACAGCTCTCGCATTGTGACGGTGTGTTAATAGCTAGACTTTTACATGTGTACCAAAAAACATCTGTGTTGCATAGTTCACACGGCGGCGCTACGATCTTCGGTATATGTATGCTCTAACGAATTCGCGTACATGTTGTAGGACAGAAAGTACACTTGGATTGCTGCACCCCCATTTCCCAGAAAAGGAAAAGTAGGGCTGTTTGTTGTCTCTATTAATTTGTACGTCAATGGACTAGAACGCCGGCTTGTCAAAAGTAAGCTCGCCATCACATGCATCAACAGTATATCATTGTTTGGTAACAGACGATGCTGACGGCCACTACCAATCGCTATGTAAAGATTGACAATAGCGGTGTCTTCACAGGGCTTTTCTTCCTTATCTTTTTCGCTGCTGCGTCTGTGTTTGTGTCTGTGGGCGCCCGAATTAGTGGCAGGATACTCTCCGCGGCTTTGACGCCTACTCACACTCTAGTGTCGTTTGCGCCTTACTATTAGTCTAATCCCTAAAGATTCGAAGCCTACTACCCCACGACAGTTTGTCTTAACTTACTATCGTAAGAACACAACAAAAAGTAGATTCGTATCGAACGCTACTGCTGAAAATCGATTATGCAATGATGCATACGGATGACAGAATGAGTGTGGCTGAGTGAAAAGAAATAAATAACAATACTGTGGATATAGCAATAAAAAAAGCGTTGAAAAAGGGAAGACTGATTTCCCACTACGAATTAAAGCCAAAGGAGTCAAAGTCGACATGCTATGTAAACAGGTTCCCCTCCTAGGGAGTCTGTTTGCGAGGAAAAATGCACAAGTTAGTAAAAATTTCGATCTTTAATAGGTCAAATCAAAATGTCAGCCTGGAGACCTACCAATGACCAAAATACCTCGCTACAGTAACTGAGTGGCATTTTTTCACACATTTGTTCGTTTCTTTCTACAGTATTAAGCATGTATAGTGTTACAGAAATGCTCCATTTATATGGATATAAACAAACGGCCAAAAAATGAGAAAACAAGGCCTATTTCCTATTTTCCTGTCATGTTCAGTCTACGTTTCGGAGGTTCAAGTCTCCACGTGTTCGGCGCCAAAAGACCGCTCCACTATACGTTGCGCCTTAACAGAGAAAAATTTTCTCGTAAAGTGAGGAAGCCGACCTAAGACGGGGGTGCGTACGTTTCTCAGTAGGGGCCGTGATGCGAGAAGGAAAAACAAAGTAAGTAGGAGACGAAACCGTAAAAAACATGAGAGGCATCTCTCACGGTTTCGTTGAGGAATTATTTACACAACAATGCTATCGTTTGCAAGTCGAAGGGAAAACGCCGAAGAGGTTGGAAAAGCTCGGCCTGCTAAAACAGAAGAGAATATAGAGGAAGAGAGTGGTAACTCGCTAAAATAGCTACCTCGCTGCGGGGAGTGGAGATAAATGCGTTTCCCAGTCACAGGGGTGAATCGATTGTCCAACGACAAAGCAGAAAACGGAATGAAGCTAAGGCTTCACGCATCTGGACAACTATACCTCCACCTGCCCATTTAAGGCTGCAATGGTGAACGTACATGTCTGTGTGTCTGTGTCTACAACAAACGGACTAAGGGACGTTACGATGGGGACAAGGCGACCGCATTATTTCTCGACCTGCCATTGAGATCGCTTGTGTGATGTAAGGGTCGACGCTTGCCATGTACTTTGCACCCGTCGCTCTTGTAGAACATCAGATTTCTCCACTGCTCTTTTGTCTAGCTCTGCGAGTAAGATCTAGGCACTATTGAAAACGTATATGAGTTGGTCCTTTTCTCGTTCCTGTGTGCGGTTCGGTCTAGGCACATACGGAAATACCTGCAGGCCCACTAGCATTACAAGATGGCTATGTTGTATGCATTAGTAGTGAAAGGTAAACGAAAACAGAGGGTAGGGCTGGTCTCTTTTGAACGCGAATAGAAGGACAGATAGACAGTTCGGCAACCAGAGAATAATATCGGATCCTGAATGGTTATAGACGGGTCACTATGTTGAAATACGCCAATGCCAAACCGTCAGTGCTACGTTCCCCAAGTTTGTATGTTGCAACGCCGCTGGTACTTGTACTGTCTATTGCACACGGTATGTGAGCAATATGCGAACGTACAAGTGAAAGCGCCTGTGCGTACGTTCGACACATGCAGTCTATAAAAGTAATCGCTGCACGTCCGCTTGCTGGGTCTTTTAACCAGCAGGCTGACTGGCCAGCTGGCAATCTTTCTTCAACGAATCCTGCCGTATCCATGGTGCACCGAACGTCATGCGGCGGAAATTGCTCATTCGGAATGGGAGCGCTCTTGCTGCAGCAGCATCACGCATTGACGACATTGCCATCGGTCCTCCTACTCTACGGAGCATTCTTACGAATCACCCATAAACTCTTCTCGTAAAACCCCTATCAAGGTTTTCCATTTTCCCCTCTGACGATTCATTCCCTTTGGGGACAGTCTGAGGTCGTCATAGTGAAATATTCATGCGCACAAGGTGCTATTGCCTCTTGACGCCGTCCCAGGTATCTGCCGCCGCCATGGCGTGCATAGCTACCGTGCAAGTCTTCATTGCGGATGCCACTTCGTACCTGATCTCTTTTCAGTGCATAGTAGAGAAAGACTTAAAGAGGCGGAAAAGACGTGAAGAGGTTTGTTGTAGAAACGTTGTGCATGTCGTATTACCATCCCGGAGGATCAGGTTGTAATTCTGGTATAATTTCCAAGTTCATTGACTTACAAGTCTATAGAAATAATATCATTTATAAACTCTTGTGAAATGCATATGCCTGTGAATAACGTATAGCTTATACCCGAACTGGGAATATCGTGGTTGTGCTTTTACGAAACAAATGCAGTCTTGTATAAAACACATGAGAGATTCTATAAAATTTTATTCGACGGAACGCGTTTTGTCCTGTTGTGTGAGTAAAAAAATGTAGCGGAGTACACAGGCCAGTGACACCAGTAATAGAAGGAACCTACGCTTTAGCGGAGTTGCTCGGACAAAGTCAATATTTTCAATGAGATATAATGTATATATTGCAACGCTGGAGTATCGCATCTATTTGCATGCAGTTGCAATGTTCTATATGTCACCACCTGTGAGGCACTTACTTAACCATTGAACTTTTCTCTATCGATTAAAATCATAACATTGCCAGCAGATGAGGCGACACAAGACAGTATGCCATTCAATATTGCCCTACTTACAATTAATAACATTTGCGAGTTTTTTTACGTCTAGGTTTACGCGTCATTCGACTGGCTACCAGCACGTCCAAACCTGTGGCAACCGCGTGTTTCTAATACATTATCACTGCATCATCATAAAAACTCCCGCTAACAACTTGCTTCTAGTTTTTCACTTTAAGGCTAGCAGTAACAGAAACCTTAACCTTCCTTATTTTTATAATTATCGTCATGCTTGAGGGTAATAGGTAGAGCGCATTTGCTGAACCAATGATTACTATCGTATGTTACAATGACTAGAGCTAATAAATACGAGATATTTAAGCGAACCTGTACCAATGGAAATATGCCATGTCAGAAATACGAATGTTCCTAACGCAAAAGGTGACGTCTCTAGTTAGGTCCCGCTAAGGACAATGATGAGCAGAATCGTGAATATCTTATAGTTATATCAGTTTCACCTGTGATTTTGTGGTTTGTCGAGAGCAAGGAATATGGTACATAAAATGCTTATGTGAATATAGGTACTTCATTCGTAGTGTACACTTTAAACGTTCCTAAAAAATTAAACTTAATAAATGAATATTTGCGTTGTGTGATGCACAAAAGTCTTCTATAACTTTGTATACTTCAGATATACATTATCTGTTATAATAATTGGGTAGTTGTAAATTGAACAGTACTTAAATGTTCAGAGGAAGCCTAGGTCCAAATGTATCTTGCCATGCAGTTTCATAGGGCTGTTCGAAAAACTCCAGATAAGTCTACTACTGTTAGACCCCTAAGGGGCAAATCGTTGATACTAGACCTAAAGCAGTGATTCGAGAGATCTCTCCGTGTAGAGGCGATTCCGATCACATGTGATCTGAGCGTACATTTTTACGGTTTCTTTCAAATGGTCCACACGTTTGGATAAAGTTTCGTAAACAGCGGTGTGATCTTGCTGAGGCTATTTGTTCTATAGGCTTCTGAGGAGAATGCTTAGACGTTCAGTGTCAGGGCGTAAAACTACCGTGTTTTACGTACAAAATTACACTAAAAGCTCGCCAAAATCCACCCATAATGACCAAAGAATCATTTTTGAAGGAGTATGCAGAGAGCTGTACATGGTATCATGTTGCTTCCACAAATAGGTAATAAAGTAAACTACCCAGATTAGTTTGCCTTCGTTATTGTCCTTGTTATCCCTAGGAAAATTGTTGAGAAATTTACTGAAAATCCCGTGTATTGTCCGGAACTGAATATTGCTTATTAGCGTACCTTTATTCGAAGTTAAGCAACACTAAAGTAACAAACACTGAAAAGTCGGTAGATGATTAGCTTAATGAACGTTCTGCGAGATTTTTTGGCATTTTACCGGCTTAATTTCTTACATGGTCACCTTTGCATCCAATCCAATACGCGCGTTAGGTTCGAAGTATTACATCGTAACTAGAAACTAGGCTAGAAAGATGAGTCGGCACATAGAGGAGATAATATAAATTGTTTAGTTAATATGTGAATGTGAGATCGTTGGTTTTAGTATTAGTAAAGCCAACTTATTACGCACAAAAAATTAGACTTTAAATCGAAATTCGTCTATATATATTTTGAAAGCCTTCAATGAGCTGCTAGTTAATTTGGAGACTTGAAATTACTCGTGTCCTAACAACAAAAAAAACCTGAACAAACATGTCCTCGACACGGAGCTAATTTGAAATATTTACGGTCTACATGCTTCTGCACGTTAAAATAGGTACGATAGGAATGAGTGCAAAACGGCTAGGATACCGCCACAATATGTTATCTAAGCACTTGTGCCTTCTCTCCCTCTCTATAACTCTATCAGCCGCCCTCACTCTATGGCTTATGCACCCGTAAAGCACCGGAAATACGATCTCGATATGACAATATAGATGCCAATATTTTTAGATCTTATTCAGGGTAATCCGAAAGTGAATACTTCGCTAAGATTAATTCTTCATTGATATTTAAATGAACTAGATATTCTGTGACCCGCATCCATCTTTTGCTTTACTGCAACCGATATCTTGCAGAACACAGTTGTCTTATCGCCTATTCGACATACGTCAAAATAAGCACGTTTTAGTGAAGGTAAGGACTTACGTGATGGCGATATTTGACTTATCCTATTGAAATGACACTAGTTGATCATTACATCAAGATAGAAAATCGAAAGTAAACTGGAATATTCCTAAATTATTTTCTAAATTTTAATTCCAGCAGAAGTGTTAGCCTCAATGGCTTGTTGAGGCAGATAGATTTGCACATTCGTTCAGGGTCGGTACTTACCGGGACAATTGGTCGAGAGACTTTTGGAACAAAATTGATACCCCTCTTGCCGCCGACATTAGTCTAAGCAAGGACTGATATAGCGCTGGCAGCAGAAATATGAGCGATAGGCTTAGCAGCCACAATATTCGTAATTGCCTTCTACGTATGTTTGAGCAGAATAGAACGCCAGAGCTTCGATTTCAGCTGGCTGGCGTTTCATGGCCTAAACTTCAAATCTCCCCTTTTCCCTTTGCAACTGACTGCTCTCTAGTTCCAATCGACTAGGGGCATCGCAAAGTAGGGGAGCAGAAGGCGCTAGCAAACAGCAGAGGAAAGGCATACAGCTAGGAAGTGTCTTGATTTCAAGTAGTTTCGGTTCTGTCTGTGTATGGCGCATGTGATTGGACTGCTGGATCTGGGTGAACGGATGGATTCGTGCTGCGTCTGTCGCAAGAAGGTCCGACGGAAACGGGTATCTCGAACAAACAGGCCAACGGGGGATGGGATGAGCGGAACGCAAAGCAGACTGATGCATAATTCATGACTGGCACACCCCTATTAGATCCTTAGACGATTCTTCCCGGTTTCTGCTTCCAACCGAACCCCATACGTGGATACGCGCCCTCCGGGTCTTCCCCAACTACGCGGCATCTCTTCCTAGCAGTCACTCTCTACCAATCACACGAGAGTTCACGGCAGCGGTGCAGTTCAACGCCAGCACAAAGCATCGCCACGCTTCACGAAGGCGTTAGTGTGACATGACCCTGCCCGGCCAATGCCCGCATCGACTAGCGGAAGCATCGGTTAGCGAGGCATGCGACCCTAAAGTTCGCAAGAGCAGCGACCAGGAAATGCTGATGAGAACATGAGCTTATTATCAACACCGCGAAGACGACGACGACGACGACGCTTCTAAAAGCCACAGTACCACAGACACTACGATAAGGAAAAACGAGGGACGAAGGAAACGTTGGGGCTACCCGTTTTAAAATGCTCCTGCTAATAGCTTGAAGTGCTCCTCTACAAAAGGACGGGAATAGTGAGTATACTTTGAATCTACCGCTGATTGTTTCACACCAGTACGGCAAAATGCGATAAAAGCTGAGCGGAAAAGTGCTGATATTAAGTGCGTTGTCTTTACTGCTGTCATTTGTTACACAGTGGTGCTTCGCTAAACAGTTTGACGCATTGAGGAATAAAAACTTGGTTATTTAGAACTGGCCGAGGATACCCTGATAGCGTTCTTTTTAAAGGTGTTTTGCAGTTCATTTTCGGTAGCACTGAAACCTTCTAAAACCGACATCCATCGAAATGGCTAATACTGTCTGACAGGCGGGAATGAATAATAATTACATATTTACTTTTTAATACATATTCAGATAGATATCAACGAAGATATCTTAGTAATATGACGTCAAGGATGACGCTGTTGTGATATAAGTATATAATAATCTGGCGAGTCAACTCGTCTTCCATTTATTCACATGATTTTATATATATATATATATATATATATGCTTTTCCGTGTTTTACATTTTTCACGATTTCGTTAAGTAGAACTGGAAGTTCAACACAAAGACAATATATTCTTAGCCTTCTGGCTGCCCTACTGCAATAAAAGCATAACTGGTCGACTATCTCATCCATTATATTCGAAATATATAGAAAATGAAGACTAGAACGTACATAAAGAGCTAGATGAACCATTGCTTTTGTTAGCGCTGTAACTGCTGTGAATGTAGAAAAAAGTGCTCTCTACTAGAGGCGTGCTTACCCTCATAGATCGATTGATGGTAGTGGGATGGTTTGCGTGTATCCAGCTAACGAGGATTCACAGAGAACTGTCCTAGGACCGTAGGACTGAGCACTGCTCTTGCGTCCGTTACACAGCTGCACACGTAGTGCAGCTTGTCTCGAAGGCGCACTTACTTGAGGTCAAAAGGCTGCTTCTACCATTCAGAACTGTTGAAAATAGCAGTGACCGGGTGGGTGTTAAAGACGAATGTCGTAGGCTGCTAGGAACCAGGTGGCCGCCAGCCAGCCAACCAGCCAGCCAGCCAGCCAGTCAGAGATTCTAAGGAGAAACTGCCAAGGATTCTGCTGATGGATCCGTTCCAATCAATGCTCTCGAGGGACTGACTATCACCAAAGGAAAGCCGTTGCTACTGCTATTATTCGTGTGTGTGTGTGTGCGTGCGCCTGTTTTCAACTGAGTCACGTCTTGCCTTGAGCGGAGTAAACTGCGGGTAAGTGAAAGGGAACATGTTTACATCGGCTTTTGGCTTTGGCCCTTGCAATTGGAGTCCCACTCACTTTCGTCTGTCTCCAATGGATAATTGTTAGCCAGTAATTCCTTTTCGACCGAGTCAAGACGGTCATGAAAGTATAATAACATTTGGGGCCTTACCAACAAACAAAAATAACATGTTGGTTGCATCTATAATTTGGGGATACTGGTTTTAATCTCCCTTTTTTTTACATAATTTGCATTACCGAAGAGCTCATTTCGTTTTTACTGATAAAAAAGTTTCGATACATGATCTATTTCTTTTGGGGGAAACCCAGGTGAACATTTAGAATAAACTCGGTTTTCCCTAAAGGAAGAGATTGAGTTTATTTGAAGTGTATTGTAATTTTTTTTCCCTAGCTACATTTAAAAGCTACATGCGGACCCTTGGAAGGCACAAAATTTTTACGATCACTTTAGTATTTGCTGCCGTAGTTTAAGCACGGCTAGCACAGTAGATCCATGCTTACCCTTTGAGTTGAATAGAAGTACTCCAAAAGACTGAGTAATTACTTACGTCTCTTGCTATGTTGATTAGTACCGATCCATAAATCAGCATTCAAATATGTGATTGATTGATCTGATTTTCATGTAGCAAATCGGGTCCAGAATTGAATTAAACGTTTCTTAAAAACAACTAATTTCTTTACAGTCGCTAATCACCTTTACTGTCAAAGGATTATATATGATGTCAAATCAGAGAACTAATTTGCGATAGCATTCCATCTTAAGGTATATCAGGCAGCGCCGTATACAACGTATTATTAATATTCAGCTATGCATACGATACACCCATGATTTTCATCCTCACAATAAATCTTATCAAGGAAACGAGAGAAACGGCTTCTTTAGGTTTTCATTATCAATAAACTGTCTTTGTCTTACAATCGTTGACGAGGCCCTCTTGCGGCGCATTTCCTTGCCGGATTCAGTAAAAGGGGCGTGTTTGTACGCGTGTATCTATAGACTGGTCGATATTCTACCTTCTCCCTGCAGGGAGCGAACCCGTCTTCTGCTCTCATCCCAACTGTGTTGCTGTAGCAGGAGCGCATTTGATGATGGTGATCTCTGGGAGGGCGTTTATGGTAATAGATGATAGTGGCTAGTGGTAATAGCCCCATCATCTCTTCATCTCGTTATCACTATTGCACTGCTCTATCGCCGTCGCCGGCGGGGTAATTTCAGCTACACCCCTCCAACCTACCTCTCTCCCTCCGTGCTTCGCTTGGTCGTCCTGTATTCGTTATCGCTCTTCGCTTTGCTGCTATCGGCTGAACCGGAACCGGAAATTGGCGGCTTAATCTCGCGCTGCTGCCAAACTGGCTCTAACGCCAGCCTACATCGTCGAACTCAACGCCCAACCGTCTTCTGCCGCTAACTCCCTCTCCTTTCCTTCCTAACCTTACTCCATGCCCCTCGCTTTCTCTCCCTCCATTTTCAGCACGCTAGTTTTTCTCATAGAGTTCCTCAGCTCCGTGTAACTTAAAAGGCGAAGACGCAGGCACAGTGTGTCTAGCACAGCCAACCACTGGTTCTTACATACAGCAGCTAGTTCTATTCACTAAGCAGGCAGCGATGCATCAAATGGCTTTGTGGGGTGGCTCAATTTCGCAGCGCAACGACCACTGTCGGCGAATAACGGGGAAATCTCGGTTTGAACGGGGGGTGAGGGGCAAGGAGTTAGAGAGAGTGAAATATAGGAAGAAAACGAAGACTGCAGGATATTGGCCAATAAGCGTTTAGCCAAAGCAGTGGTGAACGGCAGAGAAGATGGGGCTAAGAAGCACAGACATAGTCTGAAAGTATCCCAGAACGCGGATTGCAACGATTTGGATATACGACGAAATGCGTATCGACATGACGAACAGATATCATGCAAACAGATAAGAGGCAGATGATGTGTAAAGGAATTATCATCATTTCAGTCTGGTCTGTCGCATTCATACGGCACGAGTTAGAATTTAAGCAATGGTCCAAGCTGTACTCAGCACCAAACTCCACCATTAATTGAATGGTCGCGGCAGTGCTTTCCGTTTGATTCTCCAGTTAGGCTCACGGATCATTGCATTATAGTCTCCTAAAAAATGCAAATATTGTCACTTATATAACTCAATAATTTTTACGTTTATATTTTAAATAACCATTTCAGCCGTTCCTACCGTGCACGAATATTATAAAAGATGGCCATCCTTTGTTGCGCATTGATTACTGCCGATTATTATCGAACAAATGTTAACAAATGTTAAAAAGAGCTTTGGTCCAAAGGTAGGCCCTTGCAGGTTGGAGGAAGATTCAGCTCTTGAAAGAAACAGCTTGCCCAATGACAAAGAAGAAAAGCTTCAGAAGCGTCAAGGAAAAAGGCCATTGTCTATGCTACGATACAGAAGGACAACAGGACGAAAAACGAGTTGGATGATGCGACATCGAAGCGGTCGCGTTGATACAGCCGGCAGGCTACAATTTAATTGGCTTCAGCACAGTCCTACTCTCATAATCTGCCCCTCGAGGCTAGCTCTCATCAGCGGCGAGCAATTGTTCAACTATCTAACGTGCTGAACATAAGAAGTATTCAGGGCCATAAGCGAGAGCAACATGTCGCGGGGTCAGCGGTAAGCAGGCAGGAATAGGTTTATTTTTACCTTAAAATTGATTTATCCATCTTCATTACTAAAAATTTACCTTAGTCGTATGGAAGTTATCTCTTGCCCAAGAGCGCCATGTTTGCTAGCAAGCACGAGCAGAATTCAACAATCTGTGACTTTAAAGATCGAAACTAGAAAGAAATTTGCCTGCGTATATAACAGGTTTTGTCTTGTTCTATTTTGACGCTAAAGTGTTTGCGGTATTTGTAGCTTTTGGTTAGCCATTTGGGTTACTACGATGTCATATGTTTAGGTACGTTATTCTTCAACTGCGTTGTGCAGAGTTGCCAAATATTAAGGACTCGGGCTTGAGCTGCTGCGCTACATGGAGGAACTCGATGACCATAATGGCCGATTAAGCACTGGGGCTAGTCCCAGTTAATTTGAGTGTCCTAGCCTCTTTGTTGCTCCATCCGTGTCGCGAAAGGATGCGCATTACCGTACGGATGTAGTCCATCTGCATACGGTAACATACGACTGTTGCCGGATCTTCGTTCGTTACTTGCATACCCGAGCTTATGCCTAAATGCCTGTATGCCTGGCTATGAGCCACGTTTATTGAATGCCTGCTTTCTTGCCCGGACGGCCAAAATAACGCATAGCCACAACGGCTTTGCGGCACATTGCCTGCATCTCTGCGTACTCTGCAGATTATTGATCACTACGATTAGCCGGACAGCCCTGTACTAGTTGGGGCAAGGTTGCTGTTGGGGCTACCTTAGCAGCGTGAGGAATGCTGAACCATAGGGTACCGGAACTCGAGGCAAAACCAACTCAACAAGGTTGGATATTTGGTGAATATAACGGGCGAGAATATCGTAAAAGCGCCAATAGTAAGAAAGGCTCATGGTTTAATATAGTACAATACAGGACGACCTATTTAACGCAATGATAAACGTCCCCTTAACTATGTCATTTTGCACCCGTTTATAGACGATAGAGTCAGCGCAAAGTCAGCAATGAAGCTTTTTTTAATTCATCACACTCGACGCTGAGATGTTATTTGAACCTCATAGACTACATATCAATATATGCTTTTATCTGCAAGATAAGAACCTTCTATTACGTGATATCGTATTCGATTTTATCAAAAAAAAATTATGCTCATCCTGAAACTGGAAGGCATAGTTAATCTTCCAATATTGACCCGATTCCCCTAATTAAACTAGCCCATTAGAAACGGAGAAATGAACCACAGCACGCACTCAGAATAGTGAAGAATTTTGGCATAATGTAATTTGGGCTTAAAAACCGTTTTAAAACATTATCCTAAACATTGGTAATACAAGGTAACCTCCGGGTACAAGATAAAGGGTAGATGAACAACTTGTGCAAGAAGTGCACAAACGTGCTCTAGAATGAGTGATATGATAAACTTGAAGTAATCCGTGGAAATATCCCGCATAAGCAAGGTCATGGTGACACCTTCGTTCGTTCATTCGTAGGATAATATTTAGAATGTAGTTAAATATACTGCGCCTATAATAGGCAATGTGAATAGAACGTCCAGTACCTGTAACCTAGTTTTTCTGTCGCCCGTGTCTTGTTTATTATACCGTTTATTATATCGGAAGCAAGCTCCCCTTGCCAAGCAGGCTAGCTGTCTGGCATCAGACTACAATCACGTACTTCCGTCGCCTCTAATTCAGGTTTCTCCAGAGACGCCTGCCCAAACCCCTCTGGCCTAGATGGAACGAGCATGAATTCAATGAAGATAAGCGTCAATTCAACCAAAGCCAGCCAACACTGGGCAGCCGTCTCTAAGGTATTTAGTTAACCGATGCCACTCAGGCTTTTGCTCATCGACCCCTTTCCCCCACTATATCTCCCTTTCACCCGCTTTCCGGGTTTTGTCGCCTTCAAACAATATTAGGTGGGGAACTGACTGGCTGCCTACACAAGTCCAACGGCATTTGGCCGAAGACATCTAACGAGGGCTACTCAAGAGTCCGTTGACCTCCATGCTCGGAAACTAAGTGCTTGACAGAATTTTATTGAGCAGAGGACATGAGCAGCATTTGATGCAGGATGCCGCAGAATGCATCAGATTTTGGACAGACAGATAGAAACACAGAGGAAACAACACGGTATTTGTGCTATGTCCGGCGTCCTGTCAGATTCGAATGAGTAACCAACGTAGAAGAAGTGCTTACTCCGGGGGGTCTTCCTAGGCTATTCTTATTGGCCTTTGGTTGAAAGTGATCAGAAAGTCGCCGCTTCAGGTCCTGCCAACGATATATACTGCACAACTTTTGCGGATAAAGAAAGCTGTTTGTATTCTTACTGGATTCGGATAATTTGATAACGAACAGTGTTTCATGTTAACGACAGCAAATATCTATTAAAACCAACAACAGGTTCATATATAGATATGTATTTAGACCGTTCTCTAGAGAAGTATAACTGCTAAGGAAACTGACACGCAGAATAGGATAGCAAAGAGCATTGCAGATTTAAGTATGCTTCAGGATGTAACAAAACCGAGCTCAATAGCTAACAAATATGATTACATGTGAGTCAAACCACTGAAGATGAGGTAAAATGAAAAAAACAATTAGCCTATCTAAAAGTATCTGATATTAAAGTGGCTCTGGGTGCAACTAACGTTCAACGACAGTGTCCTCTCATTAGAACTAAAAGTTATCTTTAAGCCGATATAAATTGTCGTATTAAACAGCATAATATTATGTGAAAAAAGCCAAAATCATTTTTTTTCAATGGGTGTCTATCAAATGCATACGCAGGTATATCCTATTAGAAATACGATTATCGCGCGTCCTAAAGACCTTCCGCATGCGGCAGGAAATGTGCCCATTGTTGCATTAATACGAAAGACGGGGACTGCTGCGCATCATTGAGCTAATATGAGTAATCGGCTTAGTGTGAATTATACGTACGTAAAGCATACGTATAGTATGCTCTGTGCGCCTAGCTTGAATTACTATTTAAGCTAGCAATCTGAAAGCGGTTAGGCAATTATATACATCGAGATAAATTACCAAAATGGCGATCTTGACATAAAAAAAACTCTGACACATCTTCGACATGAAACCAGCCTTTGGCCTAACGCACAGAAATATCGAAGTCGAACTCCAGAATCATTAGGACTTTATTAAGGAATCCTTAAGCTTTAAGTCACGTCATGGGGATAGAAGCTACATTGCAACTCCACAGATCGGAAAGACTCTAATTCGGTTATACAGTTGATATGAGCATAGACGTGATTTTTATTTATGTCGAGTTCATTAAATCATTTATACTAGAATAGGTTGTCTGACATCTTTAAGTACATGGATCGTATCGACTAGGCGGCACCTAGTAACTGGTAACGCTGCCCTTACGAGATGCATGCCTCTTCAGTAGCAAATATGGCCATTTGCTAAACTTGTGAAAATAACTAACAACACTAAGAAATATCTAATTCTTATCTCGGTTATAACTAATAATGCTCTACGTCGACCGATTGAGCAATTTTTTAACTACGATATCATTGAAAAAAAAAGCGAGTACTATTAGGTATGGTCTTCAACTCTGCTGGAAGTGGAAGTGTTCAAAGTTTTTTTTTGCGCATTCCAAACATCTGAGCATAAATTCTTCTACAAATAAACTAAAACTTCACGGGTTTCTTTCGACTATTGCGTCTCGTTCCGTTACAGCCCAAGCCGACACTGAGTAATCCGCAGCGCGTCTCATTATCAAGCGCAGAATATCGAAAACTACTATCGAAACAGTGGATAATAGCTACAATTTAAAATAAGTAAAAACATTAATGATGCAACTATACATTGAAGGAACTCATGAGGAAATACTGTTCCAAGATGTTAAAAGTTACTTTATATCACAGTACAGAACATAAGTAATAAGTAACACGCTGAAAACAGCAACTGTTATCGCCGGTGAAAAAGTATTTCGTAGGTAATAAACATAAATATATTAATATAATAGTCTCTGGTTGCATTGCATGTGTGGCACAGAACTGGTCAATGAAGAACGTATATTTTTAATAATTATTTGACGGTAAGGTAATTATAGTTCTGGCCATCATCCGATCGTTGTTATTTAATCTTAAACGTAGATACACACAGTTCTTGTGCTGTAAAATACTTATAGAAGTACTTAGGTCAAAAATCTAATTTCAAGACCTTCATCTGTAATTAACGGTAGTGCATTTTAGCAACTGCTGCTGTTCGCCTCATTTAGGATGGAATTCAAACAATCGTGAGTCGTGAGAATCCCGTAGCTACAGTTTACTTCAGCTAAACACATTTCATTTTGCTTTAATTAGCCATCATATATATATCAACATTTGGATCTGATCCGTGCATGTTAATAAGAACCCCTATGCTGGAATTTTGTCAAACATTTCGCGTTTGAGGATTTTGTTCCGACCGTGTCGTCTTGTGAAGCCTGTATTCGTTGACAAAACCTTGATTCAACGACAGAGCCACGTCGTTTAGTTACTGCAGCTGGTAATTTACGAACTCCTGGCACAGAGCCGGCGCAGGCCGAAACTTCAGGTATCGGCTTTGTTGGAAGACAAAAAATTCCCTGCGAAATAGAGACCTATCAACCTTAATCGGAAAAACGTCGCCATTGTGTGAATACATCGCTAACCTCTATAGACAGCAACACAAACAACCGGATCTTATCTAATGTAATACGCCTTCAGCTAGTGAGCCTGCAACGAGCGTGCCTTCAAAAATAGCAGTTTATCATTGTATTTAGCGGACATGTAGTAAACCACCGCGTTTATACATTCTTGATAATCATAACTTTTTTGATTAAAGAGGTTATTTGAGCGTGATATTCATAAGCCTAATGTAAGCTTTCTATGTACATAAATCGCGACGGCAGCGCACAAGCCCTGCGCGTAGCATACAACTACAACAATATAGTACATACAATTCCCCAACAACAGAAGTAAATAGGTGCAGAATATAATAATATATTACTCATATCGATTAAAGTGATGTGGTTTTCAGCAAAATACATACTGAAAATGAAATCCAAAAGTTCCACTTCAGTGTACTTTCGGAAAAAGATCTTTATTAATTTATCTTTCTGTATATGTTTTTTTATGGACTATTGTTGTTCCAAAAGTTCAACTATAAGCATTAGGCTTCTATCACTTGTTAGGTAAGTTGAAGTCACCAGAAACTAAAATTATCGGAGAACCTTTCTATTTGCGCGACAAGATAGCCTGCTAATAAAACAACACTTTTTATTGTAATGCCACTATCCACATGATCGTATACGCATGTTGGATCTAAGGCATGTTATAACACCAACCACGTTACAGAGGTTGTTCCGTACGGAAGCGTCACCGGATATGAAGGCGACAAAGAGAATAGTTGCCTGTTACTTGGCTCCTTGGCTCTTCTTTGTTTAAAAAGGGCCTAGTCGGTATCACCCTGGTCTCAACTACCATCCGCTTGTATGCCACAGAGTGTAAAAACTCCCCCCAATAGGCACAATAGACGTGTGGTCTGGACACAATTGCTAACATACACGCACACGCGTACGCGAAACACGTGGTACATCCGGACCTCCATGACAAGCACCTATGTCTTACGTTCAAACCAACGCCGGATCCTGTCCGTAGGGGCCAAATGGTAAACAATACTAGGGGTAAGCAGAAAACGACGGCGGTTATAGGAAGGGAGGTACACAACGTCAACCACATGGAAATACTACGTCGGAAGTCAGCGATGCTAGCCCTACAATCCATCGTACAAGCTAAGCTGATAGCGTTGTCGAGCTACCGTTTGCAGCTATTCTCGCATGACGGTACGCCATCGGTCGAATATGGTTTCGGAAAAAAGCCTTGATGGCGGGCCGGAAATGACCTTCATAGCTCACTACACACCTTGGGTTTTGAGTATGTTCATAAGAGGTGCATGGCGTTACTTGGTAGATAGGCGCATAAGCCCCTCATACAGTCTCGTGGTAGGGAAGTCTAACATTTAATATTGTTTTCGATACTAGCATAAAACTGCGTTCATTTCATACTCAGCTGCACTTCTATTAGAAGTGAGGCTAAACCAATGAAAGCGTCAACTCGAAACACAGGCAACCTCCTGATGATGAGACGCTCGAGCAAGATTTTATTTAAGCGAATCACGTGTGCACAGTTTGTGATGCAGCTTGTATAGATCGCGGTAATAGCGAGCCCTTGTGTGACATGGGAATTTCTTCATTTTTTTTTCCAGTATTAGCTAATTGATTGTTTATTTTAGTACAGATCATTGGTGACTTATTCATCGAGTACTTATTCAAACATTTATTTAATATACACTTCTTGCGTCATAAAGCGTCTTGAGTTGTCATCCGGTACTGCTATTAAGCTTGACTTCTCTTCTGTTATGAGTTTGTAAGTGAAAACGTTTATTTCCTGTTGGAAGCAAGTCATCTAGTACAATGTTAACACACTTCAAAACATA
The DNA here is from genome assembly GCF_002443255.2 of Varroa destructor. NCBI lineage: Eukaryota > Metazoa > Arthropoda > Arachnida > Mesostigmata > Varroidae > Varroa > Varroa destructor. Next base: position 25,094,364 of record NW_019211454.1, read on the forward strand.
AAGCTCAAAGCCTAGGCTGTGCCACAACGACTTGCATGCTCTCATTAGAATCGACCTTGCGGCGCGGTAAGAAGGTTTTGTGGTTCCTTGAAGTACACTGACAGTCAGGAGTAAAATTAGTTACAATTATTCATTAGTTCTCTGAGGTTAAAGTTGTTCTTCAAAAACTTTATGTCATATAATAATTAACTCAAAGGTACAGAGGAAAAAAGCACGGCCACTAAAAAAATGCGATATAGCAAAAAAGCGAGCACTTCGAGGTTTCTTGCCGTGAAAACAAAATCTGAATGTGAAGATCGTTAGGATTATTAGATAGGGATACCGGCGCACGACTGTCGAAAACTCAGTATACAACAATCAGAGCATTATGCTGACTTTAAATATTTTAGAAGATAAGTGAGATCAATAAGTTCGAAGCTTCAAACAGATTTAAAGTTAAATATATCGTTTGCTAAGATTTTGTATACTGTCTTCTTTGCCGTATACTGTATTGAGTGCGACCCATAAAATAGAAAGTTTTTTTTCCACATAAAAAGAAGTTTTTGTAATTCAGTTAGGCCTAATCTTAGCTATACTATAAATTTATAATCACCGGAAAATCTTAAATAAATTTTAAAAAATAACCACAACACGTACTCAGAGGCCTCCAGTTTAAATTCTTAAAACGCAAACGTCTGTAACACAAAGATTTGTTTCTTTTAAGTTCTATGATCCTACGTACTATTTTTAGGTTACCAGCCATATGAAAGCGCTGGACCGCTTTCCGCCTGGAAGTATTCTTCCGAAGGTTCGTGTAAAGGCTAAGAAAATGGAAAGAAGAAAGAGGGCTCCGCCATTGTTATCGCGACAACTCCTCCATCTATGTTTGGCTGAGGAACGGTCATTCTTCTAAGTTATTCTCCTATGTACCCAGAAAGCTTGGCTCACTAGCTTCCTGTTTGTCTCATATAGCATCATTCGTATTACCAAGCAACACTGCAAATGGCGGTATTTATCGCGCGGCAACAGCTGCAGGTGACTGAAAAGCGCTCGCGTCACACCGTAAATCGACAAATCAGGGACGACGGCTGCTGTTGATGCGGTCGTCGGATCTCGTATAGCAAGCGGAAGTGACTACCCCACATGGACATTGAGAACCACGAAGGTCCAACCAGCTGCGGCTACCTAAAGGTCTTTTAACCGGTGCCCCTCACCATTGGCCTGCTTGGATAGAGATGCAAATTTGCGTAAACACACAAAATTTGCCAAACACGAAACCAGCACACGAAGGTGCCCAACGATTCCAAAACTAAAGCAGAAATTTCAGGATATTCGTGTTTCTTTTCGTAAATCTACAAAAGTCCCGCCACTTAAGCCTACGACAATTCCACTACCTGAATATGTTGTGTCCTTTGATCAAATCTTGGGAAAGCGGTATGATTTAGATAGAATATAAACCTTCTGAAGTCTACAGCTTAGAAGGGTGATAAATCTATCAGAGAGTTTTTTTTTAAGGATTTTTTTTAATTTTAAGATTACTGCATGCTAGGTGCTTGGAAAAATTAAAGCTACCTCGGCCACAAAGACATGTGGTTATCAATAGCCTTTAACAACTGATACCGATGACGTCAAGCTCATTTACTTTACTAGAAAAATGTCTCACTCTCTGTAAGATTTCTTATATATATCTTCCCGCAGGATAGGTCGATTAATTAATCGTAGACTATTTTTTTTGATACGACAACAGGATCCAATGCTTCTTAGTTTATATTTTATTTAAAGAAATGTAAAGCTCAAATGCAAGCAAAAAAATAACTTGTACGAAGTACTACGCTTCTATTTTTGTAAGTTTCTGTAAGCCGCTAAACACCGGTTCTCCGATACATAAAATGCTATCGTATGGTAAACTGTTTTTTTATAATTTCTAAATGCTCCAGAGGATTTACAAAAGCACACACATAGATCTTTGCCGGTATATCAATGTACACATACAATCTTCGCACTTCTGTATAAATAGGAATGTACATAGTGGGTACGTAATACATGGCCTTGTCCCAAACAAAGTCGGTATCGGTTTGCCAACGCTATACATATTTCTGTGACGGACCATCCGCCCGTCAGTATAGAAGTCTCTAGAAGTTCCTCTTTCATTTCCCCCCTGTGAAAGAAATACAGCCCTCAATGGTGTTCGCAACGCAATATCACCTCTTCCGTCATAACAATTAACCTTTTCATTCGTCGATTCCCCACAGTAGCGCTTTGCCCCTTCCGTTCCTTTACGAGGCTTCATCCCGAGCATTCATGGCTTGCTTATCCAACTCGGCGTGTGTTGATCGGGTCCTTCTTTTTGCTGCTGCGTCTCAGGAACTGATGGCGGGCTTTGAGTTCATCTGACCTCGGATGTTGGCTTAGGCCACATGTTGGCCGAGAAGGTGTTCCTGCCCTCGCGTTCTTTTACTCAGCGTCATTCTTCTCACGATGACGACCACAAAACGTCCATCGATCTGTCTTGTCTCTTGTTGGGCGACGAGGAAGACGATCGTGGAGACATCATCAGGTGTCATTTTGCCCGATTGACGAGCTTGCCGTAGCCACGAAATGAAGCCGGTGAGATCGGGTGCAGGAACGAGACCGCACAGACTCTTGCAAGGCACGGTCATACTTCGACGCGCGGCAAAGCTGTGTGAGAGCCATGTCTGTATTGTTTGCCGCAAGGCAAAGCAGGCGAATCGCCTAAAAACCGAATTAGGTGAAGGCAGAACAAGAAGGATGAGGGATCTTGGCAGAAAGAGTAGATGAGGACCACTTAGGTTGCCATGCAACGGGGAAACTGCTATACAAACACAGTGCTCATCTGCCGATTTACCAAGGCTGCCCACGAGCCGTTGCCACAACTACTTTGTTAATAATGGCGACAAATCGAAACCTTTTTACCCGTTGAGATACTAACGTCACCTGAGCGGTGCCTGCTGCTGCCTTTGTTGACCTGTCGTTTCTTGGAGAGAAATATACGGACCGCAAACGTTGGAGTAATGAAAAACGAATAGCATTGTTGTTCACGTGCGTCAACAAGGATCAAAGCAGAGTAGTTCGATTAGCATTGTGCTGAAGTCTAGTTCCTTTCAGGTTATAATAAGTAGGTTATACTAATTTGGTGATTTGAATCAGTATGAGCTTGTAAGCATATGCGCATTGTACATACGCACTGACCATCCGCGACACAGCTGCAATTATTTATGTGAGTATTCTCTGTTTAAACTTGGCTTGACAAGCAAACACTATGATTGAGACAAAAAAAAAAAAACTAAAAGCATGTAAAAACAAAAAACGAGTTTTCAGTCAGCCATTCACTTCAACAATGGATGAGAACATGCGACATATATTTAGATACACAATTATTACGTAAAGCTTTATGTAATTACCTCGGCTTTTTGAAACAATATTCATTAATTTTACCATAAGGATGGGTATAGTATGTACTAAGGAGCATACTTTAGAATTATTGTAATTTTCTTGCATTGCTTAGTATTTTGGTTTCTTGAGCGGTCTAGTATAGTAGTTTCACCGACCTTTTTGGCCTGTAAAATGTTAAAGTAAATTTCACCTCGGCATCGAATAATAGTCCCAGAGATGCGACGGTTAACGGCAATGTCAACACATCTGCAATCGAAGCATGACCCAATGGGACAAATGGAAGGCGGTTACTAGAACACAGAAAGTACAACAGTGGTGAAAGCTAAATAAAATGTTTAATATTGAGAATTATTTTCATCGTTACTCTGTAAGCCCAATCCTTCGCATGGAAATAGCGGGAGCAAAATACCTGACTGGGGCGGCTATACGATATTGCCGTTGTGCATCGTTGACCCGCCGGTATGGAAACATGTTCTAACGCCCTCAAATTGGTCGATAAAAAACATGTAGTTCGTTACAAAAAAGAGTTCGCAATTGTTTGGTGGCGCCATCGCACCTTCGTTTCCAAAGGAGAAGGCTCAGTGACAGCTTCGACGTACAAGTCGCACCACACAGTGGCGGGAGTCTTGCCGGAGTCGTTGCAATACATTCACCCGAGGATTCTCTCCATCGAAGATGCAGTGGTTATTTATACACGTGGCCATTCAGTATGAAATGAGCTTCACCAAAGTATACGGCGTCAAAAAAGTCACTAGCAAGAGTGATCAGCAAACATAGCTTGTAATTGTTCAGGATTTCTAACGTCTCTGTTCTATTGGATCTTTTTCGAATGAGCCAGTCGCTTCGAATCCCTCAGTGTTCCCTTTAAGAGTAAATCGTAGTCTGTATTTGTGCGGTACTCGCGAAGCATAACCGCAACGATCTTTTTTTATTGGAAGTTTGTGCGAGCCCGAACTGTGGCTTTCCATTATCGCCAATCGCACACGTTACTGTGTTTATCGCTTGGCAGTCTGCTAACGCTCGTTTGTTTACAAATAAGGAGAGAGACACTGTTGTTGGCTGGGGAAAACTAGCTCTGTTGAGCTCCGCGCCACATCCTAAGGCACTCAGCATTCTTTAATTGTAATACCAATTAGAGGTATTAGTCCGTTTCACTCGGTGTGCGCTACTGGGCGGGATATTTTTACCTCGCTGTTACCCTCTCTGAGCTGCCTTGTTTCGGCTGTGCTGTGTCGCTGTTTTATCTCGGGAGCAACTTCTTAGATAACTGCAACTTCGACGTAGGGCCTACGGATGGTGCAAGCTGCTGCCATTGAGACACAGTTTGATTGTACTTTATTCTTGGGCAACTACGGTGAGCCTCCTAAGTAATCAGCGATAGCTTATTTGGAGAGACTCTCGTGCCTCGAACAACGCCCGGCTGAGCACCATCGTTGCCACTCAGTTACAACGCGGTGGTTGCAGTTTCTCTGTCGGTCGAACAAGACGGATATAATCTAAATACTTATCGTAATATCACGCATCTGTACCAGTCCACTACGGTGTACGAATTTCACTCAAATATTTTTGCAGAAAGATCTCACGAAGATTGCTTGCTTTTTCAGCTAGCGATTATCATATGTATCTTAATTTATACTCTAGCCTACTTTTTTGATATGCCGTGCGCGAAAGAATTTAATACTCTAGTCTGTTTTCACGAAGCGGGCTAGACATTAAGTTACGTACAAATAAAATGAAAGAAAATCGGAAAAAAACTAGTGGCACTAGAAGTGTCGCCGAAGGACCAATAGAATGTATCTGCTGAAAGATAATACTAACAATAATATCTCCTGAGCCCAAATGGGCTAACTTGTAACACTTTTAATTAATATTGAATGTTACGACTAGTCTCTAGCTGCTATACTGCATTAACAAAAACCCATGGCCACTCGAACTTCACTTTTCATGCCTGTATCCGACAGATGAAGCTCAGATTCGTTACGGTGATTCCTGGCAAGACGAGGCACCTTTAGAATCGCCACATAGAGGCAGCCGTGTGATACTATTTCGTTACTTGCTTGGTCCATTGGACGAGTTGGAACGAGATCAGTATTTGAGGTGGGTCGGCGAAAGGGCCTCGTGAGTATTCACGAGCCATCAAGGATCATAAAGTCTCATTTGTAAATTGGCGCTCGCATCCCATCTGCTTCTCATACACGCCATCTTCGCCCCAGAGACGCCTTTAAAAGACTAGAGTCGTGCACAAAAGCGGTGTACTAGTGTACTATAATGTTTGGGATTACTGACTAATAAATGTTTCGTCTCGCGCGCATTTAAATGTATAGTTTATGAAATATGAAAAGTAAATTTATCAACAATTTATATATTTCAGTCTAAAAGGAACTTATAAAGGTCAAATAGTTATGCATTGTAATAACACGCAACATACAATATTTTGTAGGTTGATCTGTCTTATCATACACAATCATCTATATTTATTTACAAATCGAACGAAATAAATTTAGTAAATATTTCACCTTTAGAGTTCGGAGTATGGCTTTTAGGGTCATGAACCTGGAATAAATAATAAACCTTGATATTGAAGTCTGTTCTAACATTCGATGTCATCAGGAAGTCATTATGTGGCGTCGTTCCGCTCTCGACCGAAGCTGTGCTGGCGAACTCGAAACAGGCATCAGAAAGTACGATTAAGAGCAACTCAGTGATGCCTGCCGATAATCTAAAGGAGAAATTTACTTATCAACAGGTGATTTGCGATGATTTTGTAGCAATTCACGGAAACGTGAAGGCACCGTAGAATGTTATTACCGGCATGGCGACACATAAATATGATACAGAGCTTACACGTACGCATACTGAAAAATTGATCGTATGGACCCGATAAGGGTGTTATAAAGCATGGTGCCTGAAGGCCCCTATAAATGGCCTAGTTTTTATATTGTATACCACGGCTATTGCGTTTTCGATTTTCATTTCATAATGTGCGAGAACATGACATTTGGCTTATAAAGCTAGTGCTCAAGTACCCCCCCCCCCAACAGATCAAACATCACTGACTTATAATGTCAACAAGTAGTGCTATGATCCACAATCCTAATACACAACTGCAGTCCTAAATGGTCTGATTCGAATATAATTTTTCTAAAGCAAGGGACGACGATGAAAGAGAGTGTGTGAGCTCTGTACATTGTTATTTCCTTATGATTATGTTTGAAGCTAAAGGTATAATAACAAGCCCGTGTTCAATGTAAAATAACGATATACTTATACCGATAATAAGACACAACGAAACATTTGATGCTTCTACTTCATATAAGATTTAACCTCATATCACCCTTCATGTTGACGTCATCATTATAAGATACACAATTTAATTATACTAATCATGTACCTTGTTCTTACCCTTCCATATCCGACCATTATTCTAAGCACGAACTCATAAATGGGATGCAAAAGGTCGAACGGTCGCTTCGCCGTAAACGGCAGCCTAATAAAGCTGCACGCAAGATCAATCTGTGATTTACGCTAAACACCATCTGCCTCGAATTGTTATGAAGGATATTATCACTATGGCGAAGTTTTCTGAATATGGCTGCAATCGTTGTATCCATAGAAGCTTGACTGGCAAAGCGCGCTAAATTGCTAACAATCATTTGAAGGCTACAGAAAAGATCAAAGCTAAAACAAGCTGCTTGAAATCATCACAAACGCGATACGTACCAAAACGGATTTTTATCCAGTGTTACAATCTTACTAAGTAACAGCTGCATGTGCCTCTCACCACAACGATCAGTAAAGTTTGGATAGTGGAATCATAGTTCTTTACATACACAGGGACTCAAATGTATACACAGTTTGAGTGATTAACTTTAGTTCTTATTTACATAGTTACATTCAAACTGAAAAGTAATTTACTAAAGGTGTTTAATATGGTCAATATACTGCTGATAACGCAGGGTTATTTATACTCAGACTTAACTATGGCTTTTAGACCTTCCCGTGTAGTCGGTTTTTTGATGTAGACTCCGGTAGCTATTCGCACTAGAAGTCCGTCGATGTCAGGTCCAGGACACCCAGCCATTCTATGTCCAGGCCACCGTTCGGGAGATATTATTAAGATCTGTCATTTTTACATCATGATGAAAGTGTAAAATTCGCTGTCTCCACTAAAATCATCCGAGTGTTTGGTAAAACGTATGTCTGCAGTGATTTTAAGTAGTTGGCACCCGTCACTATACTTTCCAAAAAGAGTAGTCTAGCTAAATCGCAGTGCATTCCATTTTTGAACCACCCTGTACATATGTACATGGAAACTGTTTATTACAAACGAAACTCATGATACTGTAACGTGTGTTTTCCGGTACATATTCTCAAATCTGGTCAGAACTTACGATAACGCCTGCGGTAAAACGTTAACGTCCATTCACAGCATCAAGGTATTTTTTAGCTCGGGGTTCTGCTTTCTGGAAAGAGGTGTTCTACTTTAATTAATTCTAAAGGGTGCCGGAAAAAAGATTAAGCTTTCAATACGATGTTTCTAGTCATAATTCATAACGAGTCGAGTCCCCTGTGGGTGCGCTCTAGTTTATTCTTGGGCTTCCTATCACATTTTGGTATCTTCCAAACCTCAATAGAAGTGTGCCGAATGAGCTATATACTGACCTGTATTTCTATGCTACGTGCTTGCTGTAGTCTCAGCCTAATGAATTAAAATGAATAAATTGGATATCCTTTAAGAGTTTATTAGGTCGCTCTTTGTAAACTAAAATAGGAACTTGAACTTCTATAGAACATTATGACATCGATCGAATGTGTCATCTTTACAATTTTGTGGAATTGTTCTTTCGTACTATCGTAGCAAAAAAGGGGCAAACATCGTTATTTTTTCTCTACGTTCTCTATCTTTCTAAATCTAAATAGGTTAGTTTCGTATGCTTTTTTAATCACGCCTGTTTTTTCATCGTACGTACAGGAATATAGGATATGGGCAGTTTTAGCATAGAGCTTTGAATGCATTATATATGTTTTTTTTAGCACTATACATTTTTGTTCCTAGTTTAAAAATACAATTCTACATTATCAATAGCTTTGTGAAATCGCTTCTCATTCGCCTAATAAGAAGTAGCTATCAATTGATTGCGTCATACTTTTTGCTGGTTACGAAATACAAACTTTTGTTAGTGTAGGTAAAGAATGTTTAACCCATTTGGTGACAGGGCTATTTATCTATTTTTCTGTTTCAAATATGTTCTTGTAATCGGTTGTTTAACATTGTGAATATTACGCTTGGTACTTTAGTTGATTTGCGTTCCCAGATTTCAGCTTGTAGACGGTTGTCTTTGGTAGAAACGTCGCTCTCTTAGAAAACAATCCATTCGGATTTTACCTCTGCTTTGTATTCTACTGAATTTAGCCGAAATCAGTACATGACTTCCCTATGCGTTGCATTAGAGTTAATGAGTACTTTATCTTCTACAGATACTTCTCCTTTCTCCGCTTAGGATTCCTTAAACTTGTGTATTATCTCGGTTTAATATATTTGCATCTTTGAAAATTTCATCTGATGGTCATTTTGAACATTTCAAAAATAGCATAATTGTTCGTTTCTTGCATTATGGTTTTAACTGCTCTGGTTATTCATTCGCCATGGTCCCCTTACGGCGTCGGAAAATACTTGCTTTTTTATATTGTTGCCAAATGAATAGCTGCTCCTTTATTGAATTACCCCTCGTTCATTACATGCCTGTGATCATTCGATAGTTAGTGTTTCTCTTCTTTCAGGTTGATTTAGCTTTCGTTCTATCGGATGCCTGTCAGAGGCAAGTACTTTTGCAGAGCTCGACAATTCTGTGGCTTCTTTCGTGCCATCTTCACAGCTCACTTACCTAGCTTGCTTAATCAATTTGTTTACTTCCCACTCGAAGGCGTGATTCCAATAATTTTTACTTTTTTTGGCCTTTGCTGTTTGCTTTTTTCAGTTTTGATTATAGTATTATAACCGCTCCCTAGATTGTACTATTTTTTCTAGTTATTTTCAATATGAATGTTACTCTATTCGGCCTAGATCGATATTCTCATATTTGTTAGATTACTAGTCCTATGTTGAATCCTTATGCACTGAAGAAAGCTAGGTGAGCTTTCGTAGACTGAAATGTGCAGCAGTTATGGTTCTAGAGCTTGCATTTTTAAGCGTTTTAGTTGTCTTCTAATAGAACTTTCTGTGTCCAGGTTTATTTTTATTTGTGACAATTTAAATGGAGCACAGGGCAGGTCAAAATGTTCGGGGAACTTCGCCCCTGTCCTTTGTGTTTTTTGATCAGAAATTTGAAATGGCTGGTTCACTTGCAATTGGTATTTGAATTGTATTGGAAGGACCATGACAAAGCATCAAGGTCGCTGTAAGGGTATCTTAACACGACGTCGTGCTCAGGAACTCGGTCGATCAAGAAGCAGCCCATGTGCGACCCATAGGATAACAGTTACATTTTCATGCCTATAGTGTACAGTATTTGTACACCTAGAATAAGTGTAGTTTATTTGCTGATCACATGTTAGAGTATAAAGCACGTGTTAGCGACTGCTTTTATCATATTGTCATCTCCGACTTCTTGCATAAGGTGCATATAGAGCTCTCTGCCCTTTAGCCTGTGTTTTTGAAAGTATCTATCTGTTCAAAAACGTAGTCATCACAAAAGCAGGTATACTTTGAGTGGCTAGAAATCTGCTTGGTCGCCGATGCAGAACATCAATCAGACGAACGCCTAACGCACCACGGCAGTCCGGCGGTTTGCCTGATTAACTCCGCGGCCTTCATAAGTCACTTCTCGAAAATGTTTGCGTCAAGGGCGATGATACCACGCACGGTGCTCTTTTTCGCCGCAGCATAGAAAGAAGGGATTTCAGTATAACGCAATATACTTGAGCAAGACTTTACAGTACAAAAACTGATGCAAGGCCTCACAAGCCTGCGCGATAGGTTTATCGGGCCTCTCGAATGCGTCACCGCCCTGTCATCATGCTAAACGGCACTGTTAAATAAATGTTTATATACTGGTGTACGATGACCGTAGCGGAGAAATGCTACCCTGTTAGTAATTCCTAAGGGAAAAAAGGACCCAACCATGCCGTTATCATGGTAGAGAATAGTGAAGAAGTGTTTGTTATAAGCTACTGTCCGACTTGTAAACTAAGAAACTGAACGACTACCTAAAAAGCGTATATGCTATCCACGATTTTGGAGAACGCTCCGCAAAAACGCCACGCAGGATCTTGATCGCCGACGTTAAGCGAGCACTGGCCACAACGAGCAATCCGCTACACGCGACTCCAAGGCTGCCTTCGACTCGGCGCTTAAGGACAAGGTTATGCTCACATTGGCCGAGATGGATGTTTCTACGAATGTGCTTAACTTTCTCCCTCCGATTCTACAGAACAACAGAATAACCATCTGCAACGACAGAACTTAACTCCTGCCTTTTGCACAGACTACTGGCCTCTTCTATTTTTTTGCGGTATGAGCTCCGTGATCAAATAAGAGGGCCAGGGAAATCAGTCTACGTCATTTTGTATGCAGACAACTTAGCGGTATATGCGTTAAACAGGTTCTAAGTGCAGCAAGCTTTAACCTGGCTCCGCGCAACAGTTGCAGATTTGGAACTAACCGTAGATTTGAGCACGACGGAGGAGATGAAGTTCAGAAAAGGAGGCTGGATAATGGTCTTGCCTCCTTTTCTGAACCTTGCCGGACGGTGCTTTGCCTGGCACCACCTTTAACACATCTGGCGAATCTCTCAATTTAGCTTTATGAATTCAACGAGACTCGTATTATCTATATGACGCAGATCGTTTTGTATGCTCTTTCTGATATATTGGAGTATCGTGTTTTTGACCCGTACTTATGAAGTTTTTGACTCCTATCAGCAAAAATAAACCAATTAATCAATTGTTGATTGATATTCTTTGGCGAAACTTATCTTGCGCTAAATAGTTACGTGAATAAACAAAGTTATCGCCATTCGAAGCTCAGGAAACTCAAAATTGAGTGATGAGCGACAATTTCACTTACTGAAGGTTACTACGTGGCGCGAGCTGTTGGGTTAAGATATTACTAAACATGCTTTTCCTTAAAATTGCAATTGAATGGCAGCAATAATCATGCTGAGCTCTATTTTGAAAGGTCGCAAATCCTTTAGTGGATCCAAAGAAAAGCATTGAATGCAAAAAACTTTTGGTTTCAACAAGATGGGGAAACTTCATAATCAATCTGCTTTAAGCCAAGTCACCGAGCCGACTGATCTCAATGTTCAGTGATGCCGGTGGCTGGCCCAATCCTGCGCTATTACGTCTCTCGCAGGACAAAATCCATGAAGGGACGTCAAAAACAATCCACAACTTGGAACACTGTGTTCTCGAACTAATTGGTGAGATTAGCCGTGATCTATTCCAACTGAAAATTACATTTGGATGATATCATTTTCTATGTATGGTGCAGATCTAACACCATGGATTGAACTTTTGTAACAACAAACACAGAAATTCGCTTTTATTTTCTATGACAGGATCTTTGAAATCCCTTCTTCAGGGATTCCTTCTTAGAAGACACTTCTTATGTATCCGCCAGTCCGTATTCCTTTTTCACAGATATCGACTACCGTCTATTGTATTCGGGCGTATTGTCGTTTGTGTTCTCGCCGACACAAAGTCTTGACATTTAACGGATCATTTGAGTTCTAGGTTGAGACTTTCTTCAATCCTGCTTCCCCGTTCTATTACACAAATATGTTTGGTGCACGGTTTTGATTGGCTTTGAAAAAATCTGACACTACCTATAATTAGCTATAATGTATCATCGAATGCTTAGGTCCAACGCCAATATCGTTTGGCTGGCCTGACACGTAGCACAAAACGGCTATTAATAATTTCGTTTGTTAAGCATGTTTATTCTTCAAATCTTCCTAAATGAATGCTATCGACGAGAAATTTGATTCGAAAACGTACTTACAACCTCCTGTAACAGTTGGATCTTCAGCATGCACCACATACGATCAAGGTGATACCAAGAAGCAGTTAACACAGCATTCAAAATTACAATAAAAGCAGGGGGGAGCAAGACGAAATGTCCGGCGTATCCGAACTTTCTGACTACCGTTCTGCCAGTCGACCCAATACAACCCATTGTACGCGTGCCTGGGCCCGTTTCGTTTCGTCTGATTCATTGCAAGACACTCTCTCTCCGTTTCCGGCTCGACCTTTAGCTTTTCCCTTTTTCGTGTAACCTGAAAGCTCGCCTCATTGCCCTGGCGTCGGTTTCCTTCCACATTTAAGTTCGCAACCCCTATTTGGTCTGATACGGCATTACTTGTTATTTCTTGATCTTTTGTATCTATCATCCTTCTCCTGATTGGTCTGTTCGCTTGTTTTGTGCGCCTTGCTCTCGTAGCTTCTGTACGCGTATGTCTTTATTTCGTTTGTCTTTTGCGAACTGGGCTCCACTGCTGTTCCCTGTCCTGCTCGAAAGGCTGATATTGCCTCAATGCTGCTGTCGATGGCACAGCTGTTGTTATTTTAGAACCAAATAGAAAAAGCGGCCCAATGGCCCCAACAACACAGCAGAAAAATCAGAGTAGCGAGCAGGAACTGTTTTCTGAGAACAAAACACAGCAACAGTAAAGTTGGTGCGCGTAACTTAAGTTGGCGACAGAAGGAAAATGGTAAAAATCACAAACTGCACAGCAAAACGAATGGTTAGAAAAATAACCTGATCTCAGGACACATATTTAACCGCCGGACCTATGGTATTAACTGGCTATTTTGTTCAACAGTGATCTGGCCTCTTTTCACAGTGAAGGATCTATCATTATCTCATAACGTATGGTCGCGCTGAAACATGGAAGCAACCAGATACGTATATGGAGCTAGATATTTATTATAAATTTATGAGTGTTTTTTTTTATGTTTATATAGATTAGATTGTCTCCGATAGCTCCTAAATTAGTATGAACGAATAAAAATTGAGAATTCTGAGAAATTGATACTTTCTCTACCAGTAACAGCACAGCTGTCCTGCCTCCATACATTTGCAGATGAAGGATGATCTTGATACGGGCAAAAACTGGCGCCAAATCTTTTTACGATTTCAGGACCACTCCGGAAGCAGTTTGCCGACGCTGGCGTATCGCTCGCCAAAAGCTTTGTTTACATCACAGCTGAGTAGCTTGTCATCTTACCGGATGACAGGAAGAACTTCTATGTCATGCAGCGAGGTGCCTAGCGGCACTGTATGTGCACTATGCTGTCAAAATCATTCAAACGGCGTTGAGCATATGGCGGCCGCTTGTCACTCGCCTTCCCTGACTAACATACAGCATCACCGACTAAACTATTGCATTGCCACTGTAAAAAGGCGTGTGTATTTTCTTGACTCGTCGCTTACGAAAGAAAACCTTTACATTGTTCTTTCAATGCATCAGATTAGATGACGGTGCTTGGATTTTGTCGTTGTGTTGCAGTTCAACACCAACAAAAAACAACTTAAATATCAGAGTGACGACACACGAAGTTCATATAATCTAGAGTGATCCATTTATGGTAAAAATATTTCATTGCACGTAACTTAGAATTACAACGAGTTTCGATGAACTTCTTTTAGAAACCCTAGATGTTTCTATAGTTTTCAAGGCTTTAAAGACGGTCCTATGCTGCTTACAAGGCGCAACAAGCATCTTTAGAGAAAATGATCCTAGCATATGAATTGACTAGGTGAGAATTTGTTTTTGCAAAGGAACCTACTGCAGCCAACGTTTCAATAGTACCTTCTATGTAACATGAATTTACCTTTCATAAATATCGAAAAAAAAAAACAAGCCACAAACGTCTCTCCCATTTTTATTTTTATACTTTTTTTTTCAATAGTTTGTATCACTTCTCATAATCTCTTCTTTCTGATTCACCTAATGAAGACCAGTCTGATAATGCGAGAAGATTTCCGGATAATATAAGTATGTTTGAATCTATCTATCTATCTATCTGGTTGAAATTCTGAGTATCTTTTAAACCAGTTAAAGCTAAATAATGATGCTTTGATACAGCCCTCTTTTCTGCTTAAACATTAGAACTAGAGTAGTAAAGGCTTGCTATGAATGTTGCGAATTTACAATTTGGCTTACATAGTCTTGTTATTGATGCCTCGTTTGATAGAATCGAGGGCACGAGACGCCGCGCGTCCTACAGCAAAAAGCTATCGCTCGATTCCATGTTTTTGATCAAGGTCGTCATCGAAACGTGGCGATAGGGTTGGTCATGATCGTCAATTACCACAGCACGTGGTATCGATCACCACGCCACTTATCTTCAGGAATCCAAGGTATGAGAGCACCGATCGTTTTCTTCTGGGCGATATCTTGCAATGACAAATGCCCTGATATCCATTTCGAATATGAGCATCAACTTAGACTTGAATCCGTTCGGCGTTGCCACCAAAGTCGCTTGCTCTGCTGGTCGGCAACATTTTCTTTCGCTCCTTGAAACCTTTTTTGGTACGGAGCAAACGCTAGCCTATGTTCCGTTATTGGCCGCGATTTAGGCAACTATTTTGTTGATCACGGTTATGCAACAGTCCGACCCGGCATTTGGTAGACTTAGCCAAACCTGGTGAGGTTAGTATAACGCTGAGATACTTAATCTAAAACATATCTAACCAAGAAAAATAGAAAAGAAAACAATTTTCAGATCGTATATTACAAGCTACATATTCACAGACCGTGAATTATGGCTATATACACACAAAAAACCCGTAACAGCAGAGGCTCTGAATCATAAAGCACTTCAAACTAATAGCTGAATGTTAAGTATGGCACGTGCTTATACATCCAACTTGTGGACTGTTTGCCCCCTCATAACATAAGTAGCCACATAAAAATAACTGTTAGTTTGAAATACAGATAGAATTGCTAATTAGTTACATATCCTCCGTTTTTAAATAGATGCAACAGGTTGCCATTCTTCCGGGCTTACGAGTTCATTTAAACCACAACTATCGGTAAGGGCTTAATTATGAATTGTGAAAAGCAGTCCAAACAGCCTGGCGATAGTGAACTTGCGCTTCACCACTTCGGGATCTTGCTGGTGCCATTAATGTTGCCTCTGTTTCGTTTTGCGTATGCTTTTTCGAACGTGTACTCATTTTACGATAAAGGTCGGCTACTAGATAACACGAAGTTACTGTATCAGCTGCACCTAATTCAAAACATCGACAAAACAAGTAACTTCTTCAGTTTGCTGGCATGGTTTCTTACTTGCCGGCTTAATGGTCCCCGGTGAAAGAGACCAGTAGAAGCACCCTAGCGGGTAGTGGGGTTTCCGTCACCTTTAGATTAGTAAGCGGCGTGAACAAGTTTCTGCAACTGCTTCTGTTTATCTGTCTATGCTATTTTCACTTAGGGTCTTTTTAGTTGATTCTGCTTCAAATCGTGTGGGTTGTCTCTGCATCGATATAACTGAATCAGCCACATAACATGGGTGGGCAACCGGTTCCGCCTAATCTGTATGTGCCAGCAATAAGCAAATGGGTAGTCGAGCTTCAACGCTTCTATTGAAGCTTATTCATTTCATCATAGGATTAAAACCTCTAACAGTAACCTGGACCCGACCATAATGATATTATCACTATTATTCACCGACAAAAAGGAGCAGTAACCCATGTAGATCGAACTAGTGGTCGGGATCATTCGGGCTCTCCAAGCTTTACTTGTACTAGCAGTTTCTATAATCTCGGCTAGTATGCAACACGTAACATGCAAAACACGATAAACGTGATTAAAAAAAGATCACAGGATATACGTTATCTCACTCACTGATTGCTAACGAAAAAGCAAAATTGCCAAAGATCAGTTGAAAGGTTCATCAATTCAATTAGGTTAAAGCCTGATTAGTTATGATCAGAAGCCATATGATTTTTGCTAACTTCGTAATAGGTCGTACTTCTTCTTTCTTTGTTTCACCACTGCATGATCTTTTCTCGATTTTTTGGTTTTTCTAATGAAACGACAACGATGTCGGATCAAATATTTTTCATCAATGTGTTCGTTGTCTATAGACAGTTTAGAAAGCTAATATTATAGGTGTTCAATGCATTGAAATTGTTTAAAGTCTTCTGGGTTGTCTGCGGCGTACCCTATTTTCCTGCGCCGAAAAACTCCTAAGGAACAATTCATTTTTAAGTTTACTAAATAAAGTAGAATGTTAAGCGTAAATACGATATGGGATCAATTGTTTGACTACTCGCGACACAGGTATAATTAATTCGTTATGGCGCCATTTTTTGAAACATGTCAACTTGCACCATTGTCGCCGATTAAGCGTTTACATACACATTCGGTGTGAGGCGTTTCATGCTTCGCGTAGCCGAACGAGGAGCCATTGGGATGAAACGAAATAATTATATGAAAAGTCGAGCGATTATTAGAACGATATGTTTCCATCTCGTATGATATTTCAAGAAGGTAGATACTTTTTCATTGTGGTGTCTAGGTCGATCTCTCTATGAAGCACACAGATATGTTTCCGGTCCGATCGCGTGCTGCATATTGCAACGGCATAATTCTCTTGGGACCTAAGCCTATCGCGATTCGTACGATGAGGCTGGATGTAAGTTGACGTTTATATGATCAATGTGAAATGCATGTGAGATGAAAATGCCTTTTCTAGCTAGTGACTGCTTCTACTGTATTACAAAAACATGCCGCTGCGCTTTGAGACGTAGACAACTTTTAGTCGGCCATTTGCCGACGGCAGGACATCACTTTCATTTTCGATTACTAGTCCTGACCAGTACTGGAAGATGAATGAAAATCGGAGTCAAAAAGACTGTACAACATGCAAAAACGACGCTTGAAAAAAAAATTGTTATACCTTTAAGTCAGCCTTCAAGCAAAATTCATTTTATCAGTATTAAGATTTATCAACGTGGGCAGTTCCAGCAACGATTTATTCTCAAAGGCATGTTGAAACAAAATCAAATGTATTGTGCTCGCAGTGATATTTGTGCGAAAATTATTGAGCGGGAGACTGACATTAAGAGCTTGAACGATTCCAAAAGTTACCGAGCCAAGAGTCAAATTGGGTCTATTAATATTGACAGTCAGGAGCCGTTTCCGATTCGCTAGCACTCATGCACTTTGATTCTTGCTACAACTCGTGAGACCTTCGTCACAAAGAGGACATCTAACATTTATTTAGCATCAGTTGCCTAAACTCAAAAAAGTATTTGCGTTCTCTCCAATGATCCGTTACTATCACTTTAATGCCACGCCGAATTTTGCATGATTTTATTTAATCTCGCTTACCGATTGGTTCTCACGGGAATAAATAGCATTTCTTTCAAACATTATTCATCCTCATTAGTTTAATTTTTCATCACAAATCCCTGACGTCGGACGTTTTTTTTAGATGGTCCCCTTAATGAGTTGCCCTCTCCATATATTACTCAGCACTGCCACATTTCGAATAGGAGCTAGAGTTCAACGTCGTGCACTTCGTAATACAAACGGTTCTATTATTATAGACATATCGGTGCTGTCATCATATTATTCACTTACGAAGGATGTTTGCTTTTAAGATAATCATTTTAGTTCTATCTGCTATTATATAACGTATTTATTGGAAACAAAATCCTATAAGGCTCTACGTCTGAAAGCGGCCATGGTGTACAACTTACGAACAAATAAACTGAAACTGATCATTGTAATCAGCTTGTCAACAATGTCGAAGCAACTGCCATGATCACATTCACATAGGTCTGACAACGGGAACCCTCAGGTCGGGTTGAACACGTGCATCCACGGGCTTCTGCGTACCATTTTTAGCATCGGACAATTTGTGGCATTCGCGATGCTGGCTGGTATCATTAGTAGCATTTAGCGAAAAGCCTTGGATCGAAATGTCCTACCTTCGAGTTTTTCATTAGCAGCATCCGTTTGTTATACTGTGATCCATGCTATCCGATCGAGATACGTGTGTAGTCGATCGCCATGCTCACTTTGTTTTTTTCTAAACTCATCTTGAAACTGTTTTGACGTCCATTGGGCACTGCGGGCGTCATAGCTTTACTGTACTGTAAAAAGCGTAACTGATCACGCTATTGTAGATATTACTTTATACCAACCGTACGTTAGCACGTCCGAAGGAAGCTGACGACAACGGTTGTAAAGGGACTACAATGCAGTCAGATTCACTTTGACGCTGCCAGCTCCCGGAAAATTGCGCAGTGGGATATGTTCCGCAAACGTAATGTTATTGACATTTAGCATGATGCATGCAGTCAATGTATGAGTCATGCCGTAGGTGATTTTTATGCTAGTAAACTTTGTGTCGATCCACTTGAAACAGCTAGATTTTAACTAGTTTTTCAGATCAATAAACCTGCTCATTGGATCATTGCTACACAGACCGGTGAAAACGACTGTGCTATTGATCATTCCCGTGGTAGCCTGGTGGGTAAGGTATTGTTTGTAATCAACCGTTATTTATACTTGCAGTCCAGTTCAGAGTAAACTGGATCGAACATTGTAGTAAATCTGGCCAAGATGGCGTCCGATCGATCAGAACCGATTTTAGTGGCTAAATGTTGTAACATAATCTTGCCTATACTGAAGGCTGTACTACCCAAAGATAACTTCTGCTCAGGTTTATTTAACTTTAAAGGGACGCTCTTTTGTACGTGGTATATTGCAGAAGTAGACAACGCTTGGCTCATATCAGTGTTTGTGAACCTATTTTAGATGCGGATCACAGGATCCTAGGCAAAAGCGTCTTGTCGATAAATCATTTCCTTAGTAGGAACAAGGAAAGAAAATCGGCTCGAAGACGAACTCTGCATGCGGCATTTTCGGTGCACTTACCGGGTCCTAACTGCGCCCTACAAGCTCATTTAAGATATTCTTTCCGTTTCATGTTGCACGTAAATTTCGATGTCCAGATATTTTAAAGATGGCTGTTATTTATACTTTTGGTCGGAGACTGACAAGTGCTTCGACTGATAGACACCACGTTGTGTTTCCGAAAGCTGTAAATTAATTTAAAAAATTGTATAAAAGTAAACTTTATCGACATATAAATTTAAACGTTTGGAGCTTAAGCTTGTCGTAAGTTCGAGTTGCAGAGAACGTATTTTCCAGACGTACTTTGTTATAACATATATACCGCCTTATTATCTGAGGACTTGTCTATACTGCGGGCTCAGTTGGAGTCCGTTCCTAATACATTTCAGGCATAGCCTATTTCATTTTGTTCTGAAGGGTTTATTTGTTACACAGTCCTGAATATGTTCTGACAACGCAAACCAAGTCTAATATATCCGAATCATATCTCAATGTAACAGTGCTCCTGTCCTGATGAGGTTTCTAACCGTTTAGCTCCAAGAGTTATGATCTAATTATTGCAAAACTCTTCACTGTCTTGAATAAGATTTAGGATGCGTTGTAACACTGCAGCTCTGGATATCTGCAAAGCGTTTTCATTTCCTTGAGTCTGTAATGGAAAGGAAAATGACGCGAGCAGCGTGTCCAAGTTTGTCGGCGTTTTGCTCTCGAAAGAAGTGTTTCCTCCCTCAGTCACCAAACGTGCGTAAGGTTGCCTGAATTTCGTTGACCCCAACTTGCGTGGCGGCTTATCTGCGCCATTGCTGGACACTGGGTGGGTGAGGTCGATTTCAAGTCCGCCGGCAGAGGGGGACAAGCCGACCGATGTGATGGTTGCTGTGTTACAATTGGGAACAGGCATAAGTCCAGTAGCTCTCTTGGTATTCACTGAAGATTTTTCCACCGATCGTGTTCTACGCTTATGCGTTACTAAGTTGTTGTTTGCAGATAACTGGGTAGCATCAGAGATCTGAGAAGCAATTTTTTTACGTTTCCTGCCGGCACTTTTCTGCGTTCGCTGTTTGGCGGAAGCCCCCGTGTTCGTGGGATCGTGATGGGCTTGTGATACGTTATTCCTGCGATGCGCATCAGAATCGTTTAGCATTTTAGGGGACGGAATGTTATCGAAAAGGTCATCCGGGGTAAGCGATCTTTCGGATTCAACATTTTCCGTCACGTTGCCTATTTATTATAAACAGAAGTTATACAAAAAATACGTTAGTAGCTATTAGAGTGAAGTGTGGCACGGCCAGCCATTGAGGTGGGACATAAAAAAAAAGTTTATCATTGTCCGACATGAGGTATAATATGATGTTTTATTCGGGGAGCAATTACTTGTTGGGCAGTTTTGTAAGTTACGGTCAGTTTTGCCGCCGAACGGTGGAAAAGCCGGCACGACAGACTTTACAATGGGTAACAGGATCAGTTGCATTGGTTGCGTCATTTTGTAATTGACACAGGGTAATATTATCGTAAGGCGGTGGTATAGGAAGGTGACGAGTGATTTGACCAATGCATTAATTTACGAAACAGGTTGATGGAAAAACTGCAATAAGAGCGTAGTGTAGAAGAGTGGCCAAATAAAATCGACGGATTTGGATTCAATGCAATCATGTCTAAACCCGCTATGAATTTGATGTGAATAAGTAGCAGGGCAGGCGGCGTCCGGTTCATATGTCTAGTGCGAAAGATATGCGACGAGAGAGGTTAATGAGTCTGGTTGTTGATGAGGCAGGGCGAACAAACGCTGCACTTATGCAGTACTGGCGGTTATTATGCAGGTCTTCATAGATACACATATATGGTTGCGGTCAAACAATGGCTAGTTCGGACGTTAACATACTTTGGATATTTTAGCTGTTACATTGTTGGTTTCTGTCCAATAATCCGGTCTTTCACGATTTGGTAGCAGCCCGAACATAATCAAATCTATGAAGGCAACGAAGCCACAAGACCTGAAAATTGTCCAGAAAATGGGACGAACCGCGAACGCTGAACCCCCCAGCCATATTGTTGTATGAAATTGGCCGGTTAGGCTAAGATTACCACAGTGTGTAGATCACCCTTAGGGCAACCACGAGTACTGGAAACGGCGTCAAGTCAGAAATGTAAACGATAGATAACGGCTAGCGGTTGCAATACGGTTGCGACGTGAAGCTTTAGTCGCTAACCGATATATAGTTGGCCTCCCTTCCAAACCTTTCAAGTGTCTAGCAACTCTTCTACCACCCGACATATATATCTATATATATGCATATGTGTGTGTGATTAAGCTTTTCCGTTTTTCATTAATTTCGAACATAGGGTCTTGCAAAGAAAACACAGAAGTTCAAAACGTTCATTTTACGTCTGTTGAAATGGCAACGGAGTGAAATATAATAAATGAAAAGTGTACGTCTTAAAAAGAAGGGGGTACGAGATTATCAGAGAAGGAAGCTTGCAGTTGAAAGTTAGGCAAAGGTAGAGCAGTATTGATGCTTTATTTTATTTGACGTCTATCTTGAGTCGACTTGGCCCCCACCGCTACTAAGTAAAAAGTAGCACGAAAAATTGCTGCTGCGACAGTAACAGATTAATAACAGTCATTTAATATAAACAATCTGAACTTGAAAATCGTTTGTTTGTATGCAAAAGATGCGACCTTTCAAGGGGCTCAAAATAAAAAGATCCACCTCAATCAAAGCTAGTTGCAGTGACAATTAATAGCAATAGCATTATTTGTCTACTTTAACAGTTGGTGTTACTGTGCGGTATAAAACTTACTTCTGTATAATTCAGTTTATCGATCGGCCTTTATTGTAGTAAAAACAGAACGAGGCTATAGCTCGAGTTGCCGTCATAAAATGGTAGACAAATAGCTAATTTAAGCGAGAAAGAATGATGCAGTATTTTGGTGTTCGCATCGCTACCTCGCATTTACGGTGAATCGCTCCCCAAAAGAGAAATTAAGGCGACCTTTTTTTACATAAGGGAACATTTGTGTGTGTTATAATTATAGGAGTGCATATTATATTTCTTACTTGCCCTGATTATTATAAGCAGCTTGTTTTTTTCTTGTTGCATGAAAAAAAAGTCATAAACATTCTTCATAAGACTGATCAAGATATAATCTCTGAAAAACTTTAACTGAATACCATTTCATTTGGAACCATTTGCTTACTGAGGCCTTTAGGTCACTTGCTACAAGTTGAATTCAAATAACAAGTTATGATCGAAATATAGCGAACCGTTAGTGCCATACACAAACATGTTCTTTAACAAGGAGGATGATTGCATTTATGCTACCGTATGTAACTTGTTTAGTGAAACACATTGACAAACTCACCCTGAGTATGATAGTTGGAAGATACATTTTCTTCTCGTTGATCAGATCGGGCAAATTTATTTCCGTTGTCGACGACAGGCATTAGGACAAATGGCAAACCACTGTCATCAACTGGCCCACTGCCGGAGTTGTCGGTGACATTTTTATATTCCATACTAGGATCTGCCCTAGAGGAAACTTTGTTATTTTCATTTTCAGTGTTTAGGTTGAGTAAAGTCAGGGCATCCTCTACAACCGCAACGATCTCATCATGCGCTATGTGAGTAGTACAGCACATTTGCCGTTTTTCATACTGAGAATGGATTAAAAGCATTTCGACCGCCCATCTGTTGACTTCTGGAACTTCCCACCCATTTTCGGCCTTTTTCTGCAGTAGGGAATACAATATGCATAGCATCAATATAAATGAAAACCAAATAAATAGAGCATGTGAATCGAATGGCAGCTGTTATTCAACCTGTGACTGGACAAAGTGCACCCGTTTATGCTGTACTTTGTAGCAAACCTTTACAGCTCTTAGAGTAAGCTCTGAGCGTTTTTTTCAGAGATTTCTGTCGATAATCTTCCGTACACAAGTCACTTAAAAATCGTGGACACACACACATACATACAAACAAATATGACACGCTTTAAATAAAATACTATTATAGATACATTTACACACGGATGTTGGAAAGAAAAATACCTACAGTCCAACCTTTTTGCCCCCCACAGAAATTACAAACCTTTAAAATTAAAGGTCTGTGCCGTCATTAAATGGGTTCGCCAGAATCCTAGTGGGCTTTTGCCTCTAAAAGCCAACTTGTATTCTCAACTCTTTCAACGCTCTATCAAGTCGTAATTTGGTTCTGCTGAAGTTGTCATCTATGGAACATTTAAGCGAGACTTCAGTGTTCCGCACGGTTGGTATCGCTTTGTTTATGCTTGCCATTAAAGAATTATTCGCGAATATAGCCAAGGAATGGCGTTCGCAGTGGTATAAAGTAGCGTAAAATACAAATAGATGTGATCACAAGAAACATACGGGCGATTGCGGGCTCATAGTTCTCGCGTGGGGCTGACCCCCAAAAACGGCCATTGCGGAAGGCGATCTAGTGCTTGCTATGCTGGGTGTCTTTGGCGTGTTCGACAGGTTCTCGGGGTCGTTGCCAGTTATTGCCGAGCGTTTACCATCTGCTCCAAGGTTGCTCACAGATACACAGACGTCGACGCCAGCTAATGTTTCGTTTATTAAGTGAACATTCAGCCGATTCCAATTTAACGATACCTTCAAAGACAGCAAAAGCTTGTTGTGTGCAAATGATGCATTAAAACGAGAACGTTTGGTCTTCAATAAACTACTTGGGCGGTGATCAGGTACTATAATTTCAAATCGCTAACAAGCTTTATATAATTCACTTACCATAGGGCATCATAGGCATGAGTATTCTTCGTAAGTGCCTAGGTTTAGATCGTTGCAGATTATTGATTGTATCCAAATGCACCAAGATACGACAGGTTGAGCCCTTTTTAGAAAATTAAAATTCGATTTGGAAAAGAACACACTGATACTTAATTTTAGTAAAACTTCCGAATATAGCCGTAGACAACAACGGTAAAGCAACCACCTATCAATACCTTTATTGTTTTGCAATTGCAACGATGATAAACTTTATTTCCTACCAAATTATAGCTTGCCGCGTATAAATATGATAGAAATTGTAGGGCGTGCAGTGCCGGCCTGTTCTTAGGCGAAGCTTGCGTTCAATAAACAAAAGCATTGTCAGCCCGAAGCATAAAAACTAACTACTATTAAACATAACTAACTTGCCTAAAGATATCGGTAAATCAACAGACAAAAGTTGCAACTTAGTTACTACACTGGTTTCTGTACGCCCGATAAACATTCACGCAATAAAGAGCTGCCACTAAGATGTGTCCTGCTTCCCGCATAAGTTAGCTTAATTAGGATTCTCACGATAGCGATAGTTTGTTTGTGAGAGAGTCTAGTATGCATTGTCCTTGCGTGTGAATATCAAGATATGACAAATGCTTGTAGAGAGAGCATTTTTCGGGGGTAAATTTGGCAAGCTTGGCTTCAAAAGGTTTCTGGGTTCTTGAAACTATAGGAATAGAAATTCCGCTAGCTACAAGCACAGCGCGACGATTAAACAAATTCGTCTTGATTCCTGTTAATCTTATATTTTCTTGGCAATAACTGAAGTCAGAATTTGCACTAACGTGTCGTCGAAGTCGATATAGTTTTCATTTGGGATCGTTACAAACCTCCACATGAAGCGATAGTCCTCCAATAGCGACCATTTCCTGACGGATAACCTTGCGCAGGAACACGATTCCAATGTCTGGGTTACCCACTAACAGAATAGCAGCTGCTCTGACCGCATTTACTTGATGATTGGCCATACTCATCGTGATCTCCAAACGATTTGAATATCCCACCACTTCCAGCAAATACCTAATCATAAAACGCACTCGACACTGACTGACGTTGTTTTTACTTTAAATCTTTTTGCTTTCTATTCCGAGTTCATCATAACCCTAGGGCAATTTTGCTTGTTGACGGGATCAAACATTTTAATCGGTGTTACACTGTACAAACCGCGACGAACTCGTTCACACGTCGCGTCACACGAACGAACGGCATGCTTGTCAAGATTTTGTGCATCATAAGCGTTTTGGTCTGAAATTTCCACATCGATGTTGAAATAACGCTGGCATATCGATCGTGACATGAAGCGTTCTTGCATTAAGAAGCACATAACTATGCCTATATGCCATCTTTTCGTGCATTGTGGGGGCTCCGATTACCTGGGGAAATTATCTTCGGCTCGTTTTTTGAGTCTTGAACCAAACGGGGGTAGCGTCTTCGTCACCATTTCGATGCTGTTCGGATCAGCATCGCGTAAAGTTCGGAAGGATGTATAGCCATTAAGCATGAGAAGGGTGCCTCTCTTTGGACCTATATCAGCTAACTGCTGCAAGCAGTATTCTGAGTCGTGCCTATAGACATACAGCGTATACAACAGAATATTCGTTCATTATGAAACACAGGTAAATCTATCATAGGCATGTACAAGTAGCAGACAGACATTAGGAACAGGTGGTAACGGTGCCGATGATCCGATTAAGTATTTGGATGGATCTTTGCTTTTTGCCCAAAGCGAAATCGTACGTAGTATCTACTCGAGGTGGTCTTGATATAAATTTAATTCAAACAACAAACAAATGGAAAATGGAGACTAGTTTACATTTGAAGTGTGCACCTGAATCGGCTAAAAGCGTACCATAATCCACACTCCAAGGCTTTTGCTAACAACGCGATATTACGAATGGTTCTGTAGCTGTTGATGGCTGCTGGTACTTCAAGACGTTCACTGAGCCTTTTCTGTCGGTGAAGACATAGAAGTGATTCAAGCAAACAACGGCATACACGACGAGCTAATTTTAACACCGACGAGCGATCTATTCGGAGACCTATATCCTAGATCAGGGAAATCACATCATTGTGAAGAAGGAAACAATACATCATCATTTTGATCAGGTTATCATTACTTGTAACTAAATCATAATACTGATATTCATGGGGCAAAAGGAAATTTATTTCTAGATATCATTTTTCAGCTGTCTCTAATACAATTCTATATAATGGCCTTGTAATCTGTTATGGAACCCACTGTTGAGAATCGTGAGTATTTTCTATAAAATTCATTGACAAGCTATGCTTCCTAACAATCGACACAACCTTTAAAATCCGAATCATGACTCCGTGTAGAATTCTAATACGTCTCCGAAAAATTATATATATTTTGACAATTAATCTATGTCAAAGCGTTTCGTGAACTTACTGTAATTTCGATTCCATCGAGATTACTCTGTAGAAGTAGAAATATTTTCTCTTTATTTTTCCATTGGCCTGGTTTTGCTGCTACCTTATAGCGAACTCGGCTATTCAGCTGTCTCAATAATGCCCGTTCGTTAGAACGAACTTGCACGCCACTGAAGTCCGGACACTGCACGATGATGTGAAGCAATCTTTCCGTAGACAAACCGTCATCAGGTACATTGTGTAACTCTTGCACAAACGCTTCGAAGCCGCTGAATGATATGTAAAAGCGAGTGAATATTCGTCCGAGTTCTGTTTTGAAAAAAACACACCAAATAAGACCAAGAAACCTTCTCAGATGTTTAGAGTTAAACCCTTGAAAAAGCATTAGATCGTTGCCTTAATTCGAAATAACAAACATCAAAAAGATTAACGTCGTTCAATTTCGGTACATTACTTACCGGTACTATTGATTCTGCTGTCAGATTTTTCAATTAGGCCCACGGTGAAAAGCGAGCTCAGGGCATATTGGCATTGTTCTGTTAAAGTTTAGAAACAAAGTATCCAACAGTTAATCTAACTATGCGCGTTTATGTCACAAGCCAATGTTGTTCCTGGTTTATGCGAGGGGTTAATCGTGATTTAATCCGCGCTAACGATAACTGTCGTCATCGTGTTTTAACCACAAATCTGTACCTGCAGCGGTTACTTGTTAGGACTACAGGTACGTACCGGCAATATAATCGTCCAGGCCTTCAATAGGTTGTCCGATAGGCAGATATCGTTTTGGGTTTTGAGTTAGACGCACAAAGAAAAAAGTGCTCTTAAGCCAGGCAACTACGTCAGGCAGACTACGAATGCTTTTGTGTACGATCTCTCTATTCACGTGTCGTACGAGATCGCGTTGAAGGTAGCTCTCCACTGTATCTTGCTTCCCCTGAAGAATATCCTCGTATCGAGCCTTCAGACAAAGATCATTAGGTACAGAATGAGTTTTGCCATCCATGAACGGACACAAAAGTTTCCCTAATAGAGCAGGCTAAACTCGCCATTAATTCTAACGAAGAAAGATGAAAAGGGAACTGGGAGCTCAAAGATCTAGTTATTAAAAAAAAGAATCTCAATGTTCACTTTTTCTTTTTACTAGTTGATCAGTGATAGAGTTATAATTCTAATATTGTTTATAACCCTTGATCTAAGGAAAAATCGACACCATTTCGCATTGATGATATTGGTGGGCACGAACGAGAATACCTTTGAGAGCTGTTATCATTAGCAGTATCAGAATGCATCGTTACTCTCATAGCCAAAGCAACGAAATAAGGCTGAGGAAGGGGATATGTGTACGTCTTACGCAGTCTTCGGTGAAGGATGCTATCTACATAACTGAAAGCACTTCAGTACAACTCCTGCATATCTTACGCAGTCTTAATAAGTATATATATATGCTACGGTGGAAAACTACTTATAGCGTGCAGAAGTCTACTACCGGCGTGTCAGAGAAATGCTCAACAGTCGTCCCATATAAAAATTGAGCTATAATAAGAAAGAATAAACGAGAACTAATACAAGAAGAGCAGCTCCTATATGTATATTACTAGTTCAGAAATAAACTTCATTCATTGAATATCAACACTTTGAAGCAAGCGTGTGTATAAGGCTACAGCAAATTCAATCACCTCTATTACCTAGAACATTTATGTATATTTCAAGAAATGTAGATCAACCGAACTTAAATATGCGAGTTAGCGCACGAGTCCATTGATAGTTGCAGGCTTTGTATTTTACATCTGCCTAAGTGTCGAAATATATACAAATTATTGAATTGAATTGAAGAACGAATTAAACACGTTTGTAACAGGGGCATCCTCATACATATTTCCACAAATTCCGCAATTCCTGCAAAGTATGATACTATACGAGTGTAAGTTAGAAATATAATCGACCCACGATTGACTGTCTGATCTGGCTAACTGACAGCTCCTTGAATATATCGCATGTGCACGTGCACATCTGTGTGGCCGATTACTATTTATTATCAACTCAAATAGTTACTACATAAAAACAAAACTGTGCTTTAATTATATGACGCAATTTGAATTTTTCAGTATACATTGTCGTACAGGATGCGCCGAAATGTAAGAGCGAAAAACAAAAGCGATTTCTTCTGCGTCCTTTTTTTCGGCCCGAGAGGTCTGATCTGCACGTAAAAAACATCAACCAAACGCCCCGCCCCGCCCCGCCCCGCACCGTTCCCCTAGCGTAACTCGGTGAATTTCGCACTATTTTAAATGACGCCTCTACATAGTTCAGCATCTGTTTCTCCAAGAACTTCATACGCCAATTATTTTAGGTCGTGAAATTTTTTCGTTGCTATTTGAAACACACTGTCCTACAACTTCAAAATGCATCGCTAAGTGCTCGTTCGTCGGCTGAACACAATGTTGTTAAGGTCGTGTGATCGGCATGCTCGCCGCTCCCTACTGCAGCTATGTTTTAATCCATTTTTCCGCTTCGTGTTCTCCCTTGTTTCACTTTATGTGCAGATAAACTAGCTTATTCGAATTTCTTGATATACGATAAATGCTGTCCGTTCTCAGTATGACCCGTGTCCGTAAGGTCGCGCAGTGACCAACGTGTCTCCATACACATGGAGATGAAGGTTCGAATCCAGTGGTAAATAGACTAATTTTTTTACAATGCGCTCTCAAGTAATGCTTAACGGCTCAAGTACCGGACCATACGAAAAAAAAATTATTTTCTATTCTCTCTCGTGTGGAGTTTTACCGTCAACGATTCATTTTATTAGCAAGTTGTAATGAAAAACAATAATGCCTCAGTCTACAGAGGTTCATCACTATATGTATATGTATGAACAGCATAATAATAATTTTTATATACTATTGGGTTTCATCAAAGGTATCTCAGTAACTATCTACTATCTACATACGTTTTTTTCATGTGAAGACTGGCTACCCCAAATTCTGTGCTTTCGTGAGTGTACGTTAGGTCATTAGGAGAGGAACTCACGGAAGAGTAGCGGACTCTAATAGCCAGATTCATAGAAGAACAGCGAGCGTGAAAAGAAATCGTTAGGTAAATCGGAATATCAAAGTGTGCAGATGAAACAGAAGGTAAAGGAGAGAAGGGAAAAACCCGATGGTATATAGAAAGGTGGTGGTATAAAAAAACATGGTGCAATGGTGGCGTAATGAGGAGACTGGCTCATCCTAATCGCGCTATAATTTTCTAACAGCTTATTAATTGCGTTTGTGAATGGCAAAGCTTACGGTCACTGTGTCCATAAGTTACCTTCAACGTTGTATTAAAATAAGTGGTTTTTGGCTGTCGCAAAGTAGCCGAAAGGCTTCAACTAAGCTGTGCGGAGAAATACGCGCTTTTCAAACGAGTTAAGCAATTCCGAAGTTAGATGTTTGAAGGCTATATCGGCTCCTGTTGTTCTCGTGAAGCATATTTTGAGATTTTGGATAGTAAAACTCAACATGGTTACAAGAGTTCCGGTGAAAGAGCCTGCAAATTCCGTGCGATCCAACAGGTCCAACATATATGTGTATGTATGGCAAAGTATGCGTGTTTATTGCTAATTAAGTTGCAGTTCTGCTATGGTCTGGACGTTTACCAGAGAAGAGTCGTATCGAAAGCATATGGCAGTATGTTAAGGCTCAAAGTTTAAATTGGACAAGAAATTATGAACATCTCACAAGTTAACATAGCCGCGGGTCAGAGAAGCAAGTCCTAAGCTAATGCCGTGCGCCTCTTTTTGCACAGCAGTTTAAGAACGCTTGTCCAACCGGGGTGCCATTACATACATTACCGCTAGAAGGCAGAGAAAGGCAGTTTTTATATGAAAACTCCACGCAGATATTTGATTCCGGTGCAGAGCGATCTTCAATACAGCTTTATCATGTATAAAACGTATAGTTGGCCTTATTTCATTAGCCAATGATTACATATGTACTTATATAATGTGCTCCTTATCAGCAGTTAGTTACACGACAATAACAAGATAGAGTTTACTATTTGCTCGGACATTGAGTGTGAATATAAACAGAGACGACTTACCACATGATTCGATGTTGTCATAATGATGGCTTTACCGGATCCTTCCAACCCTGGCCGGCCTGCCCGTCCTATCATCTGATGAATCCGCGCAGCGGAATATTGTCCACAAATGCCTCCGGTTATCATCGTCGTTCCTCTAACAACCACTAAGTATGCAGGCAAGTTTACACCCATGGCAAGTGTGCTCGTACACACGAGGACTCGAAGGTCGCCTTGATTGAAAGTCTTTTCGACAAGACTGCGATCTTCGGAACTGAGTCCGGCGTTGTGAAAACCCACCCCATGCTCTAGATAATCTGCAAAAGTACAATTGTAATATCTTCTTTGAGAAACATAAACAACTGACGCCAATTGATTCGTAGTTCATGCAAAGTAGTTTTTTTTTGGAAACTGAACTCTTTTAACATGGATGTACCCGATAATGGTTAATATCTTCTGAGTGGTGAGGACCATTTCAAATATCTAATACATTGTTACGAGAGACTAATAGGAATCATGTTACCCAATTATATAGCTGCGTGAAGAGTTGATACTGATTTTTTAAAAAAATTAAAAAGATCTTTATGTTTCAGCTGAGGATCGAACCTGAAACTTCTCAAGTTTGAGGCTGTACCCTCCCCTTCATCGTGGCTGTGACCCGTTTTATGTAGCGGGGGACAAAAAAAATTAAAACTTCGCCTTTTTAAAATTAGCTAAAAATTAGGTCACACGCGAGATTTAATTCGATGAAAATATCGTTCAATATTTCAATCAAAATATGCTGCCTATATTATTCTTAGCGATATTTTTCAGACTAAACTGACCGCTAAGTTTTTTATCTTTGCAAAATCTGGCCACTCGCCGGAGTTCTTCTCTGGAACTAGAACGAGCCCACGACTGCTTGTTGACGAGGCACCGTGCGCAGATCACTGTAGCTGCACGACTAGATACAAACTGATTAAAAATATTATTTTTAATCTATAACACTAAGTATACGAAAAAATGCATCTTACAAGAAGTTTAATTAAGCACTGTGATTATGAACACCGCAATGCTATAATAGTTAGGAAATTATCTTTGTGATTGCGGATAATTAAATCCAATTACAAATGCTATAAAGTCTAAAGGTGTATTAGAATAAAAATGCACAGTTTACTTCATGGAGCGATTTACGAGGTAAATGAAAGCCTTTTAGTTTGGTTCTTGGTCAAAACTTGGCGACCTCGTGCACTTCGAGAAGTTTCACACTTTTGTTGTCTAATTGTGGTCATGGATCCTAGACAATGTCTGCTAGAAAAAGTCGACGAAGGTGAAACAAAACAGAACTAATATACTTTTAGCCAAATTTCGGTATCTCTGTAAAAGCTACCTTTTTGTAGACGACTTTTTAGCGTAAATCAAACTGTAATCTAAGGGTAATAAGATCAAGGTTACTATTATTATTAAAAAAAAAAACGCGAAAGTTTCACACAAAGCGCTGAAATAAGTTAGTTTTTTCGTACTTAGGTGCTTTAGCTAGTAGAAAAGTTAACCAATATAATGTAGTGATGGGTGTTCTGATCTAGTTTATTATACATGTAATGCTTCTCAATACGCTGCTGTCATTAGCTAGGGAACTGATTGAGATATCAATCGATTCTTTCGGAGCCATTAAATTCCTACACTTAGGAAGAAGTTTTGCTAGGCAATGCTGCAAAACCAACTCTTACTGTGACCATGTTCAAAGTGAGAATGCTAAAAAATCTAGCTGAAGTTACTTACGTTATGTCACACTATGTATAACATATACCTTTTCATAACACGATGAAAAATACCACAATGTTTCAAAATTAACTTACAATAATTGCTGATTTATTTGCTGGTAGCACCTCTCGAAGTAGCGATGGTAGTTTATAGTTAAGATTAGCATCGAAGTGAAACGGAGACCGATCTGGAGGACAGTAAACACCTTTGACAGATGCTTCGATGGGAATCGTACGCGCCCGCTCTCCAAACGAGTATCCGTGCCATGGAGTATTACGACCAAGCCATTGGCCTATCTGTAGCAATGCGATGATATGAATTGCTTAGTTAAGCATCAGAGCAAAGTCAAACAGTAGCGCTCTTCCTTTCTTTGACAACTTCTTAAATTAATAACGGCTAGCAATGGAGTGGTAGACTATTGTATATCTAATAGCGCGTATTTTTACGTAACGTCCATTGCAGCGAGTTTGTCACACATTAACAATATCACAAAGGCATTCTATACGACAGGCATTACGAGGCATCGCAAAAGTTCTTTGCTCACTTGAATAAAGGCTATTAGTGTTAGGAGGTTTCCATTACTGCGAAAAGTCATAACTAGACATAGTGTGCTTTCGTAAAATATACGTTTGTGTATCTTATATACAAAATCTAGTATCGGCAACATTTGGTCAGTAGTGCAGAAACTCAAGCGTATTTACATCATTAGGATTGGCGATCGTTGCAGATATAGCTACAAATCTCGGAAGTAAAGACTGAGGCATGCAGCGCACTATTGTACGCGTCAAAACCGCTTCAAGGATAGGCCCACGGTCAGGTTCCCCGACCATATGAACCTCGTCAATAAGATACACGCTAACCTGCTGGAAACACAAAGAAGCACTTATAAGTGAAACTTGAAAAGGTCATGTATTTTTGAACATCCAGTTTGCTTAACGTACCCTCATTCTAACTTGCAAACAAACAATCTCAACTTTATTTTAAGGATTCATGCATCGCACCTCTAGTAACTCCATACATTTGTTATCCTCTGTAACTAGGTATGGAGGCAGCATGCCCAAATGCTTATCAAACCAAGGAAAATCCATCGAAAAATTGGGCGTAAAAACAAAGAGCACCGTCAAATTCAATGTTCCTGTCTAACTTCTGTTTCTTTATTCAGGTCTTCTACGCTAATTACGTCAGAAGACGAGCGCTTTTTCACAGAGAACCATCGCGAGCTACTAAAGTTCCTGTATCCACGTCATAGTTTTGTTAAAGAACATATAAAAAATCTTATTTAAGCATACGGATTACGAAAGTTAAAACTTCTCCGAAGGTTTTGCGTCAGTTGTGAAACTTATTGAAGCTTTGCATTGTTTTCGTCCGGAACTTTTCTAGCTTTGCATCGCTGACCATGAGGGTTTTTGCAGTTTACCCATATTTCCATTTCCTAGCTGCTTCATTACCCACTGGTAGCATCCTGTTTAAAGCAGGATGTCATGTTTTTAAAATAGACGTTTCTCGCTGTCGATTCACCAGGCAGGCCGAAGTAGTCCCCTAAAATTTCTGGGATTTCCTGGGAAAACCAGCACTAGGTTTTTCTAATCCAAATCAGAGCAGGAATATCGGCCTTTCTTTTGCTACCTGGCAGAATCTGTAAACGTCTTCCTCTACTAGCTTCAAAATAAGATTTCTTTTCGACTTCACAAATCGACATTTTTGCAACTTGTTTTTCTCCAACATCAGACAACACCTATGAGTCATTTTGTTGTTTATATAGCTTGCATATTTTGTGCAGAAGAAGACGATGAGCAATAGGAGGCTGCAGGTGGGAGACGAGGGAAGCTTAACGTATGTACATCTTTAAATATTTACAAAACCGGAACCTTGTTCTATTAGCTACATTACATAATATTTATCTAATATATAATACCATCGCTGTATCATTTAATCAAATTCGTAGGGATTCGTTTTTTATTTCAACTTCGATGATAGATTACTCATTGCTCGCGGTAAGTTTAAAAACTGAATACTGCAGAAACATCACAGTTTTAATTTACAGTAAGGACTATCTTATTCTTTGCTACCTATTCTTTTATTTGTCATACATATTTGGCGATTTTTTTTCGTCGCAGCAGTCGTAGCAGTCACTTGCTTATGACAGTCACTTCGACGGCTTTTGTATTGATTATGGCAAAATGCGTAAATATAAACAGTTCGGCTCGAGGCCATATACAAGAACGCCTATTGAATAGAGAGGGTCTACTGACAAAAGTATTACGTACGTTTTTTTCAGAAGATATTTAACTCGACCGTATTTTGTACCGACCTTTCTACTGCTCAGCCACGTATATCCGGCTCCAAGGCGAAGCTCCGTATCCCATTTCTCCTACAGTTGCCTCAAAAATACATTTATTAAATAAAATAAAAATAATTTTATTCGAAGACAGAACGTTTTACCACTCTGCTATCTGGATATTTGTGATTGTCTCTCTAATGCTGATTGAAGCACACTCGAAATACAAGCCCTAGAAATATTCTGATAAAGTTCAAATGTACTTGATAAATATCATCTAGCGATACGTCCTTAACCAGCAGTTTCCCTTTAGCTCACCGGTGTTGTGCAGATAAGATTGGTCGACATATCGCCATTTCCCGCGTCGCAAACTTCGTTTAAATCACCCGTAACCTCGGTAACTTTAAGTCGGAGGGCCGCGAACCTCTCGCGCCATTCGCTAACCTTTTGCTGAACTAGACACCTTGTTGGAGCTATGTAGACGGCCAGTGCTTCACTACCATAGTCTTCCACTGCTCGACATATTGCTAATTCAAGCAGCACTGTTTTTCCTGTGTGAACAATTCGAAAATGTACCTACGCTACCAGAGACGGCTAACGACTACACTGCAACCCCTGTATGACTATAGGGCAATCTTGTGCGACGACACCCGATTAGATGGAAGAATTGGACACGTACACAGCAGAAAGTGAATACCGTACTATATTTTTCGCGGGTGATGCTATTGGAGATTCACAGATTTAGAGGTATCGGAACAAAAAATTTACCTGATCCAGTCGGAGCAGCCACCACGAGCGAATCACTGGAATGCCACAGAATTGGCAAGCATTTTGACTGCATTTCATTAAATTGATCGAATTCAAAGATGCGTCTATATGCTTCCGCTGATAATAAAACACAGAACAATGGAACACAATGATATGCCGTCAGTGGTCAAGACAAAGATACTACATTGGCCAGCTATTACTCGTTACGATGATTACAAAAGGCTCGCAAAATTTTACGGGTAAATTGATAATCTAACGTCACGTAAAAGACGGACACATTCGATTTTAGCACTCTCAAATCATCGTGGATGGGAATCGTAGGACTAATTCACTTACGGAGAACCTCAACGGTATAGTGTTTCTTTTGTGACATAACTGTTGCCTTATACGTTGCCTCGACTCACACAACGGTACGTCCTATTTATTTCATATAGCAGATATTACCGCAGCTGTTCTAACACTAAACACTATACTCAGGCTGACAGCTTAAGGACTGACGCTAGATTATACGAAAAAACGCCTTAGTTAGGCAGATCTCTTCGATAGAAAACACTCTACCAAAGATACTGCCCATATCGAATGTATTCTTGACGGTTTAAGTTTACTTGCGGCCATTCCAGCGAGTTTGTATACTGCTAGGTCAAATTGCAGACCAGAGCTACACTCTAATTCCATAACAATCATATTGATCGTTCAGATCTTTGTCAAGTTTGCGGCTGACGGCTCTTTCTCGAAATGTAAGGTCTCTGGTTTATACATTATAGCATAAATTTTTGTAGCCACAAACTCATTTTAATAAATAGTATTATTAACATGTATGTATTTATATTTTCGGCAACTATACACGTATACATATATGCGGCGGTCGAAAAACTGGAGAGCTTTTTTTATAGCTAAATGGTATCATAGTCCATTATCTTAAGCAATTTGACTTGTATCGATTTACTGTTATTTGAAAACTGAGATCTGACGGTAGCAAAACGTGCTAACATTGTTGGAATATCTTTGTTTAGGTTGAAGATTAGTAAAATCTGTATAAAACTTTGCAACTATATTTTGATAAAGGCACAGGGCCAAAAAAAGTTGCCCTATTTATTATTGGGATATCGCATTTCCATTTGCAAAAGTGCCGAATCATAATGAACTCAAACTGTTTCTAACACAACAATTAATAATACGATAATGAAGTGCAAAAAAAGATCCTTTATAATGAGTAGCAAAACCCAGTGTTTTTTGGCGTTAGAAACGAGCAGTCACTGCCGCCTGCTAAACAGATTGATTTTAGCTTTTATTACCGACAACTCCCAGGATTATAATAAGCCATTCAAAAGCGACCAGAAAAGGAATCATCTCTCTTTTAGCTACCCGTCAAAAATGAGAAGAAGTAGTATGGAAGATTTAAGTACATCCGCTGTATAGCCTATATGCCAGACCATCAGACTATCATGTTTCGGTCACTATAGAACTTTGTTAACGCTGTTAATTTTCTTTTGGAAAGGAGTAAATGTAATTTCCTTCCCGAAAACCGGTGTTTCCCTAAAAAAAATGGCGGTGGACAAAAGGTCGCATAAATTGTCAATTTATTATTTTAAAATATTTAAAAGAACTACTCCAGTTGCAGTTTAGAATCCGTAGTTAGTATTTTTTTTTTTCGACTACCCCGTATTTTAAACGGCAACTTTCTCTCAAAGATTTTTTTGGCAGCTTCTATGTAGCTGAATACAGTTCTCCGGAATACACGTGCTCTGCGATAGGACGTTCCCTTAGAATAAACACTAATAAGATTTAGGCAAAGTCGGGTTTCGAAAAAAATAGCAGCTATCTGAATTGTGCATCTAAGTATTATACTGACAAGATACCGTTATATACATAGTCCATGGATTTTCTAAAACTATGGACACAAGATATGCCGACGGTTATCACTATTGTAAGTAAGGATGTTGTAAATGTCAGCGGGAGGCTCATGTATGTTTGATACCCTTGAACCGGCGAAGTAGATATAGGCGAGATTTTTCGTATAAGCATTTGAGCCTTTGACGATTAAAAAAAACGCGTGGGTTAACATAGCTGAGGGTGTTTACACACTGCAGCTGTTGCCCATTATGTGGCAATGCTTTGCCCACCCATGCTAACTTTGAAGAAACTATATCTTCGTTCTTTTTAGCGTCTAGGCTAGCCGAGTCCTCTCACCACGAGATATCATGCCTGATAATGGAAGACAGATATGACTGATATTAGTGACATTCGGTACGGGTAGTAAAGTAGACGCGTAGAGAATGGTGTGTATCTGCTCCTGCTTTGATAATTTTTACGGTTTCTTTTACCATATAGAAATGATTAATCGACTGTTTCTTGATCCTCTTACAATCTGATTTTGTTACATAAGTCTCCTGTACATACTCAAGCGCCTAGAAGTGTCGGTAATTACCACTGGTGAGGCCGCTGCTCTGTTATGTATATGACGTAATAAGCATCCTATTTACCATAAATTGGAACTTCCTAACTTTTCCTTTAGTTAGCAAGAAGGTAGTCATCTTTAGTTTTGTCATATTAACCTGTATAACGACAACCAGCTCCACCAATGTTCAGGTCCTTTTTATACGCATGTATACACGACGCGGACAGAGTTCCGATCTATTATGCCACAATAACTATTTCACTGGACATACCCGCAGATGCCCACAGAACATAAATTGGAAACCCTTTCCCGGTTCTCTCAGGATCCACATCAGTGGACCCTCTCAACTGATCTGACGGTCATATCTCACGCACTCAAGTCCCCAGGATAACTTTCTCATATAAATACCCTCTCAACTCCCTTTGTTACCTTCACCTCTTTCCCAGTACCATTTTTTGTCAACTGGTATGTCGGGGGGGTGGGATTGGGGTTGTATCAACAGTACGTTTGGCCAATGACTGGCGTGTTCGTTTGATTCCGAGTGCGAGTATGCGCTTGTGTCTCCATTCTAAGTACACACATGGCACAATCAGTCGATGGAGACTGCCACACATCCGAGCTTCCTGTTTGGTTGGAGAGTGGGTAGACTGTACCTCGATAGAGAAGCTTTTTGTTCTCCGTTCGCTTATTTTTTTGTTGTTATTGGCGGCGCGCGGCTCTTTGTCGCATATTGGTCTTTCGTCAAGAAAATCTTTCTACTTCTGTACTCCACCCTATTTTACTCGTTCTTGGCTGATTCTGGTCGCTAGTAGTGCGCGATCTAGGGCGTCTGCACGACTGCACGACTAGTCAAGCGGAAGTGACTCAGGAACTCTTGAGGTAAGCGCCGCGCGGACTTCCGCCGCGTAGGCGTCGAAAGCTGCCACTGGATCTAAACACACAGCACAGCGTCAAAATGGGTAGAAGCCCACAAACGATTGTTCGTCGTTTGCTTGTCGACCATGAGGAAATCGACTGCGATTAGAAGTAGTGGGCCATATAGAAGAATCGTAGTTATACATCGTTGCACTTAGGTTGGTTTCAGCCTGTGGCTGAATATTAATAAAAGTACACTGACGGACAAGATGGTGTGATTAGAATTTACCAGTTCTCTATTAACATGTATACAAAGTAGTAAAATTAGTCTTTTAATAAGGTATGTTGTTATGATTTGAGCCTGAAAAACCTGGGTGAGTAATCAACTTCTAAAAGTTTCTCAAATGTTCATTTATCCTTTACAAAGGAAAAAATGTTGAAGCAACAGAAAAATTCTCATAATAAATTTCAATTTTATTTGAAAAAAAATTAGCGTACGATAGGAAATTTTGACTGCAATGGTCGTTGTTGTTGTTGTTACATTTTACTCTATGACATTATGACATAGGATATAGAAACAGTATTATAATAAATAATTTGCGTGTCTCCGATTATTTTGAAACACGTAACATAAACGTACCAAGAACCTGTTGTCTTATCCTGTATATGTATACCAGGGTTTTTTTTTTTACATCGTCGTCATTTTTACATTGACACAGTTGTTGGCAGATAAAAGAATATACGCCAGAAGCAAGGTAAATATAATAATAAACGCTGAAAAAAAAAATCACCTTTATACGAGGAACACGAATATATTATCCACACTTTAACGTACAGCCACTATACGTATCTAACGTAACGTAAAACATGAGCTAATGCTTGTTGATTTCTAGATAGCTCGTCCATTCAGTAATACAAAGTCCACATTTCAAGTACAATGTTAAGCTATTTCTATTTTTGTCCTAAGAAATAAATTAAATATGGCGAATTCTTGCGGTGGGTT
This sequence comes from Varroa destructor, assembly GCF_002443255.2. Taxonomy (NCBI): domain Eukaryota; kingdom Metazoa; phylum Arthropoda; class Arachnida; order Mesostigmata; family Varroidae; genus Varroa; species Varroa destructor. Next base: position 25,133,926 of record NW_019211454.1, read on the forward strand.
GAAAAGTGGCATGATGAATAGGATATTTTTTAAAATAATTTATATGCTTCTACGTCACTACGTATTGTACCAACCTAACAACTTACAGGGAAATATCCCTCATAGCCAAATCGTTTTTTTTTTTTCGATTGTTTCGTTTCTAGCGATTGCTTTTAACGAACAGCTTTGCTTGTCTTCTAACTCTGCGTCTCATGAATAGTTACCGTACCGGTAGACAGGTAGTAAAAGTCCTTTTTACACACATTCTGATTATACTTCATTTGCTTAAAGGTACCTTAGTCTCATCGTTAAGCTCAATTAGGTTTGTCATATCAGGTCAGGCGATAGTTCATCCCGCCAGTACCCCTTTGGACACGCTCAATAACTGTTACAGGCACAACTATCTAGCTTTTCTGCAAACGGTCATTTTCTAAATTCTAAATAAGTGAATCATCCATGAGCGTTTTTAGGACAGAGCATGGGATATAGTTGTATGTTATATTATACCTAGCATCAGTATCCGTCAGAAGCTAAATAACGTGGATTCGTACTAGATAAATATAAGCGCTGCACGATCCCATTTGCGCACGTGGGCATGAAGGGTTATTTAGGCCCCGACCGGGGTAAATATTTAAAGCAAAACTGTATTCAGCTATTCTCTGCGAGTTTTTCTCACAAATAGAGCAAGATACTAAGCAATTATTATAGGATTCTTAAATATTGTGCAGCTCACAGTCCGCGTTTACGTTTTATATTACTGACAAATTATCGCCGGTAATGGAAAACTACATAAAATGCTACTAATGTACGTATATCAATTACTAACATCAAACCCCATGAGCTTAAAACTCGTTTGGGCATATATCCAGCTGAGGGACCTAAACCAGAAGACCAACCGGCGGCAACAATTGAATATGTTTTCGGTCAGTTAAATATTAGTTGTAGTACATATTCAACAAAGTCGAAAAGGATCGAATCAAAAACTCAGCGTTTGCCGTTAGCTTAGATCCGAATCCAAACCGACAAATCTATGTCTTACGATTTTTAAAAAATCTTCCGTCCAGCACCACGTCGCTCCAGTATGTCGTAGTACTGCTAGCCTCCTCTGAGGCAATAAGCTAGACTTCGGTTTACTTTCGGTTCTGATATATAGTTAAATAGTTCTTGGCGCGGCAGCGATACGTTGCGTTGGAAAAAAATTATGAAAGAGCAAGAAAAAAAACACGATTTTTGTAGATATCGTCATAATCGTGTTACAGTAATTAGTATTAATGTCGTCTGGCTTTGCCATAACGAGGCCTTTAAATACATTACAAGAAAAGAAACGTGCATACAGCTGCACTGGCGACAGATGTCGTGCACATAATTTTTCCTAATAAAGTCTCGGCATGCGCAAAAGATCGACAAGAAAGGCTATCTGACCTACGGCTGGCCCTGAATGCTTATTAGGATTAGTTGCTGGCCGCCGCCTGGACACATTTTTTGTCAACAAAAACTACTACCGAGTCGAATTCTGAAAACAAATTACTTATCATATACATTTGTGCGTAACTCAACCAGAACTACTTTGTTGACCTTTTGTAAAGACTACAAAACTTTTCACGTTTTCAAAAAGAAACTTTAACACTAAAACACAAGGCTACCACAAGAAGTAGTTTTGTAATCATGGAATCAAATATTCTGGTTTACGTATGCACCAAGACCTGAAGGAATTGATCAGAGGTATGTTCCATTAAGGTACCAAATATTGCGTATTTGTATAGCAGTTTGGATCCTCATTAAAAGAATATTCTCCTATAACTAAACAAGAAAAAAGAGATATTTAAAGAACACTTTGTGGCTGCATGCTTTTCTAGGCATGATTCACAAAAGTCTCTTAAAAAACTCGAATAAAGGTATATTGTTTAGAAATAAATTAGGAGTACGCAAAAAAGTCTGGAAAAACTGGGTCGATTGTTTGCTGAAGTAATTGGGTAACCATGATCAGTTAGAATTTACCGACTAAGAGAAGCCGGAAAAATAGGATAAGGACGAGCCAAGTTAAGGGAAGTATTTCCGATTATATTTATCTTCATATTTGTGCTCTTGACACGCGTACATTAGATGCATAAAGGGTACAATCGGTAAAGGCCGGCTTACAAGATGTACTTGCGATTTTTCATGCTTCTTTCTGGCTAAAGGTACAAATACCCAACCGGTTTCTCGAACTTGACTTGTTACTATATATGAACTCTTTTCAACCAGAGTAGATCTGGATTGTCTCTGTCCAAATAGATAATCTGTTTGAGCTGGAACTAGCGAAGAGGGCTACATGGAACGCCGTCAAGACCAACGGATGTACTGATTTTATGTGTGGTGTAATGGCATCGCAAACGAAGCCCGCCAAGGAAAGTCATCTCTGTTGCTTCATTATCTTTAAATGCGGCAGATGTCGAGTAACCCAGCGATTATGCAAGTGCACAAATGAGAGGGTCGACGAAATTGTAAATGGTAGCCCTAACTATAGCTGATGCTAGTAGCGTCGTTGTTGGTCGTCATAAGCTCGATTTGCCCATGAAGAGAAAAGGGAAGGGCTGAAAGTTGAAGAAAAAGAAGCAGAAAAGAGGAGGAAAAGGAGAGGTAGGTTTCACGGGAGAGGGCGTGAGGTGGGCTAGAAACGACCGAGGGCCTCCGCTCCTCTTCATCTCTCTTTTACCATTTTTCTCAGTGAGCGTAGTTCCGCGCTCTTGCGCGTCCGCGTGACTGCCGTTTGCTTTTCGTCCTGCTATTTTCGCGGACTCCTAGATTCTCGATAAGGGACAACAGCGCCAGCGGGCGGTTAGCTCCCTCTATTCACCGGCGCTGATCGACGGTGGCATCAGCGCCGCAGCTTTTGCAATATATTTTTATTAATAATCCCTCAGGAGAATTCCGTCTTTCCCACTTCTCCCTAAGCTTGATCTCTCTAACAAGCATAGGCGCGCCTTTCTCAAACTACGCCTTCTGTTACCGTTGCTGCTGCTTTAGCTGCCACTGCCCTGGGCCTTCTACACCCATGCAATATTACCACTATTCCTTCATTCACGGCCACGCCCCTCTTCGTAACCAACCCCTCAAGTTTCTCCCTGCGGATCTGTGGATCCGTACTTCGTTTGAACGCGGGTGTCCTGGCTGGCAAGAGGACAGGCGAGTTCGCGGGCGTTCGATCAGCCCTGGATGTTCTCTCTTACGCCCAGATCTTTCACCCTCTCACTTCTCTCTGTGAGCAGTGGCTGGTACTACCACCGCGCCCAGACCATTGCCCACGGTGCCAGTTACACAGCACAAGCATACGGCAGGAACTGCTACTCCGCCGCCAGTCTTTCCCTGCCACGGCGATATCTGTTCTCGCTGATAAGAACGAAAGGTCTTCAGGGAATTTAGGGACATAATTTAATGAATTCTCCGTCGTTGCCGTTGCTGCTGTTGTTGTCGCAGATACGTGCTGTATCGCAAGCAACACTGCTTTGCTGATGTCAGGAACGAACAAGCGACTTTGGCCTCCGTGTTACCTTCTGCTGTCCTTTCTAAGCGAAGACAGAAATCTTGTTGGTAGCTGGTAATGGCTAGAGAGACTGGTGCTCGCCTTACCTCTATTAGTAGTTTTAACTTAGCGGGTACAAGCGAGACGATGTTGAGTGGCTGCCGTTTGACGCATGAACATAAGTTCAGTTGATGAAATTCAGAATAAGTCTCACTGTCATACTTGCTCTCACTGTCCGTTATTGAGTTTTTAATATATATTTGAAGCTTGATCGATGCTCTCTAAGCATCTGGACAGATGAAAAGTTTCAAGAACTTCAAAGAAATGATGGACATAATTTTTCAGAGAACTTAATTTACTAATTAATTTTTAATTTACTATGGTTGTCGAAGCCAACACTGAACTTCCCATTAGATGGACGCGATAGAAGACCGAAGGCGCAGTCTTTATATGAAATAGCATCATGACACACAGCAACTTCGCATAGCCGCGTATGCGATACGAATTGATCAGTTGATGTATGGACGAGAACAGTGACATGCTCTACGGTGTTTACATGAGCATAGACACAAAGTCGCAAACAATAAAGATATACATTCGAATTTCAGCGAAAGAGAGCGAAATTCATTGGGATGGCAAACACTATAGAAGTATTCCTGGCGTATCCGTTCAGCGAGGTCATCAGACTAACGAGTCCTATGCAGCCGGAGAGCTACCGCCCAAGCCACCGATCCGACGGAGCTAATCATATTTCTCTGGTGAGGGTCTGAAGTAATTGCATTTCTTAGTTTTCACCCAAACGACTTTTTTAGGTACGTTTGGATCTGGATCAGCGTATAGAGAAAGACGGCGCTCAGTAAAAATTTGTGCTTCTACAAAAACTTTGTGTGATATCAGGCATATTAACAAAATTTCCAGCACAGGTGAAACTTAAGCAGTATTATAGAATTAACATTTAATATGTCAAAAGTGTGCGACTATTTTAAACTCTAATATATTTATAATTTTGTTTTTTATATTTATAATTCCAAGAAAAACTATTGGAAAATAACACCCGCACGGTGTAGGCATGTTAACTTTAGTCAACTCGGATACTGCTTTCAAAGAAGTTCCGTCCCTGTTGTAGAACAGATACGCGTATTGCTCACCAAAATACCTTTCTAACACATGAGAAAATCTGATCGTCAGAAAGATGGCCTTGGTTTACTATATATATATATATATATAGATATAGATATATAAATGCTACTTGCCGCCTTAAAACTGTATTCTGCAAAATTTATAATGATAACAATTGCCAAAATTTGAAATATAGATACATAAAGCGCTTATAAGAACGTTTTTTGCATTAAGCAAATTTAACAGAAAAAAATTACGTAAAATTATACATTGCTACCGATGTGTTATAGCTTTTATGCTGTCCAGTGTTATTTAGCGGATCGAAAAACTTCAGAAGTTTATAAGCAATATGAGATAGAACGAAAGGTACTTTCGTGAATGTTACGCTTACTGTCTCGTATTGCTCACATATTGAAGCTATATTCTGGAAGCTTCAGAGGAGCTGCGCACTTGCAGTGTGCGTTACTATGGGTTGTCTGTGGTTTTTTTTTTCAAAAGAATCGACGGTAGAATACGCTATGTGATGTGTCGCTCCCTCTAAACTATGGAGTCAATGGAAATCATGAGCACTTAAATATAGAGAATATAGGGTGTGAAACCGCTGCCCAATTTTGTTTCTTTCGGTTCAGGCCGTGATTGAGGTAGAGTGATGAGGCTGCTTATTGGCGTTGAACAGGCACATTATGTGTAATCAATGGGCGCGTTGGACGTCTACGAAGTTGTCCAGAATTTCGAGATATCCGGACGCACTGACTATTTCATTTTCGGACAATATCTCGTGGTAACAGATACACCTAATTCGTATTGCGAGTATAGGTATCAGCTCACACCAACACCTATTCTCCCTCTCAAGCCGTTCTTTCACGGAATCGTTTTCCATTGGGCGACACAAATAAACTCTTTTCTCGTTTATCGTTCTTGAGATAGATTTTCTTTCTACTGGTACGAGTTATGCAGATTACAAGATATATCACACGTATTGCCACCCCCTTTTGGATATAGTTTGTAATTTTTTTTTGCTTCTTTTTTTTTCCTTCTTTATTCTCAGTGTTTTCGTTGCAATTTTGTGAAACGTGCTTCCAGAAATCATGTACTGAGCCGACAGAAAGCTCTCAAAGGCATCGGTGATCTCAGCAACTTGTTCTCCTATTTGACGTGTACTTACTTCCTTTGTAGTCTTCAAGTTCCTTTTTCGCTCGTAAAATGGTTATACCAATAACGAACTGTTCCTCCGTTTAGGGTTTTTTTGCTTAGGGTTGCTACTGATCTGAGATAAATTCCGTTAGCTCTCTCACTTTCGAGAGACAAAAATTAAATTACTGAGCGTTGATCTTAAACGATATCTTTAAACTTCTCATTCTCGGATGATATTTATCAGGTTGTAACCGTGTATAGTCTAAGACGACTGCCATATTTCGACTAAAAGTAGGTAGCTTAAAAGCTATTTAATCGCTTGCGTAGCTCAGCACCAGCCAGTATTATTACCACATTTAGGGCACAGGAAATCAGATGCATCTAAACCCCATCTCATTCGATAGATTTTTAAATTTAAACAATAAAGCTCCCAAATTTGTTATACAGAGCTGATATAGAAACGGTCGTCTGGACGGGAGCAATTTCAAAATGGCCTTAACAAAAGATAACCGATTGTATTTACAAAAGTTTTTTTTTCGCTACAAACACTATATACTTAACATTCTAATTGAGTCCAAAATCCATAAAGTAGCTACGCTTGCCTTTCATTATGAGGCCGAAAAGTTATAGAACATTTTACAGGGTAACTGTCTTCACTCACGAGGCATATTTTTATGTAGCTGCGCGTGTGTGTGGGGGAAAAGGGGGAGGGGGCAGAGATAGTATAAAAAAACAAAACTGACACTTGTGGGAAACCAAAAGTCCTCGGACTATTCACGAAAAGAGTTTGTAACCTAAAAACACTGTCTGGTGTCGCATAGAAACAGTAGGTTTTTAATAGGGTAGGGTTTGCTAACTTTTTTTTCGACGAAACCGTTAATTTTCGTTACTGCCAGGAGATGACCCCACGCTTTCGTGTACCGAAATTCCTTGAAAAAAGATTTCCAAGATTTGTAGTCTCAGTAAAGTGGTCCACCCTCCATATAAGTAATATCGTAGCCGCGTTATCAATGGGTCACTTTGGTGAACGGTTGATCTCGACGTGGGATGACGTCGAATCGTCCACAGAACACGTGAACTAATTTCACTCGAATTCTTTTTGTGAGGGTATTTAAAAAGCAAAATATACCATGGCGATCTGCGGACGGTGGACGAACGTAAAGAAAATAGCTGTGCCGCTTTTTCAGAGAATGGATCAGATGTACATGGAAAAGTGGCAGAAAATTACGTGAAGCGGGTAACTAGCGTTAGGAAGGTAGCTAGGTAAGAAAGCAAGGAAACTTACTTTATTGATATTGTATTTGAGTACAGTTTTGAATGTAAAAGGTTCACAATAAAGAAAGACGTATGTAAACATACTCGGTCGTTTATTGTTGGCATCATTTGGAAGCAGCGTATGATCAGATGGCCGTTCTTATATATTTGGCGAGTGTTTAATTGCAACTATGTCGATGTTTTCTTGGCGGGATGTTGCTGCATTTGATAAATCTTCTCATATTTAATTGGAGACAATAGGAATGCCTGCAAAAAGAAAGGCAAACGTACATTTCAAGGGTTATACCACGTTTTCTAAGAATGAATAATTTAAGTTCGTTCCAGATCTATTAGCGCAAGTGTCGAACGCTAAGTAAATTTTTTTTCTGATTTAATGGCGATCGTTATAACAAGCTCATCTGGCATATATATATATATATATATATATATATATATAATGGCCCAGCGTTCTAAACAAAACATTTTGTACAAGGAGATTTAGGTAATATGTCAATTCCATAGTAGTAACGAAAGTTCTACGGTCATCCGAACTAACTATGGTCAAACATTGATTCAAAAAATCAAAGTCCAATGCCAAGATCTCACAGTTAACGATGTCTTATTGGTACTTCACTAGAACAAGCACGACTGAAGAATCGTAGTTACCGCTATAGGATCTAATGAAAGACTGCAGGTATTGCGTGAGGTGACGATGGATCTATGTTTTCGTGTCTAACTTGGCGGTGAACCCTCAAGTTACATACAGTTACATTAACAGCGAATTCCTCGCAGTTGGTGCAATTAAGCTGAATATAATTGCTGCCTATTGCATTACTGCTAAGCGACTCGTCTGATTTGCCAGTCCATAGATATTAACTGGCGGCACAAGAACAATTAGCTTAAGCTTCAATGAAGAATAACGAAGAAGCTAAATATAGGGTAGCGACAGTGAGGACAACGATGTGTAGTATGTGGACTTGCGCGGAGAGACTGCCGCCATGACAACGCCATCAATGTAGGCCTGTCTGATGTAGGCCAACAGTGTTTCCGTAGCTGTGTGCCTGCTCACATTCCTCGCCCACTTGTATGAAAGAACAGCGAAGATGAAAAAGCTTTCCGTCGATCTATCGGTAGTCCATAATTAAGCAAAACCTCCGTTAGCGATGTTAATACTACACGAAACGTTGATGCCATATTACAACAATGAAGCGGGCAAGAAAAAAGTAAAATCCGTGACGATGGCGATCATCGCGCTGGTGGTAGAGGCCTAGGCCCTAGGCATTCGCGGCTGATCTGCGTGTAAGAAAGCTGGTTCAATTTCCTCAACTCCCATTACCACCATCCTATGGTAGATCCCTTTGCGCCTTTGTTCAGTATTGCTTTTGCCAACTGACAGCGGTCCTGGATAGGAAGAGATCGGTCATGGGGGACACACAGCTTGTGTGGCTGTCTAGCTGCTGCCTTCTCTTTGCCTGTCGATTGGATTGCGCCTTTGGCCCTCCTCCCTGCCTGCTCATTGTGGAATGCTGGTGCCGACTCGGTTGTATACGATCTCGACATATAATGATGGCGCAGGCAGCCGTAGTGGCAATGGCATCGCTGATGCTGGTAGAAGCGGTGAAATGACTCGTGTAACTCTCGGGAAAGCATTCATTGCTTATATAGCATATATCAAAGTCAATTTTCTCTATAGTAAATTGACTAACGAGTTGAAGCCTTGGATCCAAAACCGCAATAATCCACCATAATGATTACAGATGATAACCATTTGAGAGGTTATTCCAGTTGTTGAAAGACCATGCTATACGTGCTTTCACTTCTTATATTTAATATACGAACCGGTGAAAAGAGGCATAAACGTTAAAGGCTGGAAAACGGGTTGTGAACGAAGGCTGAGGACTGTTTCGTTTCGGCAGTTGATCGCTCCTCGGTGAAGAGCAAAACAGTGCATCGGGTCGTGCATGTATCACACGTCTATGATAAGATCAAGTAAATAGTACAGGTTCATTTATTAATACGTCTACGTTTCTCCTATGTTTACTTGGGAGGATTTTTTACCGCATTGTCATCTCACCCTTGCTAAACTTAGTGTTGGTTCCATTTCAGAGCTTAATTTCAGTGCATCCTTGTTGTGTCCGGTGTATTTCCTATTTTTTTGAAATACAGGCTTTGATGAAACTCTTGTATCGTCGTGCAATAGGCAAGCCTCGGGTCGACATCTATACAAAAGATTGGACGATGTACCTGTAGAGCAACGTGACATAGGTTCCATTCAGTCGTGAACAAGTGGCTACAGCTGTTTTGACGTAAAACTGTCTAGCAATTCGAGCTTAAAATTTCATATTTTAGGCTATTAATGGCCGGGCTGATTCTGAGAGTAAGAGGTTAATGGTTTTTCTTAGCTGCCGGCAGAGTAGCTACCACTAGAAGCTCAAGCCTGTAAACTACCCACTCGCCATGCTTCTATTTCTTCATGTGTGTACATTCACGTGTGTAGTCTTTTTAATGGCGCCGTCATTGCTGGCGTGGTCGTAAACTTTTAGATTTTGTAATAGATCCAATTTTGCTATTTAATAGCGAGAGCAAGGCCAGGCGAATATTAAGGCCATGACTTCATTTGGCGGCCGAGTCTACTACGAAACGGACACACGTGGTCGTAAAGCGTCTGCGATCTACCGAAAGTAAGGGTCCACCGACCTGCATTTATAGATGGCCGTATGCACGCCGTTAGCTTTCTCCTTCCTAATCACAGATGTTCCCTAATACTTCACCGCCGTTCTTGATCGTTCTATATCGCCACACATTTTGCATTGCACTTTTGTGCGCATCGCTGAACGCTGCGGGATGTTGTTAAGCGAACGGAACGCTGAGTCTTAAATGGTAGATGAAGCACTGTTCACCATAAGTGCATCATAAGTTGGCCGTCTGAAACACTTGATTGACGCAGGATAGCTGGGCAATGGTTTATCAACTACAGGCAGTCGTATTCGATCCCCAGATAATACCCTGTAACTTTTCGAAACGTATTTCGAAACCAGTAATTATTTGACTTCACGTTGCCATGTGTTGCAGGTTTGTGACGCAAGTGTTGGCATATAATACTTCTGCTGATCGTATATTGATATAGATATTAACACTTAGAAACATTGTATACTGTACCAATTGACTATGCATAGAGTGGGAGAGCTTTTTTTTCATGACGCACGCCGTCGGAAAGACACGATCACTAGATATAACGTGAGGTTTTAATTTTGATGGGTGTCAGCCGGTTCAAGAAAGTAACAGATGTTTTAGTTTGCACTATTCATTATATCGTACCCAAAAGTAGCCGTTATTTATTTTTAAATGGTTAAGCAATTCGAAGATGTCTGCGTGAGAGCAAGCGCTGTTTGTGCCGCATATGTACCGTGTAGAATGTAGTTATAGCTATTGCATGTTTTAGCAAGGAGATGCTCTATATTTAAGCTTAGAGGCTAAGAACTACGCTGTGTACAGATATAATTGAAAAGCCTATATAAAAAAAAAAGTAACATCTGGAAAACTAACATCTTGAGTAAAGGATAATAATCCACGTTATCCTTACGTAGTATAAAAAAAATAATTTTTTACTGGAAGAGTTCCTATTTGTCTTTAATGTTATTTTTCTGTTCGAAGTATTAGCAAACAATAGTCTGGTACCCTCATATCTCTGGCTCTATTCTCCTGTCCATCTTCAATCTCGGTTCACCGGTTGACACGAATTAAGGAAACAGGAGATCAGTGGTAAACCTTAGTATGGTCATCATCATAAACTGTTGTATAATTTAAATTATTGACACCGATACCGACTATTCTAATAGAGGTTCGATAAAAGTTCCATTGTAATTTTCTCCGCGTATACGACGACTTTATTCGACCTCTTTAGTTCTCTGTATCCCCTCTATCCCTTACACGTTCAACGCCGACGTAATCGTTATGTCAGCGAAGATGAATTTTTCCCTATAGCTCCCTATGGCCTCTGCATATGCTTCATGCTCTCTTTCTGTTTGATCACCTTATTACGTCCGTCCTCGGACTATCGCTTTTTGCGGCCGCCGGTGTTACTTTCGTCGGGGAGTTTTTCGTCGAGTTTAGATTCGACCCGATGACGTAGAAGCTGCAGTAAAAGTGCAAGAAGCTCAGGCAGACGAATCGAATGTGGTAAAAAGGTGGGCCTCTTTGTGACAGCTTCATCTTTGTTGACTGCTCGTCGCTCTAAGGCACACTCCCATTGTGTACACAGTAGCGAATGGCGAGGGTTGTCCTATTTGTCTGTCTGTGAGCTTCGAAGCTGGAGCCCGCGTTCTCTAAATCAGAAAATCATGACCCTTCTTGACACGACATCCAGCGAGAACAGTCGAAGGGAACCTGGTGGCACAATGTGAACCTGAGTCTACCTTACTGGCATATTGCCTTTATCGACATTCTTTTCTGCCTAAACCCGAGCCTTCTCAAAGAATATACTTCTTATAGCGCCGTTTGTTATAGTAGCCTTTTTCCTTTTTGCTAGCAACCACTTTCTTCTAGCTCTGTAAAGTGCCATGTTTCACCTTCCTGTTTATTTTGCGGTGTCTTCGTCGGCTCGCGCACACATTGTGCTGGTTTGTCGTTCCAGCCGTTTTGCTCTCCTGGGACGACGAACAAGTCGAATGCTCATGCAAGAAGACGTGCCCCTACGGTCGTGGTCCTGTCCTCTTTTCGTATTCTTCTAAAGATTTAGTTTCTTCGTTTGAAGTTGGCTTTTTTGATACCTTCATCGAACATGGCATGGCCCTACTTCCATGTAGGAAGCACTGCAGAAGGAGATGGAGAGCTTTTCCTCCTCCGAAGCAGTTGTTGGCGCCGCTGCCAAGCAGACTTTTTAACCAACTACCGCGCCACGGGGTTTTGTGGGCAAACTGGCGGAATTCACTACTGCTGCCAGCAGCTCGAAACACCTTTGTAACGTCTTTGTTCGCCATAATTCATTCATATCGACAGTCGGCGCCGATAGGCACGAACGTCACTGTTTGACAGTGGGCAGCATCTGTCACACTAGCAACAGTAATGACGCAACTGAAACGATTAATGGCAACTCGGAAAGTTGCAGAAACGTGGAAAGGGCAAAAGAAAAGCGATGAGGACAAGTCATGCGAAGAGTGGTTTTGCTTGGCCAAGGCTAGTAACACACAACATTGCTGTGATCTGGTACGGTTTACCTCGTTCGACATTGAGCCATTGGAGAGTGGCCATTCAGTTGATTGGTGCAGTTCAAGCAGATACATTCGCAAAAGATGTGCAAGACTTAGTCTAGTAGCGCAATGGCCACGGAAGCTTGAGGAGCCTGTTTTTCTTTTTCTGCCCCTTCTTGTTATGTTGGAATGAAAGGTTTCTGTGTATCGTCTGCCGACATATGAGCCCCCTTTGGACAAGAGGTCAGCGTCTTTGGAGATTTGAAACAGTACAAGCAGCTTGTTTAACATTCCCTCTCGGCAAACCAACGTTTGGGAAACTTTGAAATGACTATCCCTCCAGCCATGTACTTGACTTCATTCAGATTGCCAAGCAGCAGCAGTGTGCAATTGAGATAGAAATATTCTGTGAAAAAAAGGAGAGCACTGACCTTCAAGCAGACTTTGTTTAAGAAGCAGCAGAACCAAGTGGAACGAAGTAGTAGTTCTTAGCGTACTCAATAACTGTAGGTCAGGTCGTCGTACCTCTCGAGATCCTTTCGGTGTCGATCGGGAATTCTTGTATGGCCTACAATATGGACAAGACGGTAAGGCTGTCAAATCTCAAAGAAAACCAGGTTCTCTCTACTTTTTGCTGCGGTACCTTTTATTTGGCGAAATCCCTTTTTTTCCGGTTGGAACTAAATTGCCTCCTCAGTTTCAAAGGCTCGCTCGATTTGCCCGTTACGAGCTAGCAGGAGACCGTACCTCTAAATTCTGTTATCACCAGCTTCAGTTCCTCACAGTTCATCTCTAACCCCTAACTTTGCACTTGTTTTTCTCTAGTACCCTTGACTCAAAGACCACACGTTTAACACGCTATTCTACTAAGCGACAATGTTTACTAGAGGCAGATGGAGCAGGTAATTCAGCTCAAATAGTTATGACGAACAATGCAATTATTAATTCTAAAAAGACTTGCCGCTTATTTTCCAGATACGGAGCACATCTTATATTAAATAAACACGAGTGCATCATATTGTTATTTAATCAATAGTCATATGGTCGATACTTTCTTGCTGTGGCAAAATTGATTGCAAGCAATGATAGTTCACGGATAATACTAAGTGCGACGAGTAACTGAACGCTAGAAACAGGTATAGTTAAAATACGTATTTTGACACGGTGTATATATATATATATATACATCTTCTTGTTTGATCCGCTCTTCGTACTGAAACTCATCTTATCTTGGCCGCATATATAATAAAAATAATAAAAAAATAAATTTCTATTTGCTTTTTAAATATAGTATAGTTGCAATCTTGATAGATTTCTGGAACAAGAAACAACGTTTCTAAATGAATGTAAATATCAATAAGAAAATGAATCCGCCTTTCAGTATGTAAATGCATTTGAATATAATAGAATTCAATGAGCAAATAACCTCTGACTGCTACGAAAGAAACCCGCATCCAATGTTCACGTCATTCCGTACATCCGTTGATGATTGAAACTGTTTCCACTCCAATTCGATAATTCTTCCTAATCGTTATGCCTGAAAAAGTAGTAGTCATAGTAGCCAACTTATAGTATCAGTTGTGCATTACAACTCACGAGAATCAACTTTACCCAAGCTTGTCGTAAATGTACAGAGTCACGCGTGCGGATATCGTTTATCTCGATGAACTCCGAACTTTTTTGTACATTTCAACTGGTATCAGAAGGCATCAACAGAACTGCGATGCATCATTTTTCGACATTTCCGTGGCCGTCGGCTTGACAAGCGTCAGCTGCTCCATCAAAACGACTCCATTGCCTTGTTGCTATTGCTGGACTACTGAAGCAAGCAGTGATCTGTCAGTACGAACACTGCGCCGCTGGACAGATAAGGCGCATACTCGACTGCTTTGCTCTCAACTTTAGTAGTTTTACTAGCATTTTTGCAGCGTAAAGAAGTTCCAAGTGCCAAGTTGACGATGCGCTTTGATCCGTCTGCCTCTCCTGACGATGGCGCTGGTCGCGGTTGTTCCACGACTCTTTATGGTATCTGAACTTCTGGCCCGTCGCAGAGCCACACAGACTGGCAAACATATACATGTACAGGCGCCTAATACCCTGCCACACGCACGTCCCCATTCCACGTCATCTCTTTCCGTTCTCCTCATAGCGACTACATATCCATGTACTACATTCCCTGTTCTCCTCTTAATCTGCCCTTCGGTTATGAGAGAACTACGATAAAGGATGAATGCATGTTTGCGTGAGTGGAAGGAGGAAAAACGCAAAATAGCAGTTTTCCTTGTAGCCACAGCGGATTTATTCGACCCACCGAACCTGCTACAAGCTTTTTCGTGGGGATCTAGCAAGAGATGCGGGAGCAAGGGAACGCAAAAGAAGTCCAGTCCAGTTCCCACTGTTCCTCGCCCTCCAAAGGGCAACAACTCCCCGCTTGCTCTGGTTTTTGGTGGCTGGGTTGTGCTCGTTCCTCGTCACTCAAGTAACTCCTCTCAAATTCTACGGCAGACATTCGTTGAATGAGAGGAAAAGGAGATTCAGTCGTGGTCACGTCCCTCATCTCTTACCGCCCTCTGCTTTAGCCCGCTTTAGAGGAACAACCTAACAGCAACTCAACAATCAACTCTCCCGAGTTCTCACTCGAGTGCGTCAGAGCCTTAAGGCTTCAACCCCCCAAAGAAGAAACCCCTCTTCCGACCTTACTGAATCCCCCAACTATTATCCAACACACAACTCCAACATCTCTCCCACTTGCTCCTACACTTTAAGACAAGGCCTTAAGTCTACACCATGCCAGACCATAAGCTTTTCATCGTCTATGAAAACAGAAAGATGTTTGGTATCGAGTTAGTTACACCATGTTGATGTTACTCCGCGCACTTGTGTAGCCTCCTATTGCAACTAGAAAGGCAACAACAATATGAAATAGTGGCAATACGTTATTTGTACAGGTGCGTCTGTCTGGAGGTCTACAGGCACTGGCAGTTTGTCTACGCGCGCTTATACAGTGGACGTTGGTCAGTGGCTATTAGGCCATACGGCTTTACAAGCTACCTTACCACATAACATCTGGCTCGTTGAGATATCGCTGTCCACCTTAAAGTATGGTGGCAGACACATGGAACCGCATCGAGCTACTAAGAGCTATGGCGTAGCGCAGCTCAAGCAATCCTTGTCCTGGCGAATGATGTTTGTCTGTGTGTGCACGGCCGGTGTATTACCGTGCCGTCAAGGTTCACGGGTAGTTAGGTAAGCAAGAGAATGTCGCTAGATAAAAATCCGGTTCTTCATTAGGCTGCTGCTGTTCTGTGCGTTGTCTGGCTCATTGGCAGGAAGCTGGGGTCGGGGAATGGCTGTTTCTGTGTTAACTAGACTGACAGCAATGGTAAGCTTCTCTTAGATGAAGGTCATAATTCTTGAGGAAAAAGCACTACCTTTTCTAATAGGGTCGCTATATGGCTGTACGTACAATAACTGTTGACCAATGTTCCCTGAAAATTCAAACAAGTACGCCGAAAAAGATGTTATCGATGTTGACGTGCTGAGCCGATTCCGAGATATCGGAAAATCTCAAATTAAAAGTGATAACCTGAATTAATAAGAATGTTATTGAATGCACGCGTAAAGAGAAAAACGTACTTAAAAATAGGTAATACTCTTCAAATGATTAAACGGTGTGTACAAACAACGAATTATTACTAAACGTCCGGAAAGCGTCTGTTCTAAAAAATGGTGTTGAAGTTAATTAGAAAAACCGTGTATGGCGAAATTGGTTAGATTAACTTAAAATTGCATCCCTTATAAAATTATTTCAGACATTATTTTACATGTGTCTGCGATCGATACACGGATGGATAACTGTATATTCAATTCGCACAGAAAAAAAAAATAGGCACGCACAATTGCACTTTGTAGATTCCCTTGCCGACCTTAGAAGGCCGATTCGGTTATCTACGATATATTATATGCAAACAATGCGTTTAAATGTGCAGCCCGTTATACGAGCCATAATAATTAATTTCAATAAGTAAACTGCTTACTCAAAGAGACACACTGACAAAACGTCTAACGGGAAGCAGTAAGATTATTCTCAGTAAACTGTAGTTTCGCACGACCAAGACCCTGATCTCGATCGATATAACAGCTCTTTTAGCTGATTTTAGAAGAAGTGTCTCAAACAGACTCAGATGAAGACCAATTAACACTCGACTAGAGGGACTGAGCTCCCCAGTAGATACCAAGGCATCCTCGCGTCTAGACGACGAAACAACCCTTCCCAATGAGTGTTTGACGGAAGGAAAAATCCGTGGAAAGAGTTTTAAGTGGTAGTCATGCCAAAAAAAAGATCTGATAGACCGTAAATAGCGGAAGGACATCGCCAGGAAAAGCCGTATTCGTAAACTCTTAATTGGCTTGCTAGTGCAACGACTGGCCCTTGTGTGGTCCGTAAAGCATTACGAAAGGAGCATTAAAAAACATTACTAAGAGCAGCGTAGATTCCGTTCAAGCAGATCAATATTAACAGCACGCAAGATATCGTTGAGCAAGATAAAGGACACACCTTGGTGTCCTAAGCAATTCCTTTATTTGATACTCGTTGATTTCAAGGCCGCTTTCGACTCCAGATTGCGGGTTATTGTTTTACACAAACAGGCCCTACTGCTAGCGTCCTGCTAAAGAACACAACAACGTTTCACAGCGGAGTGACGAAAAGAAGTGGCGTTCGGAGACACTCGTATAAGGAGATAATGCTCCTTTGCTGTTATTACCGTTGATCAACAACAGCGATCACGCGTAGAACAACAGAGATCTGTTTAGTCCAGTTTGCTGATAATCTTACAACTGATGTTGACGACATGAAACCGATATGTAACTGGGTAAAAAAGAAGATGAAAACGGAGGCCATGTAATTTAGACGAAGAAAACCGCTTGCTGGAAATGACAGCTGCCGGCTGTACTGTGAACCTCTAAAATGAATTTAGTCACCGACTCACCTCAATATCACGTTGACGGTATTCGTATAAAGGAAGATGCTCAGAAAGCTATGATTGCAGCGATCTCAAGCAAAATCCCTCGATAACTTCTAGGGGCAATAGCAGTGGAGCGTTTCGAACGCAAGGCAGCACCCGCCGTTACCTTGGCAGTCCATATCACTAGAGACTTTGTAGTACAACACGAAACTGAATCAAATTTTGTTAAACATGTCCTGTCCTCACTCACGGCGACGCGGAATTACCTACTATATCTTCTAAATGACATACCGCATCTTGCCTACGACCTTCGTCCAATGATCAAACTGCCGGCGTACGAGAAGTACTGAAAAATACTGAAATCCGTGCGTGCTTTTTTAGAATTTCAGTGATGACTGATAGCCGAAAGAAGAAAACTAGACAAATTGACAAATCGTTACATTTATTTTGGTGTTGGAGAGAGGGCTTTCATGATGCGAATGACACCTGTAAATGTAAATACATGTACTGCAGTGACTATTTTCACATCGGTTTCTATATTGAAATAAATTCAGTTCAACATTTGGCCAGCCATTATCATTTTTTTCTTCTAAAAACATAACGGTTGTTGATTACGGTAGTACTTCACTACATTAGAGGTGCGAAATAAATATACTTAGGTAATTAGATAGTAATTACCACAAAAAAATAGTTACCACATTAACTGTATTAACGCCATTTTTGGCGTTAATACAACTACCAAGCAGGCTCGGGTCTAAAGTATTCATGAGAATTTTCACAGGTTCAAATGTACGGACATAGACAAAAAAAAAAATATAACTTGTTCAGTAAAATAATAATTTCCCAGAGTAATAGACTGCGGAGCTAACTATAAGAATGCGCCAGAGTAAATATGTAGTCAATTCAAAATATATCTAACTTAAATGAACCTTCTGACGTGTTTAACTCTGACTAAGATAGCTGAGTGTATGCGTCATTTCATTCTTCAAACAAACATGTTTCCGAAAATGATCTGATTGTCTCTGCTTTACGAAACTGCGCTCGTCCCTGGATCACTGGCCCACGACTCCGACCTACTTTAGCAGCACTAGTAGTCTCTATGCAGCCTACCCAGGCGGCTCTACCAGCCGCCTACGAAGAGCCCTCTCTAAGCAGTCGTTTCCCTTCATTGTGAGATGACGTGCCAGGATCCACTTAGTGTAAAACGGTCTACCTTCTTTTCTCTCTTTCGAGCCAAGTTCTCCTGTCTCTACCTGATCGACTGTGTCGCCTTCTGGCCATTGCCAACCAGCTCTAGCTTTGTTATACGCTATGCACCGTTCTCTATAGATCAAGCACGGAGACAAACCGCGCTTAATGGCCAATCTGACCTACGTTACTTATTGGCTCCCTCAACTCCTCAGTACGCATAGACAGATAGACTAGTTCATGATCGCATATAAAGCCTACCAAAAGCTAACGTCAGAGAGCAGCTTAGCTACCTGTCTATTGAGCCAGTCGCAGTTTCCGTGTTCTCCCAGGCAGCGCGCGACATTTCAGGACGACCAATAAAAAGAACGCTTAATTGAATGTGTGTCTATTGATTTGTCCTATCACCTACCTTGGCTAGTCACTTACTGATTATTATTGCCCTCCCAATCGTAGGCACGTCATCGTGATGGGGCATACGGATTTTCGAACACGGCTACGATTGAACGTGCTAGCGTAAATGTGGCGCTTCACACAGACTTCAAATGCTGGTTCTTGTATTGCATGGAAGCATCATTATTACTATTATCGCTCACTAGTGTTGGAAAAGGTTTTGCATCTATCAATGTAGTCTGATTCTGTTGCTGTCACTTGTTCCTGTTCGGTGAACTGTCGTGAACTAATCAGCGAAGTACACGTCAGCACATCGTGGGGTCCAAATAGGGGGGCTAATAAATGTCAATGAAGTTCATAAAATATGAGATGTTTGAGTTTTTCAAATAAGAAATGATAAGTATCTCAACAAATGGCCTCGTGTTTCGCAGCCATGTAAAAATTGAACTAGTTCAAAGCTAGTCAATTGAACATTCGTATTTAACTTCGTATTAGAAACTTAGTCACTTCTAAGTAAGTTTACTAATACTGAATACTGAAATGGTTTCTACGTAGAAAGAAGGCGGTGCGATGATGAAACATCAAATGCATGGTAACACACTTGTGTATGACGACTTCCTTTTTAACTGCACCGTCGACCTTCCACCTCAGTTCGATCTCTGGTTCGTCACACCGTCAAATCAAATATCATAACAACAAGCTGATAAGTGGCTTATCGTGTTACAAAATAGTCATACCCGCATTTTAAACTGGAATACTCGCGCTACCGGAATCAGGTCGTCAAGGAAGACTTGTGTTGATACGTCGCCCCTGCTACGTTCTGTTTACGATTCACTTTGATGACTTTTACGTAACGAGGGTAACGGATTAGCGTTTGATTATTCATTTCGACTGCATGTGTCTGCTCCGCGGCATCGGTCGGGGGTGACCTGTAGAAAAGGTAAGCAGGCCTTTAGTACCTTATACCTGGGGCATTCGTTACTTTGGTTCAGTTTATTCCAGTATAAATAAGCCAATATTTGTTATCGAAAGTAAAAGACAAAGCGATATGCGATGGCAAAGGGACGCAGCCACGAATGTTGTTGCAAACATATATTCGATTCTCCTTTAACCCAGATGTGCCATAGGCGCAGAGTATTAAATAATTCTAGCTCTAGGTCCCGAAGCGCCGTTAAATATTACATCGGAATACATTATTCATAGTACTACTAGTGTTTGGAATTTTAAGGTAACGTAGATCAGTAAAGACACAAGTCCTTTTTGGATGCGCCTATATCTGAGCCACTAAACGACTGTTTATTGATTGAACTTCTAAGGTACACATGCCCAATTCGAGTAATAGGCACAGCGGAGAGTAACATACTATATTCCGAAATAAAAGAAGTTAATTGTTTCATATGGCCTGCTGTAACGAGTAGCGCAATTATTGAAGATGCCTTTTTACAGTGAATATCATGCATGTAAACTACATATTTCGTATAGAAAACAGCACATCACTGCAATTAGGCTTCCTTAACAAAGATTAGGTAAACTATTGACTATGCGATTAAACGAAATT
>NW_019211454.1:25154308-25441478 GCF_002443255.2 Varroa destructor
TATATACAGAGGAGCATCTGAGTCACCAACGTTTGTTTTGAGCTTTTTTATTGTCAGACCGTAAGAATTTCAACGACTTTTTTTACGTGTGCTATTAAAGAAATTCAAAAGTGCCTTTCCTGACGATTATATTTATTCAATGTAACCAATAGGCATCACAGATCACAGCTTCAATTCGGGACCTAAACCGTTTCCAGGATCGCTTTGTATGTCCCCGATGCAAATGTGCGAGCCTGTCCCGTTGACAGGACGAATAAGTGAGTTAGCGTTGTAATGCCGAGACTTACAAATCTTTCGCCCAATAGCGCTTCGTACATAGTGATCCAGCGGGTTTAAATCTGGACTGACTGCTGGCCACATGGGCTTATGCACGAATATGCTTGTATTCTCACGCATTGCATCGATTGACCAGTATAAATCGGTCTCGTCTACGTCAGCCATTAACAACTGTACAACAGTTCATAAAGCATACAGATCGTTTTTTTGGTGATGCTCTCCCTTTTCTGCAAGAAGTTGAACGGCACAACGTTCTTTTTAAAGGACAGCATATACAGAACATAAACATTTACCGAAGTTTGTTTTCTTTTTTCGCCAGGAAGCACATTTCTTGGATCGCGAGTAAGCCAACGACCATTTTAACGGTTGATTTTCGTATCAATAATAGATATTTTCCCGTCTGAATCGAGACGAAGATGAGCTGTTACTTCTCTATTGAAAGAATTAAGGAGTAAACAATACCGATCAACTCTGGTTTTATTGTGCTCAGAGAGCATATGTCTGGCTTTGATGACATATGACGTGTACTTGAAGTCTTCGGACACAATTTGTAACATTATACGCCTATTTATACCATACGCTTTCACTAACTCTATGATCGAAACGGAAGGATCACCAGAAATGTACCTCTGGGCGGCACCAAATTTGTTCTTTCTCTGTCATGGATTTCTTGTGTGCGTGCTATGCCAGAACCTGTTCCTTGTGCAGCCGTATTTGCCATGTCATAAATTGTCGATCTGGCGTACCTTGACAAGTTTACATAATAGTTGGTTGTTGGTCTAATACCGAGAACGACGTACTGTTTCCCGCCAAAACTAGCTTGTTGTTTCGTTTTAGAACGCTGACTTGCTTCTGATATCATAAATAACGAATAAACGCCTGGCCACCATAACGTGTAGCCCGCCAAAATTTGCCCGAATTTGTATTCTTCATTTACATATGTGTATATATACATGGAGAACAACAAGTGGTCCAATGAATCTTTAATATAAATTATATAAGGCAAGGCTTAACATGGGGAATTAAAGAGCAGAGGCTTTTCAGTTTCATAATTTGTGGCCACAAAAGATACCTACGGACGGAAGCACTGGTACACTAGCGAGTTTTCTAAGGAACTTAATTAGTTATTTTAATTAATTTCATGATCGATAATTGTGACCAAGTGGCTGTCGACACTTGACCTGTGACTTAACATACGGCACTACATATGTTTGGGGTTTTTCGGAAAATATTGGCAGTTTTTTTAGTTACCTAGAAGCACGATTGTCAGCTCGGCTACAGAAAATGTATTATGTTTAAGTAGCAACTCTCCACAGTCTTCCAATTCAGTTTCCGGAATGTTCAAGTCTGATGCTGAAAAATTCGACTAGCTAGTTCTCGAAATCATCTTCATGGTCAAATGTAGTACTGTGAATTTTACTTTTCGGTGCTGGGAATAGGTGGCACTCCCCAGCATGAGTCTTAGAAATTATGATGAGCGCAAAAAACCTCCCACTCAAGCTCTTACGGAATAGCTTTTACGTCCTTCCTGTCTGTAATCTAACATAGTTGTAGTAAAAAATATGTCTTCCTTGTCCTTTGAATTCATTTTGTTGGATAACCTCCTCTACCCGACGTAGCTCGGCCATATGCGGATCTTCGCCGACTTTCTGTTTTTACCAAGCATTTCCCCTATTGTATTAGATCCGTTCAGTCTTATCAAGCTCATAGGCTCTGTCAGGTGGCGCCCGGTTTAACTCAGGGCTTACCGTCTTTTCCGAGCTACCTGTTTCTTCTCCTGCATTATATTGACGTATAGACATCATTGTGGCTCTACGTTACTTTGTGCCAGGCAATAAATTGAAAGGCAATAAAACACCGCCGTCTTTGTGGTTTACAAGGAGTTAGGCTCCTAATTTTTAAGTAAACTTTATTGAGTGAAAGTGGGTATTGATAGTCATATTATACACGGCCTGTTTGCCGGCTGTCTTCCTTCAACAATACCTTCAGATGGTTCTAAGAAACTTCGGATGACCGACCGCGGTGAGGTGCGCCCTCCAGTTCCAAAATTCCATTATTACATTTAGTATGTCACTTTTGCAATCCTTTGAGGTATAAGGCCCACACCATAAACAGAATAAGTATCCAAGAGCTCTTTCAGGTGGTTATATAGAAATCAACATATGCGTCAAAACAACGCGTCATAAAGAAAACAGGGAACTTTCGGAAAAAAGCCAGTCATTACTTTGCAAACAAAGTGTGCCGCTTTTTTTGCAACATATATATGGCCCATCAGCTTATTCCTCCATTTGTTGTACACGGTTCGCATTAAACAGAGATACCGTACGGTACCCAACAATACCCTGTTATTTTCCCCATTTAATTTATGCAAAGTTTAAATCTACTTCGTTTGAATCCGAAATCTGAACTGGGATTCATTGCGTTTCCATTTTGTCGCAGTTATTCTTGTTTCCCCGCTGCAGCTTTTTCAACAGTTCTATCATTGTCCTGGTCTCCTAAGTCTATCGCATTGTTCAAGTTCATTCGTTCCTATACTATCATATTACTGTTTCTAAAGGATTAACTTCGATAACATTGCTTCTGCAATCGCGTTACTTTGCTCCATATCTTTAGTTACTTCGATTTAGGTATGTTATTATCCACTTATGCGCTGTTCCTCTATGTCAACTATCTCGTGCTCCAATTTCAAGCGGGCCATCTAAGTGCTATTGTTGACCCGTTACGCTCTTCAGAGAATTGCACTAATTAAACATAAAACTGATACAAAGAGCCTGTAAATATTCAACCGAACAAAATCAAACAGGTAAGCTATATGAGAACGTCGAAATTCTTTAGAAATTCTCAGTTGTGTTCAGGAAAAACGCCACGGTTTTCCTTTCCAGTATTTATATGTTCTCAATGAAGTTGTATGGCGAGTAATTATATGAGTAGGATGAAAAACAATTACCTGACGTAGTGTCCGGCATGGGACAAAGAACGTATCACTCAATTTATGAGATATTGATTTCATAATATTTCCCCGCACTTTATAATAATCACATATGCATAAGGTGAATGGACCAGTCCTATCGATTATAAATAAATGGTTATTGAGACCCTAACACGTATAAGGCTAAAACTAAAATAGACTCATTAGATGCTGAAGGATCAGAGCGATATTAGAAATGCAATGAACGTGGTTAGGTATTGTTCGAATGAACTTTGAGTATAGAGCTTTAAACATTTATAAAGTAAATTCTTGGATAGTAAATTGTATATGAGGCCTCGAGAAGAAAATTACGGGTTGATTAAAACACGGTTGGTATTCCAGCTGAGGCAGAAAATTAGGAATCAATAAAACCTAACATAACAATGCCATCTATATGTTTGAAGACCAGAAAACCAGTTCGATAGAAAAACATACTACATGTGCTAAGACTACATTATGCTTGATAAATTGTTACGTTCCATTTGAATGTAAAGCATGGTATATCATTTCAATAATAAAATAATATATAATATTAACGCCACGGTTTAAGTAAGCAAAATATTCTGTGTTCTGCATAATAACGGCGACGATCGGATAAGCATATTGCTAAATCTAAAAAGTTATACTTTAATTTTCTCATTCAATAACTGCTGCGAGTTCGAACGAAATCCTCCACACAAAATTTTTGTATAGCTAAATATTAAAGTATCGTTTAAGACCACGCGCTTTAGGCATTAAGCTTTATGGAAAATTTAAACTTCATCAATATATGTTATACAAAGGATACTTGACATAAAGCTTCCAAATCCTATTGGAAACTATTGCTGTCACTACTATATTGATGGGGCTATCGACCTAGCCGGTCGATGAGCCTCAACTTAAACATAAAATATTTTCATATCAGACGTTTGAATGCACATCTATGTATATGAGTGCACGTGAGATTAGATAAATAAATGTGTATGCTTTGAAGCTATACTAAAGACGTAAGTTTACTCATATTCTACCAACGTGTAAAAGTTAGTCTTGATTAACTAATCCTGTGCCAAAGAAGATCCTACTGCCGTTGTGCCCCTCGAAGTGATCCGCACCGCATATAACACACGTAAGCCATCATTTTTTTCTAGTGTTAAAACGGCTTGCAAACTCAATCATAGAATTGAAGTTTAACTTCTTTCCCGTTTCCCTCATAATCTCTCGATCGCCTCGGTCTTTCCCTTTCG
This sequence comes from Varroa destructor, assembly GCF_002443255.2. Taxonomy (NCBI): domain Eukaryota; kingdom Metazoa; phylum Arthropoda; class Arachnida; order Mesostigmata; family Varroidae; genus Varroa; species Varroa destructor. Next base: position 25,158,776 of record NW_019211454.1, read on the forward strand.
GATGACTTTTGGGCCTGCGAAACGGGAAAAGTCATTAAGGGATACAGTGATGAATGTATGCTAAGGTAAATACAGAGTTCCTTTTCACAGAACGTGATCCAAGTAACGATTTGTGAAGCCGCCCATTGTCGTAGTAAAGAAAAACCAAAGACTTAGTTTGTAAATGGGTCCGAGGAGACTTGTGTGATATGTCTAGCTTTTCTGCGAGCTCCGTGAGCGAATCCTTTAGTACTGATTGTTTTGGATTCTACACGTTTTTGTTCTTCATAGGCCTTATACAACAAGATCGCTCAGGACTTGAATTGTCTTCAAAGCTCTTTCGTTTGAAACCATTGGACTGGTCATACACTTAGTGTTGACCTATATACTCATTTTTAAACGCTTTATGTAGAACTTGCCATACTTGCGGGCACTTAGTTTCATTCCTAGTATAAAACACGATACGCACTTTTCCCGGAGAAAGCATAAGGCGGCCGATCGTTGTTTCCTTCAAAATGTTTCAAATCGTAAAGCACATCTCTAAAGGCTTTGAAATTCGGCTTATGAACAGTACGCAGGCTAGACAGGCAGATAGTACTTTTAGGCAAGCTGTATGTGCGTAGTATTTTTTAAATATGAGCTATAGTTTGTCCATGGTTCCAGTCTTTTTACAATTGGCTTGATATGGGAGCGTAAGGCGCGTAAAGCCTTATACGTTCTGTCCTTCTATGTACAAGCGTACATTTGCTACTTTACAATTCATCGCATAGGCTATTGAAACATATATGATGCTGTAGTTTTTTTGAAGTACAATAACGAAAGCGATAGAGGGTACGCCCAGTAGACAAAAATGGTTCTAGCAGGCAAATTAATTTATGACAGATTAAGATACAGTCCGACAGTTCCTAACTAGTTTTAGCTAAAGCCGCCATTACGTACCGTGAAATTTTATTTCCAGACTGGCGCAATAGAGGCACAACGCAAGATTGAATTTCATATTTCCGTACGTTTACAGACTACCACAGTACTATTTTTCGCTTTTTTAACGCCTCTCTATATTTTTTTATCCATCCATAAATCATTATATATATGAAATCCTCTATACTTTCATCGTACATAATGCTGTTATCTACAGCCAGTTATTGTTGTAGTTCACTTTTCCGGACTTCGGCCCTGAGCTCGAACATCCTCGAGGATTGCCATGCCGCAGTAACTGAGCCATCATGCAGTCGGCTCTTCATCGCTTGATGGCCCTCCAGTATGGTGTGTAGCTAAACTTCATGTGGTCCTCTTCACACTGCTTTTTCTTATCCTCGTCATTCCCTAAGTCGTTCGTCGACCGTTGCTCGTCATCTGTCATCGTAGGCTCAGCCACTTTGCAGTCGATGGGTGCATTTGCACTATTGCCTGGCTTGGCCACGCCAGTACCAGTGACGGGTCTCACTATTTCTACCGCTCGGTCTTCTACCACTCGTTCCCGTTTTGTCCATCGGACATCCAGCCCTGCCCCATACATCCTTTAACCCATAGCGGCTTCCTCTACTCCACCACCCGCAACAGGGCTTTCTTACTCAGGCCGCATGGGTGCGCTCATAGAACATCGAAGTCGCATGGAATATAGAAAGAAGACTGCACATAGTACCGCCCCCCCGTCTCAGTTGTGCACAACTACTTTAGAAAAAGGAAAGAAAGGTCTTTGCGTACTTCATTCTTCCCCTTCTGACTACGACACAAAATCTGTTCCTTGTAGTTACACTAGTGGATCCCTACGGAACAGCCACCTACATTGTCGCACTGCCACCAAATCGCCGTCGTCTACGCAGTCATCATTGTCCTATTGCAAAATGGTGAAGTGTTGATACCCCTCGCGCGCTTCGTTCGCCAGCAGCGGCCTTTGGTTGTTTTGCAAATAGGGCGATAAAAGCACCACTTGGTTAGCCCTAGTCTCACCCATTATTGCCTCCTACTATTTACCATCTTTTCATGGCTCGCTCGCAATTCGTATAGTTTAGAGTGCTGAAAAATGTCTACGGTACGTCTCTTTGCTATTGCGCGTCATCGTTATTAGGGCCTATACTAGTAGAGGCAATAACGGTACCAACCTTCGATGTTACTGGGCTAGGCAGTATAACGGAACAGCTAAGCAAGCGTTTTTACTTACGTAGGAACGCCTTGACAGGTTGGGCATTTCTTCGTTTGATAGGTCAGTTACTTACCTTAAAGTCGCTTTCAGGCACAGATCGCTCTGATGCGGAATGTTTCTAGAAAAAACTAGTTAGCTAAGAGGTAACCTGCCTGTGGTCGAGGTGAAGACTGCTTTATAAGGTAATACGGTCGAGCTTGAAGTGACAGACGAGACACCAAATCCATTTTAAACCGGCTGACGTAAAATATCGAAATTCGATTAAATCGTAGAACCTTATTAACTATTGGGTACAAAGAAACGCCGGGAAAACTCATCAAGGAAAAGAGAAAATCTCGTACACATTTTGATAGCCTAAACAAAATGAACCTTACTTTCCCTATACGCTTCCCTATATTTACCGGTGAACCCTAACGATATAGTAGGGTGCTAAAAGTCAAAACGTACTGTTTCTGTATGTAAATATTCACCAAATAATATTCATCAAAATATAAAAATGTATTCTTATAACCATGTATATTACCCTTTTCCTTATTCAGGGTTTAGAATATTGACGTTAGGTTAGGTAGCTATAATTGTATAGATTTTCGTAACTGGTAGAACGACGGCTTACCCACAATTTGGCTTAAATTGCTTTGAGTGCAGTAATGAGACTGGTAAAACATATAATTTAGAACCGTTTCTTGATTTAATAAATATACTACTGGTCTTCGATTTTTAGTAGTCAGTCCGCAACGATCCCCTCGTTGTTTTGTTCATTGAAGCTACAATTACAGGGGACTCAAATCTATTAAGCTGGTGAGGAAGTTTTTTTTTTATGGAATAGACAATATTGCATTCTTTCTTCCTCCTGTAATAGTAAGATATTGTGTAATGTATTGCGCATCATTATAAACAACTTTCTCCCATATCTAAAATATCAAATAATGTATGCCGTTTCGCCAGAAGGTAACGGGTTTCGTCTCGAACAGGTTTTCAAACTATATTTTAGGTTCTTAATTCAGGTCAAGGGTGAGGCCGCGCAGGTGATCGTGCGAACGGAAAAGATAAAAATTCGTCCAAGAAAGTACTTTTGATGATTTTTTGCTATGTGTTGTCATAAAACTGGATGACCTGACCTCGTTTGTCGAGTTTTTTCCTCTTGAGTGGCCGATTTCGGTTTCTGATTCACATCGAACCACAAACACCACTGCCCATCAACGGTAACAATCCTGTGCAAAAATCGGTCATTGTCGCCGTGTGACGCTCGACACTACACCAGATGTTAAGGTGTGGCATTTAACCGTACTTGTCGGTCAGATTCAGAGGGTTCATGAGGTACCCAAGCTGCCAGTTACTGTAGGCCTGTAACGGTTAACGGCGACCGTGTGGCTGCGACCAACCTTTTCGGGCAGCTCCCGAGTTGTTTCTCAGGGATTCTATCTTTCTTTAGAAGTAGCTTCAGGTCATTAAACCCAGATGGTTGGCCCGAGCTAGGAGCATCCTCTGAGCTCCCGATATCGTTTTCAAATTTGGCAGACCACCCTTGAGCAGTTCTTTTGGTGATAACGCCGTTATCGTACACAAGGCAAATGTCCCCTCGGGCCATTTGGACAACATTTCAGCCTCGACCAATTGCATGATGCAGAAGGTGAGACATCCATCTTTGAAAAAGTTCCTCTCAGTTGGAATTGTGCCTGAAATTCAATACTTAGAGTAGAAGGAGCATTTTCAAATGGTATTTCAGAAGTAAACAAATAATTAGGAGACTGAGGAAAGTGGAAGGACAGTTTTCCTAACGCGTGAACTTCCTCTCCAACTCAACACATATTTATAATTATAGGAAAAATATGCACTGAGTAAAAGATATAGACAATACATATACCATATTGTATTGCATGAAGTTGTATCATTCTCGTAAATGGTGTAGATATTGATACTTGCGCTTATCTTACTACAGTAACAATAATCATTGCTGTTCCTACGGGAATATAGATCTTTTTTTGATTGGCTACCGTTCATGGTTCAACAGTTAAGTATGATGTGTCAGTGGTTTGATCTTTAGGATTTACTTTCAGTTGTTTTCTTCGGAAACATTACGGTTCGAATAGATATATCAGAAGCGGCGTATTCGATTTCGGATTCGAGTTTCCATAGTGCACCGCGCAATGTTTTGTCGCAAGATGACCTCGGTACTTCCGAGTATTTCAATAATGAACTTCGTGTATAGCATGATAACTAGATATATTGAATTAACAGTCCTTTGTAAAACTTAATTTTTCACTAAAGAAAGCTGCATCGTCTGCATTTCCAAGAATTGGTATCTGACGTATCAATTCTACCAACGTTTCTTGCACAAAGTTATGACGATTTGCTGTTCGGTGCGTCAGTATTTCATCACCAGCAAGTTTGACCTATCGCATTGTGTGTATGTATTTAGGTCCACATGCGCCGGCGAAAGGTCGCCCATACAAAACTAAACCATTTTGTTTTAGTAGTCCCGTTCCCATTTATAGAGGTTGCTCCCTTAAGATGCCATCCCGAAGTGTCTGATGTTGTTGTCTTCTTGATCTTTTTTATACGTTTATGTACCACCCATTTACGCCAATTCTGTTAGTTAGTGTTGCGTCCATACCGTTCGTCCGTTCCTCGGGAGGTGTCACGTGAAGCCATGGGCTCGGTCTTCTTCCAACCAGTTACCACTGGTACAAGTTGTTACCAGTGCACAGTGCCTCGCCTTTACTGTTGGCGCCAAAAGGTTGCCTAGGCCAGCTGCAGCGGGCCAGGCACCGCTGTTGCTGGTTCTAACTTGCCCTTCTAGCGTATTTTGTCAGATGAACTGGTACTGTTGATGGTGTTGTTGTCGACAATCATCTACACGGACTGGTCCTAATATTGACTGACTCGCCACGTCTGACCGGGGTCTCGTTATCACAAAGCAAATATTACTCCATCCCGCCCGCCTAGCTGGGATTCACCGTTAAGTCCATCGCAGAGACAGCCTTGCTTCCTATTCGAATAGGTTGTGTCTGTCAAACAGGCGACCTTTATCTGCCTGCTAGTGCTGCCCAATGGATTGTCTGACTGATTCGCTCTGGACGCGTTAGTCTACACAGAATGAAAGCGAATAGAAAAGTCCCTTCCTATTCAGCACACTAATAATGAAGTAGACTGACGCAATGGTTGTTTTCTGCAACTGCTGCTTTATTCTTGTTGACCTAGGGCAGACCCAAGTTACCAGCGGTACTGCTGCGAGCTAACATATATACACAAATATATATATGAAAGGGTGTGTCTGTGTACACATACACCATGTGTAATGCTGTTTTTACTTTTTCTGCCTAGCGGCCACACTAAGCGCCCGTTGACGACATGTATATATATATATATATATATATATACACACCTATATATATGTCGTGAAGCAAAATTCCGAGACGAGGCTAGTCGCTCCGTAAATGTTTAAATAAAGCTTTTCTTAGTAGCACATAGGTATAGCGTATGTTGACGACCTCTTTAGTTTATTTAAGGACGGGGTTCTTATAGAACTTCTAATAGCACTCAATTAGTGTGTGCAAGATAAGAACTGTAACATGAAGTGTATACATGACGTATATATAACTAACGATAATTAGTCGATTTAAGAAAGGAGTTGGCCAATACAGGCGAATTAGAAAACGTATACGAAGATGTACACGAAATGGACCGAGTCTTGCAAGCAGTTAGCTGACATTATGTCCCGCGTATAGCGGAAATCGAATTCCGTAGACTAAGCTAATGCCAGAATAAAAAAAGACCCTTAGAACTCTTTAGTTTTGCATTTTGAGGGCACAAAAGAGGCTGGACACTTTTAACCCACTCCATATTATTTGCCATGATCTACGTTCTACGACCACGACTTCTCTCTCTGTTTGTCTTGTGCGATAGTGTCTAATTTTGACGATGCTCTAGACCACTACAATCGTATCAATTGCTTTCAAAAACAGCCAGCCGCATGCGTACGCCACACTGGCCTTGGCTGAATTGTTTCTCGAGCAAAGCTAGGTCCTTCAAATCCACTGTCAAATCCGCAATCGAGGTCATCCTATTTCATGCATCTCATATAGTCTCAATTTTCTCTAGTCCGCATAAGCTTCATGGTGATCATATGGTATAATTTAATATAGTGACTTTTTTAGAACGCCATCTGTATAAAGTCCGCTTTAAAAATCGTGACCTTGGGATAGGCAAGACCAGTATACATCCCAGAGATGGACAAAGTTTAGTTTTTGCTAGAAGGAATGAAATTGCTCCTATCCGCGATTATGCAGTTCCACATTTCTCTATGCTTGTTCGCATAAATTATTTTCACACAAATTAACAGTCAAATAGTTAAATCTGATTCATGAGGGAAGAGTGTTAACTGACATCACCAAAATAAGCGTTATAGGGAAGACCACATCCTTTTTTATGTAGTGTATTTAGAAAACGATGTGGTTAAACTTAGTCAGCTCATATGACGACAAAATAATGATAATAGAAAATATAATTTTTTTGCTTACTAATATAAATTGTCTTAACCCTTTGAAGTTTCTAGAAAAATCGAAATAATGGAAGAGCGCACAGACGGTGGTTGAGTAATAAGTGCGAAAGAACTGTGAATAATACCGTGCTGAATTGTTCTGAACAGCGGCACGTTAGAAGTCGTTCACAGCTTCAGATAGGGTAGCTAGTCTGGACGTGTTCCTCGAAGTGTTCCTCATGTATGTGTGTATGTACGTCTGCATGGCTATTGGTATTGCTTCACTTCGAATCATAGCGAAGATAAATTAAGCTGCAAGGGAACTTCGAGAGCTGTTTGGCCTTTCTTTCAATTGGTCACCAAAAACAGAGAGAACATTCTGAGGTCTGTAAACAAATGAAAGTGGCAATAACATGTCAATACTCTTCGTTTAAACTATAAGTGGTAAAATAATTTTTTCACGACGACGAAGCTGAATTGCTAGCGGCGTCACCTTTAAAAAGATCAAGTTGTTTTTCTTTTATATTATAGGTCAATTTGAATAAATATGCAGCTATTCTCACATCAAGATAAGGTTAAACAATCCCCTAATTTTCGGTAAGGAAGCCCGTCAAATGTTATTGGTGAAAAGGTGACGACTCTGAGTTCAGTCGTTATAGTTGAACCCTTTTAGGTCGCTCATAACAGATAATGCTTCGGAAATCAAGAAAAATAGGAAAACGGAATAACTGTTTTTTTCCTTGTGGACACTCTATGGTCGTCCGTTATTGAATATTGTTATCTCATCCATCAATACGTCCTTGAGAGGATAGTAGGGTTTAAAAAATGTTTTCATCCTTTTTGACAAAACAACAAATGTCAAATCTTGCATAGAAGCATGCATTTTTTGTTTTGACAGCGATAACTTATTATAGTTGTGTGCCCGATTGCGTAATAGCAACTGTGATTTAAAAAAGCTCTACGTTTTCGTTGGATAAAACCAGTTGAGAACAAAGTAACAGCGGCTCAAAAGAGGAACCGTATATAAGATTTATTTGTGATGTGAAACTGAATTTATTTGAACTAGCAAAACATTTTTAAAGGGTGCTCGTTTTAGAGTATAGTAGGATAGGGCTTCGAAGCATAAGCGAATACCTTAATGGAATTAGAAAAACAGACGATCTTTCAGCCCAAACGTCGGATCTTGTCATTGTAGTATATGAGTTTAAACGTGTACAAATTTATAGGCCTATCAACGCAACTTATGTGAGTCAAAACATGACTCCTTCGGTACATGGAACAAATTTAGAAAAGTCCGGATGGTCTGCGCTGTACTTAAAAAACGAGTCGCGGAGTTTTGCATGTTGCTGATCATTAGTTATTTTCGTATTTGTAGAAATTTGTTGATAACAAGGTATATGCACTTTGTCCATATTGAGTATTCAGTACACCTAGGTTTAGTGGGATTTACGACGACTCGATAGCTTTCTACCGGAAATTTTTTTCCTATAAGCTTAATTTAGTTCAAAGCATTATACATTTGGTTTATATCTGCATTTTCGTCATTTACGAACGAATAACGAAAAGCATTGTACAAACGAAATGCCAGAAATCATTATCAAGGTCTACCTTTAAAATTTCAAAAGCATTATATCAAAGAAAATGTATATCACTATACTCTAGAACCAGAGTTTTAAAAAAAATAACTAAAAAAATGCCAGTCGAAGTGGGCATTTGACTGATATTCTATGAACAAGGATAGCTGAACTCCTTGCGCCGCCAATTTTAGATTGATCTGATTTTAATGCCAAAAAGTGGATGTGAGAAATATCATTAGGAAAAACCTGCCACCAAATGTTACTTGATTATACTATCTAACGACTAACAGCGCTCTGGATCACGCATTGGCTTGTTGTAGTAGTTAGTTCTTGAGGGTAGAGATCCGAATCAATCGTTTTGTCTGGCCATCTTATAATGCTCGCTTTCTTTCTGATTCTATTAGAGAAAAAGCATAGCTTTCTTTGGCATCAATCTGAGTTTCGCCACAGGTTATGGACCATACTTTTGTTTTTTATTGCCAATTGTTGTCGTATATACCACGTATATAATAAACGTCTTATTACCGGTGACTAAACAACGGTTCAATTGCGTCGCGTTCTTGTAACATCTCGCAAATGGCTTTACGATCGAGTAGATTCTTCCGTGTCAGATCGTACGACATTTAAACATAAAGCATTTCTGTAGTCACCTTTCTTCAAATAACTGAAGCCTGTTTGGTGGTCGATGTTTAGCTCCCTGGCAATAGCACCGCTAATTACATGTCGCTTTTGCTCGTCTTCCGTAACTTCGTCAACTTTTTCGGCCGTTACGAAGAGCATCCTTCACGTCGCAATGTTCATAATGAAAGCGATATAACCATCTTTACACAGTTTTTTCCGACAGTACATCTTGACCATAAACGGAACAAATTCTCTTATAGACCTGTGTAGAATTTTTGCCTCTGTCGTGTTAAAACTGTAAAGTATAACGAATTTTCGCAGAAATTTTACTCCCTTTCCGCACGTTCTAGCTAGGCCCGAATAAAGGTTGTCCAACAATTTCGGTATATTCGTTCCCGTTGTTTTCTCTCAATGTTTGTCAGGTTTTGAAAAAGGGAACAGAAGGTTGCCGCATATTATGAGGATGCTTCGAATCAGTTCGATGACTATTCGTTCCACATTCCGATGACTTTAGGCCATCAGGTCCTCTTGGTGATTCAGCCGTCCCTGGGTTTTTGCTTACTCTGACTGGCAGGCTGGTCCAAAAAACTAATCCTCGAAATCCGGAGCTGGAATGTTCGGACGCTAAGCGTGTAACCGTCGGTCTCCAAGCGGAACTGAAGCATGACAACAGTTGGGAGGATAAGAAAGCCCAACGGTAAAGGGGAGACCGGCAAAGGTAGTACCTTTAGAGGGATATCTGCTGCTGCCGTTCGGCCGTAATCGGCTTACTTTTCCGTCGGCCGGCCTGCTAGCTAAGCTTGCTATGTCGAAACCAAAAGTAGAATCGTCTCTTCGTTGGCTTTGCTAAGACATCTTTAAGGGAAGGGCATCTACCGCGATAGATTTCGGCCACTTTTGCTTCATAAAACGCCGCCGCATAGGCCCGTGAGCTATGCTACAATATATTTCTTCTTTTAACTTTATGGTACGTGTATATCATATAGGTGTGTTAGTTTCACTGTATCAAGTCAGCTATTAAGCAAAGTTAAATACATGACGAGCAAATTGCACTTAAAATTCATACACAACATTTACTGATAACGACACAATCATTCTTCTGACTTTTACGTCAAAGATCTATAAATAAAAATAGTTCTTATCTTACGCCAGATGAACCTTGGATCTTGGAGGGCCATGAATGGAAACGCTGGAATTTTACATGAGCACTCATGTGACGCTACCTAATGTTGTGATCACACTACCTTATCCACTAATATACATTTATTACGTTAATGACATTTACGTACTATCATTTACGGTACTATCTTTATAACAAGGTCTCGCTAGTGATCGACTGTTTCACGAGATCAAGAAGGTCTGATTTAAGCGCTGGGCTAGTGTGTCTATTTTGGCTTTCATTCGTTTATTGATCGTTGGCAATTCTATTAATTCGATTTCTAGTAATGTTTAATAAAACTGTACACATTTTGTTACTAAGATAATAAGAAGTTAAGTAATGTCATTATCACATTATTAGCTCAACTTATGTATCTCACTCGATTCTGGATAGCATCACATGGTCTTACGAGGAAAAATGAAACATAGAGGATCGGAGCATTGCCACGCAACGGGATCAGCTCGTCTGAAAATATGCTTTGGTAAAAAAAATTGACTTTTTTCGGCCCGATGTGTCAAGATGTACCCGATTTTGTTGATCCCAAAGGCAATAAATGCAGCAATAGCGGTTGACATATTTGCTTAAAAATGTCGCTCGATCCCATAGGCGGAATTTCTTAAGTACGACGTTAATTTAAGGTCCTTGGATCGCCATGTATGCTTCATCTCTGCCGGTCTCTTTTAGTTTGAAGGCAAATAAATTTTTGAATCAGCTTTTGCCCCAGTGTCACCTTCGCTGACTAGAAATGATACTGTACTCGACTCCCCGTTTCGACAGTAAATTTTAATGAAAAACAAACTCTGTTTTCAATTGTAGCGCCCGATCATCGCAGATTTCCGTATTGATCGCTCAAAAGTCTTTTCAAAAATTTCCATACACAAGAGGTGTATTCAGTCGAAGACTCTGGAATTATCTTCGAATCGAAGTCGATTTACATCATTTTAAAAGACGCACGGTACCAAAACGAGGCAATTTTTAAAAGTATACATATATATATATAGATGTACAATCGCTAGGCATCACCGCGATTCGCTAGTCCGATATCAAATAGGCGGAAAAACAGAACAGGCCGCTAGAGAGCCGGTGGAACGTTCACAAAAAAAGGATACGATGTTTTTCAATCTCATCATGCCTTGATTTTCCACAAACAGGTGTTACATTATAGGTTAGTAACCCATTAATCTCCACATATGATGAGTACGCTGGTGAATCTACAGAGAGGTGCACGGCAAACAACTTTTGGTGCCTAACTAGTATACATACGAGCACTACGTACCTACAGGAATGTTGAATGCTAGCAATGACGATGAATGATGAACGCTATCCTCTATAGAAGTCTCGAGTCGGTGTATGTTCATTATGTGTTGCATGGCCACTTGTTTGTGCAGATACCAAATACGATAACAAAGTATTGCACTGAAATAACCCTACCCGTTGCATATTATTGAGGTATCTACGAGACGCGAGCAAGCCTTGACAGCGTTCGGGGAGATGTAGATCTATCAAAGGCTAAGGATAGGCTCAAAGGTCTGAGGTAGCAGAATCAAAAAAGTTTCAAGAGTCTTTTGCAGTTGCGTATGACATTATAAAAAAATGCAGCTAACAACCAAATTAAATTGTGCCCTCGACGGTATTCTGCCATTAGCTTATAAAAGGTCATCTGATGTTCTATTAGTGCCATTTTACTTATTTTCATTGTAATAATAGGATTAGAGGATAATTTAGAATCTTTAGATTTACATCCGTGGTTAAAAGAGCTCATCCTCGAACTTAAATTATCATCCTATTAAGAAGTGAAAAAATAATTTTCGAAAAGCTTTAAATCACAAAAAAAGACCATATATAGTATATAGTAATTGAAAATGAACTAAGTCGATCAGCGCGGATTCACAGGGGACACGCAAACATCGATACAGCCAGCAAGTTGTTTCTCTCACTCTTACTATAGCATGTATAATCACTAATGGCTCTAGTATAGCGTTTGAATGAGTCAGGGCTTTGATGTTACGGTCATCCAGTTAACAGTATATCTTGGTAAGATCGAGTTCCTTATAGGCAACACCGCTGCAAGCCTATCCGGGCTTCCTCAAAGGCTGATCTAGGCTTTCCTCTTTTTTTGTTATTGGTTAATGCCAAAATGGTATATAAACCCTTATTGAGTGGATGACCGGAAGCTATACACGAAAGGCCGTTACATAGAGAGCAAAAAACGTACAAGTAGCGATCGACTAGCGTTTGAAGGTGGTATACTGACAACGAAATGCTAAGTTCATTCCAAAATATACCGTTTTACAGTCTGAACTTCTTCCGCATTTCAAACGGAGCAGAGAAATCTATCTATCTATAGTACACTATAAATTTACAGATCATAGTATCCCTTCAATTTTGATTACAGTTCGCGTACAAGAGTTGCCTGCGTTCAGCATCTATCACAGCTTAATAAACTTTGTTATTCCACTTCGTAACACAAATTTTATATACCGTTATTCATGAGTGTGCGACCCAACCTATAGAGCACGCTGATTTAATAGATCGCTTACAGAGCAGGTCCTTGAAAGAATGCCTTGACAACATAATTTTGAATTAAATAAAAGTTATACAAGAAATTTACGATGAAACAGATCCGCAGATTTTCAAAAAATTAAACAATGTAAGTATTCAGCATAATTTCCCCAATATTAGAATAAACAATCTACGTAACAATTGGTAGTTTGTTAAATCATTCAAGATTGCAACGATAGATCGGACACGTAGTATAGTTTCTTAAGGTGTGGTCAGACAATTTGAGTTGGGAAAAGATCTAATATTGTGCGTACTTTCCCAAGTACCCAACTTTCGTTTTCTAAGTGTTTCCAAGAATCATCATTGAATGGAGCTGACAGTATGTAAGTTAACTCTTGAAGAACAGTTTTTAAGTTATTTAAGCGATGGCTTGAATAGGGCGAACACAAACAGGCCAACCGGAGGAATTGTTTGCCAACAAACTAAACTCAATTATTTGTTAAATATATATTGTAGAGTAACTGGTAGGAATGTATTTTTTTCTCGTTCTGAAATTGTAACACACATGAGAGACTCGTTACTCAACATTGACCTTGTTCCGGTTGTGGATCGTCTTTGAGTCGATGACTACATAAAACAACCAAGACTCTGTTTTCTGTGATGTCACTGATACGAAAAGCAGTCAAACGAATGTATGTAGCGCCTGTTTGTTGTTGGAGTGAAGAATCGTCACTGGCATACCATGTCCATTCCCGCGCCCTCTTTACCTCATATCTCAACGTTGCCCGCTTCCATTCAGCCATGGATACGCTCCCTTCTAGCTAACCCCTTGTTTTTTTTTTTCGTATAAAGGCCCTTAGGAGTAGGCGGTGGATTGCCCTCCAGGGAGGGATCAAGATGCACTGTATAACCATATACCATCGACAGCAGCATGAAGCTTGGCCTCCGTTACTCTGGTGGCCACGCTACCGCGACAAAGAAGCTGACATCATTCGCACTAGACTCTCGTAATATGCAACGGTACCGATTGATCGTCGGCCAGTAGTTGCCTATGCGTGAGGGAGGAAGAATGGACTACAGTGTATCGAAAATAATCATAAGAACTTGACATACATAAAAGTTCAATGGGCAACATGTATTGACCTTGTTGTTGGGACGCACGTGAATAGGGTCAACCACTCAGCAACATTCAGGGGTAGAGTGAATCTTAGAGCGACGTCTAATCGGCGTTGCCGTTGACAGAGACTGATGATCAACTAATGTACCAGTTTCGTTCCTAAGGCGTTACAAAAATCTAAGGGTTGTTTATCTTTTGCCTTTTTAATATATATTTATGCATATTACACCATAGAGGATGATATATGTACATATATGTTTTATTAGGCCTCCATTAGTGCATTTATCTCCCTTGCACTTCCTGTGCGTCACCAAAATTCAAGAGTTGTTAATCTTATCAATTATTACAAAATAATGAGTAGTCACATGCAGACACACATATATATACGTGTGTGAATAAGTAGCTATATTTTCTAATAAAGTAAAATGCATATATCTGATACGTTCTGTTTGTTTTTTTTAGTTCGATTTCTCGGATGTCACTAAGGCTTGAAAGTTTTTCGTTTTCTGTTTACATTTTTTGTTATATATATATATATACACTAAATAAATTTCGGTTGATATATTGACCCTTTTCGGGACGGCAGCACGGTTTACGGATTTTTTACAGTTTAATCTTTTTTAAGAAGATAGTTAATAATATATATAAGATAATATAGAAATATTTACACCATTTACTATATCAAATTAAGATTGAGCCCGTTCCCCGGGTGTTATTAAAGATTACGATCTTTTGTTATAATTGTTTTATAGAAAGAATTACTATATAAGATGAAAAGGAGTCTGTTTCCGAAATGTCACTCGTCGAAGCTTAAGAGTTTTCAATAAATCTTCTTATTTTAAGAATTATCCAATAATATATTAAAGAGTATAGACTGACCCATTTCCTAAAATACACCCCAAATACAACTTAAGATTTTTATTGTTTGTTTTACATTTTGTTAATGTACTGTTTTCAAAACATCGTCAAGGCTTGGGGATGTTTTCCAATAATAAGAAGAATTACTAACACGTTACACAATAATAAACATTTGATTTTGAAATTAAAGTTTAAAATGCCTTTTTGTCTTATTATTATGTAAGCAAAATACATATCACAATGCGTTTTTGCCTTTTTTCAAAGGGAAACGCTTGTTCTGAACGTGGAAACACTCATGATTACGTTTAAGAAGTACCTATTTACATAGAACTCATTGTTACCCCTTCCGCCCTTTAACAAAATGTTTAGCTCGAATACGAGGATGGTCTAGCAAAATAAATAATGTTTCAATTTGGTTTATGGAAAGCTTTCGATCGGTACATAAAGTACTGCCTCATCGACTTTTATGTAAATAAATTCATCAAAAAAGCCATCACACTTTTCTTGGAGCGCTTTTCATCTGGAGATATCTTTTTTAGCTATAGGAACATGTATTGTATTTTCACTTAGGTTATCGAAATCTATCCACTGACGTGAAGAAAAACTGCAAAAAAAATTGAACCTTTTATAGAATTTCTCTTGTAAAAAAAACTTTCCGAAAATTTTTTAAGATTTTTTTCTATTAAACTTTTTAGAAAAAAAATTCTCGAAAAAATTTGCTCACCTACGATGTTTGCTACATCAATCGTTATAAATTTCCGGTTGACACTTACCAGAGATTTACCCCCCCCCCCCCCCCCAAATAATTCGAAACGTACTTGCGTTCTTAATAACACGGAAAAACAGGTGCCACGTTGTTTTACAGAGAAATACCAGTGTTAGATATGTATGTTTACTCAGTTCGCTGAAAGCTATCGAGCTTACATTGAATATAACGTTAAATTTTCTCCCCTTAAACAACATTTTCATTGCAAAACTTTCAATCTAGGTAAGTGAACATGTATAGCATGTCGGAACGTGTTGTTGTGAGGATTTTCAAGTGATACTAAGAACGACTCCCTTTATGTATAATTTTTGTCCGCTATTCTGCGAGGATCGTTCTTTAGAAAATTAGCGTACCTCACCCCCTACAATTTTCTCATAGACATGTGAAAATAGTTAGGAACAAAAATCTTCTATAAGGGGGCGAAAATCAAAAACGTATGCTTCAGTCGGCCATTCTGTCAATTAATACAAAAAACGAACTTGGTACAGTGCTATATAGAAAAACATTTGGCTTTCGAGTCTGAAAGCCGTGTTGCGGATACTAATGTTACCATATGTCGATGTTGGACATCATTCGTTCTTCTAGGCACAGATGCTATAGGACCTATTGAGGTCGAACTTTTCGAAGAAAACCTTTGCTTTGTTTCCGGTATTATCAGCCTATCACCCCACTGCGTATGACCTTGGTTTATGTAAAATTTTTACCCGCATTTTTATTATATTTCCTTCCCCTATATCGTTTTAATTTTTTAAATCGTGAACTCTCAACATCAAATAATAATAATTGCGTTTTGGAGTTCTACCTGTCCGCTTTTAGCTTATACAGGCTCCAAAATTTATGCAGTCCCTGAACTCGTTCATTTATTCCCTTAACTAAATGTGAATTGTTAAGCATTGAGTTTGATTCGGGTGAAGCAATCGAGCGTAGGGCGGTTGAGGCTTCTGAAGAATATACAGTGAATTCCTCGCCACCGTTACATTCGTTTCCTCGCAGGGCGCTTGCGTAGTCTCACAGTTTGTGCAGCTCAACTACTGCAACTGTAGCAGCATAAGAAAGTTAGAAATTCTCTTCTTTTACGTTCCCCGCTCTTTCAAAACCTGGAAGAAGTTCCGTAGTGTAGAGTTTTGCAGCTATCTACGAAACGACCGTAGCGAGTCGCTCGCGGGCTCCTTTTCTAAACCCCATTTAGATACCTATTTACAATTGGAGTCGCAATATCGAGCGCCAAAGCGTCCGTGGGTCTCTGCCGAGGCGAGCACTGCGGCGCAACCCAGTTGGTGGTCGTTTGAAATACGCGCGTATGCATACGCATCGCGGGCCGGCTGGCACGTGCTGTAGTCGCGTCATTGTCTTTATTATGCAGAATAGGCGTCGCAATCCCGGTGTTGCAGCCAACACGAGAGAAACACAGAGGTAGAGAGCGGATGCGGAAAAGGGAGAGACACAGTACCGACTATACAGTAATAGCAGTATTAGTATTAGAAGTGCTATTCGTAGTAGTCAGAGAAAGAAGAGGCAGCAGCGATACCAACGTGCCGATAGAATTAAATCACCCCGCTGCTGTTTTCAGGGCTTACCATGACGACACGCTACGTACTTGCCGACGGACACCAAAATAAGAACTAGCATAACCAAAAAACTAGGAAGACGAAAGAGACGACGCGTCCTACTCAAACTGGCACTAACCCTTCATGCCACTCGGAGCCTTCCATCCACCAACCTGTAGGTAGTGCGCTGCCTTTTCAGCTTTTCTTTTTGTGTTAGACTAAAGCCTCTTCGGGTTGGATGAAGCGGGAAGAAGAAAGGCAGTCGGCCGAGTAAAGCCGGTAAGAGAGCTTAAAAGCTTGAAGAAAACCTTCATTGAGATCGTTTAAGTTCAACTATTACCAGTAGCACGGTACACTTGCTATATTGTATGTACACTTCCCGTGAAGCTTGAAGTGTACATACAATATAGCATGGCCCATAACGACAAAGGAATTTAAATAATATAATGGAAGTTTAGTAAGAATTACGCTTATCGTGAGACACAAAAGTATTTAGAGAATGTGTTGATTTTCGCAGCTTAAGCTCGCTAATGTTGCTTCAGCGGTAGTTTCGATATAAGTTACATCATAGCTTCGTTTTTGAAACCGGAACACGTTGAAAACCCAAAGGTCGCAATGACACTTTACGAGCCTTGGCTTATCGATTTGTGAATCGACCCTCAATGACGTTAACCACGCCTCGCTAGCATTATTATTCAATGTAAACAAAGGTATAGTAGTATATCGTGCAACAAATCGCAGCAAACTTCTTGCGCCTTTTATGAATTTTTGTTTTACTAATAATCATATCTGAATGTCTGCCACTACATCAAAATGTTTTTTGTTCAATTTTTCCTCGTGAGTCAAAGCACACACCAAGGAAGACTTCTTTGTAAAGTGACAATAGAAGCAGTTTGTGGATAAACATGAGGTATAACGGCTACATGCGTTACGGCATCAAGAGGGCCTCATTCGGTATCTTTAGCTCCGAGTTTAAGTAAACTGCCTGAACATTAACTGCTCGTGAAGATTTTTAGAATACATTGTCCTAATAACTGGTAAAGGACCATAGGCCCGCCGGGCCATTTACGAGAGCAATTTACGCTGTTTAGTGCGCCAGAAATTACGCGTCGTGGAAATGAGATCCACTGAAGTCTTCGTACGTTGTAAGCAGTGTGAATTGGTCAAATGATGTAAAATGCTTGATTTATGCTCAGTATTAGAAGCAGTTTTTACGTTGTCTTGTGAAGGTACTATCAAACAAATACCTCATTCTGAACTTACACGATGGTGAATTCTTAATATGCGATGTAATTTATTCGAAATTAAGAAGACGCGTCTTCGAGTTAATTAAGGAAAACTGTTGTATCGTAACTTTTTACGGATGAGTCCAACGAACGTACCCCATAAATAGACCCTTCCATAATTACAACGATAGTATTGAAAAGAACATAGCAGAGGGCAATGTCATTACATTACCTCATGTATAAACTCTTATGATGTTCAAGTCCTCCGAGAAATAGAAGTTATGAGCATCGACACAAAAACCTTCAATAACCAAGACCCTCTGTCATACTAAAAACCCTGCGTTTCTCCGATATCGTATGAATACTAAAATCTAATCCCTCTTTACCTTGATAAGAATAAATTTTGATGACCGGAAGCTACCTTTACGTCATACATACTTCGCATCGCCTCAAATTGACTCGCCTCACCAGCCAAGACGGCAGTTGTATAGGAAAGCTTCCGAAGCTAAGGATCACGTCTCAGGGTTTACTGTTGTTATATTCATTTCTAAAATAGTGCATGTTCGACGAACGCAGCGCTATTCGCTTTTTGTAGCTTTTTCATTTGAGGCTCCGTTTATCTGTCTACACTAGGTGTGGCATCTCTCCTGCAAGAAAAGTATCTTTTTCATTGGTTATACATAGGCTGCTCTCCTGTTCACCTTCGGAGGGAGTCCTCCCAAGAGCCGTACGAGAGATTCTCTTTTTTCAGAAGAAGCGTCCGAGAAGGTGAGCGAGAGCTGGCTTGGCCTGTTAGAAGTTGCAAGAACAGCGCCCCTCGTTCGCTTAGACTACCTACTTTTTACGCCTCTTATAGGAGCGCTTCGTCGCTGACGTGACCTTGTCCTCTAGGGAGCCTTGATTACTGTGCTTCACGTTTCTCTGTGCCTTTAATAGAGCACACAATCTAGTTCGTCACCCCTTACTTTCGTAGTCCAGCTCTATCCATTGCCCTCGCGTACCTTCCTTGATGCCTCCTTATGTTCCTCACTATTTGACCAGGCTAGCGTCCTCATCCCCATGCACGCGTAAAACAACTTGCTTGGCCAAGTGCCCCGCACGCCTTGCACTACTTCGGCCTGGTTCTAGCTTCGCAAGCGTTTCTTATTGCAGGCCTTCCGCAGCTGTCACCATCAGCGTGGACCGATCTTCGCTAGTTCCTAGGAAGCACTAATACAAATTGACCCGACTGGTTCGCCTTCTCGAGAAGTGAATAGAAACATTCAAGGCCGAGGCTTATTACTAACTACCGCCTTGAATAGGTTCGCCTTAATTGCCGTCCTTAATACCAGCGATGAATTGGACTTGAAATTTAGTCTACTCAAACACCTATATCAGCAAAGGTGACGGCATTGAGATGGAAATGATGTTTTACGAAAAGAGTGACCCTTTTTTCATTTATTTAACTTGCACATAATATAACTTGGTATTTAATTAATAAATAAAAACGAAGGCCAACTGGTACAGTTTTGTTACTTATCCGACATGTACCAAAATAACGTGTTTTTTAAATAAGGAGTTTTCAATTCTAATAGCAGTCATCATTATCGACATTTAGTAAAGGCTATCGACAGCTTATCAAAGATATAGGTTATCAAACTTTGCTTTTGTCACACTTCATGCTATATCGTGCATTATATATGTATGAATATACAAATGGCCACATTCAAGAGGAGAAACTTAAAGTTGAATCAAATGTCAGGTTACTTCTAAATCTATTGAAATCTATGAAAATCTATCTATATAAAAGGATTAATTAAATCTATTGGAAAATTTAGTTTTGCATTAGTTTCAAGAACCGCTTTTGCATAATCCGGTAAAATGAATGCCCCTGCAATACATTATCTGATTAAGGAGAGACAAGTAGATTTACCAATTGTGTGCGATTTTTACGAAGCTGATAGATGTAGCATGATGATTTCAGCAGATAAATATGGCTATTTTACATTAAAATGTTCTACAAAATTAAAAAAAGAGGTTCCGTTCTTGTGTTCGATCACTTAATGTAACATGTTCGCCGCTTTTGATGAAATTTTCAAAAGCGTGCCTGCTGCGTATGTCTTACGGCTCGCTACAAATCTCGCCTGCTGGTTAAATTCTACGATACCCAATAAAATCAGCCGAGTAAACTTACGCCCCAGCTCTTATCATGCTTCTAAAAAGCTTTGCTCTCCACTTCCGTCGTCTTTCCTGTATACTCTGCTCGAAACTCTAGCAGAGCCGTAGCAACAGTAGACGTTTGTGTTGGTTCGCCCTAATATTCGGCCAATCGCAAAGTTGGCCCAGCCTCTTGAACGCTTTTCTCAGCACTATCTTCTTGCCGCCACCCCAAGTGCCTTTTTTGCCCGCCCCTACCCTTCTGCCTCCCTTTCATCGCCTCTATCCGGCTTTTGCTGGCCGATGGTCCTGGCCGGCTACCGTTGCGAGGCAACACTAGGTGCTCTAGGGCTTCGCTTCTAAGCTAACGGCGCTATGCTGAACGGCTCTGGGCTGTAAAAAGAAAAATTATATTTGCATGGGCAAGCGTTACGATGCGACGGACAGGCAGCGATTGAATAAGCGAGCAACTTACTAAGTTTTGCCCAGCCCCGAAACTGCTAAGTTCCGTCAGCTATTTGCCTTTCCTTTTTATTCCATCGTCGTCGTCCTCGGTTGTTGTTGTAGTTCTTATCGAAAGACAGATAGTTCTTGTAAGCACATTGTCTGAGATGCTGGGCATCGGCCGAGGTCATCTTGCTCTTGGCGCAAAAAAGCACGTAACCACGTAACAACACTCAGATCACAAACACTTACAGGCATAACCGCACCCATATGTATGCATATATAGTATTAGAGTTGTGTTCATTTTCGTCAGCAGGATGTATAGTTTCGATAGTTTGAGTAATATGGGCTCGTTTATCTTCTCTAAACTAGAAATCCTCAAGAAACGCGAAAAATGCGCAGCCGAAATACGATGATATCGATCCCTTATACCGATTTCTTGTAACAAGAGCTGCAGCCACAAAATCAAGGTATCATTTCGAAGCCATCCGTTGCTATTAAACAGGTATAGTGCTGGCCACTTTTATAACGGATAACTTGGTGCTAACATCAAGTTCCGTTCGCCGCTCTTCGTGACCTGCTTCCAATAAGGGCCGCCATCTTCGACCGCATGCGGATAGCCTCGCCTCCAGCCTTTCACCACCTTACGCGTTCTCATCTATTCTGTTC
This sequence comes from Varroa destructor, assembly GCF_002443255.2. NCBI lineage: Eukaryota > Metazoa > Arthropoda > Arachnida > Mesostigmata > Varroidae > Varroa > Varroa destructor. The sequence continues at coordinate 25,180,000 of NW_019211454.1, forward strand.
GCCTTTCCATTCTGGGCGAGAAGGATTGTTGTCGCCGATTCGACGTTCAACGGAGGCCCGTTTCACGAAGGGAACCGACAGTTTGCATGCCCGCAACCGACACTTCTATTTGGCTGAGGTGCATTTCTCAGTGTATATATATATATGTATATATGCATGGATGTGTTTGGCGTGAGTGTTCAAAACGTCGCACTAGAACTCTCGCATCTTAAACGCGCCCCTGCTTTCTTCCTTTGCGTATCTATATAAACATCCTGCTTTTGCTGCTGCTAGAGAAGTACCTGAATAAAACTATAAATCTCCTGTAATGTCCCGGGCACTTTGCGGTAGTGCTCCCGCCGCTTTATCCGCCAAAATAAATGTCGCTTCGACCGCTCTTGCTGCTGCCAGTGCCGCCCTCAGATCGGCTGCAGCCATTCACCCTCTTTTTCTTTCTCTCTCTATCTCTCAATTTCTCCCTTAGTTCCACTCGTTGTGCCGCCTATGCTGCGGACAGGAGAAACTCGCTCCGGTGTAGAGGACACACCTCGCATCGTATCCGCCGGTCGCCGAAGTCGCGTCTGAGAGCGTACATTCTTCTTTTTCCCTTTTGTCGTCTTTTACCTTCGTGTCAGATGGACACGATGTATAGCAATACATAGCGATAGATGCTACGTACGGAACAGGATCGCGCAAGGTGCGGGATGCTATTCGATGCTATAGAAAGGACACAGCACCTTTCCATTTTGGTGGAGGACTTTCCCGCTATACTGCGTCGTTAAGGCAACAGACGACGACTAAGGTAGACGGGCTTTTTCCACCCCAGCATGCAGCCGTTACTACAGCGAGTAACGGCCACTCCATTTTTTTTACAACAACAACAACAACAACAATATTGACGCAAACTGCGGCCTGAATAAAGCCAGAAAAGCAGGCGGAAAGATACAGGAGGCAGACAAGTCGCCTTGACCATTTACGATTTCATTTATCCAACATCTGGAATAGATGTCCTGTCTGCCTTCGTAGGTCGAGATATACGACTGTACTCTGAAGTGTACGTTCTGTGCTTTGTCTATTCCCCATATACGATTGTAATGGCCAGCATCTGTTTGTTTGTTGCCTGTCTGTGGAAAACTAATTGACATATTGCTAGACATTTATAGATAAATTTGTTGGCTTATATGGAGACACAGGTTGAACTTACAAGAACACGTAACTATGATTTAAATACTTAGGACTATTTATCATTCTTCTACTCATATATGCATAACAGTATATTTTTCTTTAGTGGCATGACCGCAAGTAACACATCAGATAGTGTTAGAATGCTTTATTGACATACCATTAGACAGGGAGTGCCCTTAATGCCGGACACGATCTACCATCTCATGTTCTCAAATGGTAAAAATGTACAAATATGTTCTCGCAAAAACGATCGATATTATACTCAAAAAAGATCAGCATTAGAAGGTTAGCTTTTGTACGCTAATGGTACTCTTCGTTGCTTTGATAGAGATATATTTGCTTCCATTCTATTTCAGGGAATACCGTTGCTACTAAATAGCGTCTAATAGTAGAAACGGATAGGCGGATACGATTTACTTGTCGTTAGTTAACTGTCGTTTAAACTAAACTAAACAGGTAGATACAGGAAACTTCCCGCTGTGCCGGTACTCTGCTAGCCTCTGCAGTAGCCGTTCAGTATAGCATTCATGCCGCTCTAATAATTTTAAATTTTTCGATTCATTTGCTATGAAACAAGCGTAAAAAAGAGATTGTCGATCCATTACCGGAACGTTCTATAACGAATTGCTATGGGGGCTTGTTGACGCAGTCGGCTGGTTTATCACCCCCTTTTTAACGTAGAATGGATTATCAATAAACGTATTTTCTCTACTCGGTTTCTATGAACTCAATTTCATTTGGTAGTGGACTGAACTTAATTGTAATAAAAAGCTGAAATTAGCTGCATGCAGTTATAACATCTCCAACCATTTTTACCATGTGACCATCCGCTCGTTAGCCCTTGCTCTCGTACATGTTTGAATAAACAGAAACTGCTGTTTCAAGTCTTCGCGTACACAAACCGATCGCAAAACACCTTTCTCAATCAATAGAACTTCAATATGAGCCTGAGCCGTCGCTATTGATGTACACCGCTAGCGAATCCCGGCAACGGCTCTCTATATAACAATTCTCTAGTCGACGCGACTAACATGGCGGTAGCATAACAACAGACGTTCGCGGCCCTTATCCCACCGATTGCTCACAGGCAAACGCAATGGTGACGACAAGCGGAGCTGATTGGTCCTGCTGCATTCCTCAGGTCGCTGCTGAATTGCGAAGCTGCTTATTCCAAGATCATGAGCAGGTCGTAGAGAGCTTGAAAGGCGCTACTGCGCCTATTTAGGCACGCATGCACACAGTTGTCTATAATAACATAGAAACTAGTAAGTCAAGTAGTGCTTCAGTTTTCAGTTATGTAAGTGACAGCAAGCAAAATAAATAGTCCTACGTCTTACCATCCTGACGGCGCCGAGCTAGCCTGGTAAAACGTAGAGATATCCGTCTACGAGCGCTGATGTAAAAGAAACCGTCCAATTACAATGATTCAAATCATAGAAAACTGTGTCATTGACTACTATAGAGATTAGCTTCTTCCAATAGTGTATTATATTGTTGTATGATCAGAATAGAGGTTACCGCTTTTGCGTATATACAGTATGGCGTTACGTGTTGCCAATAGCAAACGTACTGCAGTTAGAGGAGTGGCTCTCGGCATGCGGATGCAGTATATCATAATTACGACAGTTTTTAGATCGACAAAGCGGTGGCGACATGAAGGCACAGCGGCTGAAGAACGCTTTACGACCCCATTAGAAGTGCCACCAGCCTGCTTTCGAAGTCTCGACTTCAGGACCAAATTCCACAGTCAATTTAAATAAGATCTATCTATATAGGTTGATATTGGATGAAGTGACAGCTGCTACGACCTCGCAGGACTGATTAAGCTGGCGTGTTGTTACTTTTTGCAGAAGCAACGCAATACCAGGCTAGATGCTCGGTAGCAATGAATAGAAAAATAGCAAAGCGGTGCATAGGCAACTATCTGGCAGACGGATAGTTATTCGAACCTCCAAAAGCTCCAAACAGCAACATGTAACAAATATCAGCGTTTGATAGCGCATTTATAAAACTTCAAGTTATTATAAAAGTGTAGTACAAACACGTTGTGCAAAACAGGCTATCGTTAATGTGTGTGTACATATTCGCGATGTACACACTGCTTGTATATCTTCATCATAAAATCGTTTTTATCAAAATACGTTCTCTTTGATAAAACATTAGATTCATATTTGTTTTGTTCGTTTAATTTGCGTCGAACATCCGAGAAGATTCGAGAAGAAAATTTAATCTCCCTCGTTTCCCAATAACTAGTTGCGTGGGGTTACTTTGAACGGTTTTAGAATAAGAGCATTAACCCAAAGTCGATGCTATATTTTGATTACTTTTTGTTACAGTCTTCTTCATTGAAATGTGCATGAATTCTAAGTACTAAACAAAGTCCATTAGCTAGGCAACGTTTCATACATTTCTACTCATTAGGCACGCCGGTTACTTCATAGGTATATTTATAATTTTGCTTTTTGAGAATCGATGTTGTTCAGAATAGAGGTTTACTAATGCAGCTTAAAAAATAGCCGATTGCAAACACAGAAATAAAACCTTTTAATCACCACTGGTCCAAGATCCAATATCATTGCTACGATCCGAGCCGCTTGCGCTGTCGAATGCAATCTTGCAAATCCCTGAAGAAAAGCCGCTTAGCTTCCGCAAGCATAGAGCTGCCTAGCAAACATACCTTACCCCACATAAACGTACGAGTCGACTATGCATGTAAAATGTTTAGAAGAACGTGCATGTCTTCCCACTGCCCGCCGTTCCATACGACCAGGAACAAGCAGACGCCAGTGCTCAGAGTCAATGCGTGCAGGCATTAGCTACTTGTACGTCGCGGTATCGTCGCCCAGAGAGATATCAGACAACGACAAAAGCCGGAATCTTAGCCAATTATTAGTAACAGTGGTTGCCAATGCTTAACAGCAATACTGGATATGAAGCTTAAAATACTTCTTTCGTATTAGCTGGCAGGGTGCTCGCAATGCACCAATTTGCCGTCGTCTCCTCCAACTGTCCAAAGTTGGAGAGCAACGAATTTAAAGAAGGACGGGCTGACCTCAATACTTGGTACTTACCCTTGGATCTGATCCGATAGGCATGTTTGCATACATATATGAACTATTCGATTTGTCAAACATATCTGCACTCAACCGATTCCGCTTCGTGCGTCAATCCAACTACAAGTACTTAAGAGAGGTTCTGTTCTACTATAAGTTATTCATTCCACAAGCCCCACTACCCTACTTGCTTTCAACCCTTCCTCTCGAAACCGTTCCATAGCCCCTGTTACATATATCATCTAACTATTCCGAGATACACTCACCTACGTCACTGCACAGTTGGATAGAGCTACAGTAAATACATATGAGTCTGAAGAAGAGGGGGCACTTGAGGGAATATGCAGAGTTTGCCATATCAATCGCCAGTCCAATGCAAGCTGCTTATTCCAAGACAATATATAATCCCGACAATTATTATACATAGCGTGTTCCAACTGCAAACCCCAAAACATTACTCGCGGTCTCTGAGTTTGCGGCGCAATAATGGTACAAGCCTATTCCGGTGGCCGGCCCCATTATTTGTCGTGGCCGTTTGAATAAACGGACGAGAAGGAAAACTAAAAGAGTTCAGAGTGTTCTTCAAAGATCCATTTATCCTAGCATATGTGAGTCCGTAGCCCCGACCTGTTGGAGGATTTGTTAGATTGACGTAATCATTCTTAATAAGTGCTAACGGAAGCACGAAAGTTTCTGTAGATATACGACACAGTCATGAAGCGTAACACTGACGTTGTTACAAGCGCTTCCCTCTTTGAAAAGAAAAGGCAACAGGTCGTAGCACGTTTAAACCAACAGGTGAAGAACAATAGAAAGGAACACGTCAGGACTAATTGTAACAGCACTTGATATCTCGTATTCTGTATTAATCCTATAGCGCTAATTTAAATTACTGCTACTTTTATTCTTTGCAAATTTCAGTAATACCTCTAGAAATCATATGTTCTATCCTAATGCTGGCTTTTAAATATACAGTTGATTATTATCCGACAATATAGATCTGTTTCCATCAAGCCCTATACACCTATTATCCTTGTACCTGGATCTGCTCTAATCTTAGCATATCCAGCTATACAGATGGTACGTTGCAAGCGAAGATCGTACTCGACTACCTTTAGGTCATGAAGAAACTGTATTATTGAACAGTTCGTACATAGTAGACAGTTACTTTTGAGGCGATGTCTTCAAGCAACGTGCATCCAGAACTTCTTGTTTTCAAATATTCTTGACTCATAATCATACACAATCAAGTATAGTTTTATTGATTTTCTTACGTATAATTTTATTTACTCAAAAACTACAGGAATGGCAACCCAGATGATCACCAGAGCCTAACATTTTTCGAACGTCGCGACAAGCTAAAACCTTTTACAGTGCTTGGATCAGTTTTGTAGTAAAAATCAACCCGTTTACAATAGCCACCGAAGAATACTCATATTTTTAGTTGTAGCTCAAACCACCTAGATCAATTGGAGTTTATTAAATGTCCGACACGTTCCTGCTTCCTAATTTGCTCTGTCCAGAATTTAATCCGGGTTGCGGGACTTCGAATAAAACTTTTCGTTTCGCTCAAACCTGGCACAGGGAAGAACTGAAACCACAGCTGTCCACGATGCGTATATATGAACATATATGCTAATATGCTTCACGGCTAAACACAGCCGATAAGTTTGTGACGGGTCTGTATCGAGAGAGAAAACCCAAAGCTCCCTACTGAGGCGGTGATCAATAACGGGACAACGGATTTGTCTACCCAATGGGGCGATGCATAGTTCTGTCGTCCTTCGACTTCTCTCTCTTCGCTCATTTCCCCTACAGATGCTCTCTACATTCCTCCCGTAGTAGAACCTCGAAGTAGATAAGGAAGACTAACGGCAGCTCTTGTGTGGGCGGTATGAATAGATAAGAATAAGCTATAGGAGGTGGGTAGGTATTTTGGGAGTTGGGTGATTTGTATACTAGTACACGAAGTGCAATTGCTTTACATCATCGCTAGCACAAATAGTAACAACGATAAGATTGGTAAATACGCGACGTAGTTGCTACAGTTGTTACTGACAATGTGAAGGCTGGCTGGTACCAGCAAATGGAACTTATCCCTACCGATCAGGCTTTATTAACACGGCAAGCGCTTTATAAATCGCCAGCTAATTCCACTGGCTTGGATTAATAGAATGGCCTGCTGGAGGGCAGAGATTGTTGATCATTGCTACATTGAACGCACAGAAGCAAATAGGGACCGGGCTTAAATAATGCCAAGGCGAGGTTTGCGAGTGAAGGACACTAAATATAGACACATATTTGTAGCATCTAGACTGTACGGTTGCAAACGAGACAGAAGGAGAACAAGGGGACAAGGCGAGGAGAACCTGAGTGATAATGCTCGCTGAATTGGTAAGCCTCAGTACCTTAAGTCTCGCATAATTATCAGTTCCTTTTTTTCTTTACTTGTTCAGATAATCTGTTACCAACACATCGGTCACAAATTGATTTGATAAAGTGCAGCATGTTCATAATGTTATTCGTAAAAATCCTACTTCCTACTCGTAAAAATACTACAGATATATGGCTCATATGTTTCCTAAATATTTTTACTCGTATAAATCATGGGAAGAATAGCATTGTGAATGAGCCGAAAACACAGCTATTTGTGTCAGCACATTGAAATATTCATCATTTTGTGTATACTAGTATACAACTATTATTACAATACTAGTAAACGTCTTTCCTGTCGAGTAAAATTCTACCGAGGAATCGATAACTATCTGGCGAGTGGTGCTGACCTTTGTTTACCACGCCACCACCAGGCAGGACAAAAAAAAAGCAACAAAGGCATAACCGCTAATAGGCATAGAATGTTTATTTAAATTGGTACTTAAAATCAAAAAAGCAGGCCATGTTTATTCAATGTAACCACCAGCCGTTGTAATTATAACTTCCATTCGGGACCTAAACCGTTCACAGGTCCGCATCGAATGTTCCCTGATGTGCAAACCCTTGATGGCGCGAGTGAGTGGGTGAGTAGGCGTTCCAGTATCGAAACTTGTTAAATTCTCGCTCAATATCCCCAAATCTGGGCTGTGAAGCAGCCATAAGTGCTTGTCCCCGGGGTATACGGTCTCCAGCAGCCAATCCGGCACAAACCTGCTTGCACGAGTTGATACGCCATCTTGTTGGAACACAAGATGGTGCAAGAAAATACACTTATTTAGATACCTCAACTGTTTACAGTTGTACAATAGTTTGTAGAATAGGCAGACGAACTTGTATATTGTGTTCGCTTTCCTAGAAGAAGTATAGTGCCATAACGCCTCTTACACTGAACACTCCGAGCACAAATCTTACCCAAAAATTTTGTTCTTATAAACAAGAGCCATATTGTCTGAACAATTTCTGCGATTAATTTTTACATCGAAATTTTTAAAAAAAAAACAAAAAAAGAGTTAGCCTTAAAAAGAAAATGAAAGAAAACCTGTTTCTTCATTCTTGAAAGAACTGAATAGCAAATCACACCGATCAAATCTTCTACTTTTATTGTCTTCAGAACTAATCTGTCCAACTTTTATAGTACATGACATGTGCCTGTGTAATAATCCATGATATGGTGCACCTGTAAACATTCAACTCGTTCACTAACACCCCAATCGAAAAAGAAGGATTATCAAAAATTCACCTTTCGGATAGTATCGATTAACTTTCCCGTCTGCACTCTTCGTGCTTTGTCCTTAATTTTCCGTTATCTTGTACTGAAACCTGGTTGCGTACCTTCTGCAATCGCATTTGCGACGTTCGATTTAGGATAACTCAAGAAATTTATAACCTCGGTTAGGTTCGTCCCGCGTGAAGACATTGCATACTAGCTCATCTTGCGAAAATGACGTGCTGTATTTTACCAAAATGAGTCTGTTGTTTTGTGTTAAAATTAAGTAGCTTTCTACAGGCGCCAAGCGTAGCGCTCTAAAGTTTGTTTCCATCCAAACGCACACACTCTATGTATGCACATGCTTAAATGCACCGTGTTGACTACAACTGATGATGGCGATGCTGTTGCTCGTGCTGTGCGATATTGATCCAACAAAGGTAGGCAGTACTACCACTGTACCAGAAACAGCTCATCTGCACCCAATACATTTAAGCTCTCTGTGTCAGATCGGTCCTATCGGCCAGAACGTAACCGCCACTGTTCGGGTAAAATGGCACCAGCATCTTGATCGGACCCGTAGTGGATATGTGTACAGACGAAGGTAAAAGCAAAACGAAAAACAGACACAGAAGGGCGGAGAGATGGCGGGTCAGTGAGGAAGAAGTACGCCATGCCAGTTCTCTGAACAGTCGCCGGCAGAGTCACGATGTAAGCAGACACGGATGCGTCGATATTGAGATTCGAGATTGGTTTGGGATCTCACATCGATGGAGAAACTCGTCGTTGCGAGCTGTATCTATTCGCATGTAGAGAGCGGAAGTGAAATAGAAGTCCAACAAAGCTAGCCAATTGGGCTTTTGCTTTAAGATCGGTACCGAAAGTCACATCCCTTTTTCTCACCCGTGCTAGCCAGTTGCATTTAGTTCTCCTAGACGAAGTGGCGCTAGCGGCAGTCGTCGTCATCGTACTTGTACATAGGGGTACTGGACGAATTCGAAATATAGAAGCGGTAGAATCAGCTACAGTTGCAGCGGTAGTAGTAGTAGCCCCAGTGTTGGTTCTTGGCACGACGGGAATCGGTGAAGGCAGCGGTAACTTTGTACTTAGTAGCAACTTGCAACAACAAAGTTTCTCGTTGCAGGCGGACTGAGTTTAGTCAATCAACCATTACGCTGGCATTAGCGGACCACGACGGGCAGTGCACGATTCACCCGCAGGGCGACGCTGCTATCATTAACCCACGTTCCATCCTGTTATACGACACTGTTATTATGACGAGGTTACCTATGTACCGGTTTATCTTTTATTGTTTCCAGGTAAGCGATACATTTCTATAATATACGGTGCATGTGTTACTGGATAATAATGTGCGCCCTTTGCACGATGGTAAAAATTAAGAAGCACAATTCGAAATTACGAAACTCCTAGTATTCACATGCTTTCGTATGTTAATTTTTTTTTACGGTTACACACTTTTTGATGATTTAGAAAATATCGTGCGCTAATTACAAGTTCATTATAAGACGAAACTTGACGACATGTAATATTGATGTTAGGTTGACGTGCAGCGATAACTCTCTCAGATCGAGAAAAGTAGGTATACATCGAACCTTCGGATATACGCATGGACCTGTACGCACAGGCGAGTCTCTGATTCAAGCCCACTTTGCTTAGACGCACAATTAAAATTAGTGAACAATTGCCTAGTTACAATTCTAACCATTACAATAGGCAAGGTGTAATACAATACATTGAAAATTTTCAAGAAATATTGCTACAGTGGTGTTGGATCTTTGCTACATTACATTTAACTACAGTACCGACTGGATTCACATGCTTCGTGATCTTGATTCAGTGTCTGCTTAAATAACTACTTCGAGTAATCAACTTAGAGAGTCTACAATCAGAGCAGATCCTGCCACAGCAAAATTCATATGTCTATAGAAAACTGCACACGTTGCCAACCCTAAATCCCGTTGTTGTTTTCAATCCTTAACTGTTCCGTTGCAATACGGCCTGTAAATATTGTTCAAGAACCTATGGTTATCGTGGAGCAAGATTGATCGTACTGACGCTGCTCCACCAACTGCCGTTCGACGTCAGTACAGTCAACAGCAGCTTCTCCCATCAATTACCCCATCCTCAATTTTAGCTATCACGCGCGCCCACTCCTCACTATCATCTCCCCAGCGAGTTGAATCTGTCCTCGTTTGCTCGTAGAGTTGAGAGGGCAAAGGGTCAGACCATTTCGAAAGAAAGGCCGATGCATGAGCTAGAGACTAGTGACTCACTTTAAGGAATGTGTATGATTCTGTATGTTATTGTCCTGTCTTCGTCAATTCGCATTCCAATGGAGATCTCGCTGGACTTCAATGTACTCAAAAGGAAAATCGCTAGAGGAAGTTTGCGCCTTCTTCAAGCATCTATTGAACCCCCCATCTAGCTTACTTCTATAGCCGATTGTACAGACCTTTTCATCGACAGATTGGTATCTCCCCAATGACAGTCGCAAACAGCGACGACAACATAAACGACAATGCTGACGGCAAACGGATAAATTGTTTCCTCAGAAACTCTCTGTCTACATACAACAGTGAGAGATCACATTGAGCTCGCAAAGGAAGGAAACAGGGAGTGCACGAACAGAAATCGTTGCACTATGTAGCCAGCCCCTTTGCCTTCTTTCATCATTAAATAGTGTTTCTTGACCAGGGTATGCCGGTGCATGGCCAGTACACAATGTGTCTGTAGTGAACTGTCATTATGAGCAGTACAAATGGATTATTCGCACTAGTTCGAAGGCCAATTCAGGGTACGGATAATGGGCGACGGGTTGACCCATAAATAAACCAATATAGTTGGCCACCCAGATTCGCATATGAATCCTATTACGATTCTTGGATTACTCATCCATAAAGCCATATAAAGTAGCTACCGAGATAAAATAATGCCCACAAGATTCCAATAGAAAATATCTTGAATAATACATGTGTGTTACACACGACAGCAGTCACGGTTGGAACGATACACGATTCCTACACGTACCTAAATATTAACCGTTTTACCAAACAAAGAATTACCTAGTACGCTTCGACTTACTGCGGTCTCGGTGGCGTAGAACCGTATAGGTAATGATGACAGAGCATTAGGTGCTACTAACTAGAATGAGCATTTTACAATATTCATTGTTATCACGCAATTCATAGAAAACGCTAAACGTCATGCTTCTGCTGATAAAAATTAGCGATACCTAGCTTACCTCTCTGAGCTCATTAAACATAATTGAAACGCGAAGGTATCATCTGCTAATACCGAGCTCATTAACATAATCTAAACGAAAATATTAGTTATTCAACTATACATTGTAGAGTCGTTGCCAATCATTGCTTCGCCCAGGCGACTTTTTTCGTCTTTTCTGCCTTTGCCTAAAGTTCAGAGCGCTGCTTTATAGCAAAGAAACCAACTTGCCGATGTGCAAGGCCGCGTCAGCATCGGCGACACACTTTACCATCACGATCAACGCTCGGTTGGTATCATACAGTTTGGCAGGATCTTGCTGACCAATTGCTCGCGTAATCGGATCTCTGAATTCTACGACGAACAGCTTCAATTCACCCGCTCTCGTCTGTCTATCCAACATCTAGACGCTTGCTTTCTTCCTGCCTCCCGGTGCTACCGCCGCCCTGTCCACCTTTTACCTTCCATTGGAGGTATTTTCACCATGCTAAACGCTTACTTGAGTTTGACCGGTTGCTTACTTAGCTTGAAGGCAAGATTGTCGTCGCTCAACAAACATTCAAGAGTCGGATATCAAATTCCGCTCACTCATATTTCATACTGATGTTGCCATGCCCCTTTTCGAGTAGACCATACGAGCCGCGCATCTTCCAAATTACCTAGACATGCACTTGCTCTCGACGGACAAGTATTTGCAACTTACTCTATTCAACAATACTAAATCTTCTGGCCCCTTCCTCGCCCTTGTTGATAGATCTGTTGACAACCGATGAAGGCTCTGATCTCCTCTGATCAAGTGACTTGGGGGTAAACACAACACGCAAGACACAAAAATTCTACTTGAAACTAAAATTGCTACTGTACATGTTGCGAGCTAACACACATACTACCGTTGAAAAAATCCATTGAAATGACCCTAGGGCCCCGACGAGACAAAAGGCACACATATCGAGAGTGTAAATCCTTCGGCAACTACTAGAGAAATCGAAAGGTTTGCTGCTTCGAAGACAGCGAGCACTGATGAATATTTTACCCGGTGCGTTGGGTAGCTGGGCTGACTGCGGGCTTCGGTGACCGTTACAGTAAAGGCATCGATGCCTTAAAAGCATTTCGCCATTATACGCAACCAAGCGAGCAGCTGAAGTTGCATTGCAATGACCGGCCGTAACAGCCCGTTCATTTCACTGACACCTCCAATCCTCCCCCTTCCCCTTAGAGGCCATGACCGCGGTAACCACAGCGAGCACAAACAGAACAGCTGTAGAGGCATTCGACGACTTGCTCTCAGTGGCGCTTTCTGTGGTGTCTCTACCCATGATACCCCCATTCACTCCACTCCTGCCCTAGGTACTACTGGTTTGTCCTGTAAGCCCATAACGCCACTAATGGACAATCTGTGTGAACGCAACGGTCGAAAGGGTGTTGCTGAGCCCAATCGCCAGCTAACGAATTTCGGATAGGACACCATGGGGGTTTGGACTCTTGAGCTTGAGCTCCCAACGATTATCATCAGCGGAGAAGCTTTAACGATGACTAATCTATATGTGACGTCACAGCACGAAAAATCATTGTAATACTGATGCCGTAATAAAACTGTAACAAAATTCAAACACGCACGTAAAATTTTACGTCCTTCCGTTTGCAGATGATCTTGTTACTTAAATAATGAAAAAAGGTTAGATACAAATAGAAGAAACAACTAGATTTTGAGGCTAGTAATGATTTGCTAGGCCCAAGGATACATTAATATTAAATTTAATTAGCGTTGAGGGATAAATGAATATTCATATATTGAAGATGCGTCTAAGACACGTGTCTAAGGCATATGTCCGACATGTTACGTATTTGAAAAGGTATAATCCATCACTGCCAATGCATTCAGAACTAGCAAATAATGGTAGTGCGCCCTCAAAACACAAATGGTGTAACTAGATGAGAGCCGAAAGCGTTTATCCGGGCAAAACACTGCGCTGTAAATCCTAACACGTAAAGAGAGGTGTTTTTAAAACGCATGAACAAAGAGTGTGTGTATTTGCACTCTGGTCAACTATATTTATAGTTTATAATTAAATTACCTATTTCCTTTGTAAGATAACTTTAACACACATGATGACATAGCTAATCAACAACACTAGATAAAGACTAGAAGCTTGGATACGAATAGATAGGTCATGTGTACTATTAAATTGCCTACTTCAGAAGTGAACAAACAACGAATCCACTGTCGTCATAATATTTTAACAATTTTTTCCTAACCCGAAAATTCAGCGTACCAGTCAGCCGTTGTGACAATGTCTGAGCAGCGTCCTGAATTATATGTTTGACTTGGTAGCTTATAACATCTTTTACTATATAATCTCATCTGCTTTATCTATCTCATTTTAAGCCAAAAAATAATTGCGTGTTAGAATCATAAAGCTTATCCTTTCTGTCACTGCACTCCTATCTGGCCTTCTATTGGATCTCCTACGAGGACGAAACAGAAACGACAGCTCGTTACGTTACGTCCGAAAGGAAACATAATAAAATTCTATCTTGTCCCCGCTACGCAGCAGGAATATGCCGGTCTACCAGACCGATTTTCGTCCAGGAGTAAGCTAAACCATCCCCTAAAAATGCATAGGATCATTTCGTTGTAAAGTTGTCGTAATTGATTTTATTCGCCCATAAAAAAGCCAAAGTACAATCGTCTTGTAATGTTATTTGTTCCTATTATCCTGCAGTGTAATATTACACGAACGATACGATATAAAGCAGCGTGTGATGAAAAAAAGTAGATACGAAGGGTACTGCAGTGATCTGAAGAGTATATTCACCATAAATACGCCCTAGCAGCATAATAGCTGAAAGAGTGAATATCATACATGTACATTAACAACCAGCGGATTACTTGGACCGAATAATAAGCAAAAAATAATTAAATGTTTTCGTTGTATTCTACACGAAATAAACAATCGCTGCGCACTAAATCAAAGCAAACGATTACATCGAAAATTGCTTGCTGCAACAAACTGCTTCTAGAGTTATCTTGAGGTCCACCGACTGAAATTTTCCACAATACAATATGGCCATTTACAAATGTGAGAACCGATCGTGCGTAAACCGCATTACTCTGACCCTCTCAAAAAAGTGCCACAACCAGCTGGCCTAGACATACACATGTTTGTGCGACATCCTTGTTGAGATGTCATGTTCTCGCTAAGCGTGGAATATAGTCCAAAGCACAGCGAAGCAAGCAAAGCATCTTATCGAAGTGTATGGAAGTTAATATCGCAACTGTACGACTATAGCGAACCCTTACGCCGAATGTACAACTGATAAAATGGTTAGCTTTTCGAGGGGTGGCAAAAGGGCTTAATTCGCAAATCATATGGAATGAAACACACAATAAATAACCCATATGGATAAAGAAGTTTATTATGTTAAATAGGAAGACGGCATTTTAGCGCATGTTAAGTATTTGTTCTTTATTATCTGTGCATCGGCGCCAGCTGGCGTCCTTTTAAAAATTGACTATTTGTGATTTGCATCACCATACCTGATCTCGTTTGCTTCTTAATGCTAACCATAACAGTTTGTTCGAAAGACTCGAAAGTAACAGTTGTGCGAAATGTCTCGACAATACACCACACGTATATCCAGCTGTCGCTGGCTTAGTGCAATAATGTTGAACTAAATTAACCCACGTGCTTCCAGTAATCCCACTTTAGCTGATCAGAGAGGAATTGTCTATGCACTGCTTTGCTCAAAACCGTCCGCGATCAGAGCAACCTGTAATGTTCGAAATTTGAAACTGCACTTGCTTCACGTGCAGCCTTCAGCCTCTTAAGTTCTTAAAAATGATTACACCAGCAATAAGCTATTGCTTTATTGAAAACCTTTATGCCCGCAGTGTCCATCAATCGTCGATGGACAGATAGCATCGGAAGCAGAAACTCATTTTCATTTTGTTCATTTTCAGCCATAAACGACATTTTTGCTTTCAGAATTTATTGTTCTCCGATATCCCACAGTCGATTTATAGCTGAAGATGACCAAAAACGCGGTGCAGATTATTAAATCGTATCTATTAATGATGCGCACTTCCAAAGTCATTCCAATTTTTCAGTTTACTAAATAGCTCCGGGCGAACTAATAGATACTACGATATCTGTTAAAAGCGAGCTTGAAAACTTCAAATTTTGTACAACGAAACATTTGGAAAATGGCAGATTTCAAAAGATGGCTGCTCTAAAGATTACTGGATTGACAGCAGGAAGCGACAAACAAGTTAAAATAGTCTCAATATGACGAGGTCTAGTATATGGCTGATTTGTCTCAAATTATAAACAAATGTTTGCATCTTTATACAAAAAGCAAGTTTCTGGGTTCCTGGAAGTGGATCACATGGCCCTGAGTTAGATGCCATAGACATGTTTTTGTACATCACTTCTAACTTTAGCCGCTGCCGCTTCCGTTCACCACATTTATTTAAAACTCGGTACCGATCAATTGCTCGTCATAGTCCATTCTGGTAAAAACATCATAAGCCGTGCTTGTGAGGTGAAACATGTACGTTTTTGCTTGCTAATTATGTAGTGATCCATAAAACTCAAATATTTAGTTTTTTGGTAACTGTCATAACCATAATATCATATATGACCAGTTTCCTAGGCAGCTTGTTAAAGGCTGCATTATATTGAATGGCTACGATTCGATGACGAACTAGACTATGGGAAATGATCTCGCTAGAGTTAACTTAAAAAATGATAATTATGTATATCAACTTTATTAAATTTTCTTCAAGGTTTTTCCTTTTTCTTCTGTGACTTTTGTTACATACCACGCCGACGAAAAACAGAAGACAGGAGCCCGGCAACCAATTGGTCTATATGCTTCTGCGATATCTCCGGGTCGTAGTAGGTAAAGTTAATATTATATTAACTTTCGACATCGTGGTGGGTCAACGACGAACTCAAAAGCAATATTTTTTAATTTTCTCTTCTGCCTGCAATAATTATTCTTGACAGTTAGTTTCTTAATCAGAGTGGGCTATATTATGATCGTTCACTCGACAAATACGCTTCACGTTTCAATCGCTTACTTTTAGTTTTATCATCCACTTTAATTTATCTGAGAGTACAAAATGGATCAATACTTCAGGGACCAAATAATTCTAATACGCCCGGAAGGTAGACAACAGGTTCTCGAGCGGCTAATTATGTTGCGACTGGCTGGCTATCAGCGTTCAGAAAGGAACAGCGCGCGACCTATAGGTGCACTACCTACGTACCACACGATGCGAATCCATTAAAGGGCAATTCAGGTACAGAAACTTGAATTACTCATGCACATACCAAAACGCATGTATCAAGGGCAACAATAGAAGCACTGAGTGACATTTGTCAAAAAAAAGTCCAGAAGACCTAGATGTAGAAAACCCTATTTGATTGCCGACTGAGGAGGCCTGTAAGTGTAAGTTCATGTGTTTGTTCTCTGTCACTGTGAGAAATAGGTGCCAAATACATTCACATGACAGGTCAAATAGTTTATGTTTATGCTATTTGTAAAATTACTTCTATTTTTTAGAGAAATTGGAAGAGAGTCAAACGACCTAAAATTGTTAATCTGTGTTAGGTTCCGATGTAGGTTAGGGCCTGTTTTTCGCTTGACTTACCTGATATTGCCGAAAAAGGTGACTGGCTGACAGGGAAGTGGTTTGTTCAAATTCGAAATGAAATTGCAGAGATGTCTTAAAAAGATACGTAAAACTAGATTGACAATCCTTGACAGTTAATGTTTTTTTTAAATGTTTTTTTAAAGTGGGACGTTCGCACGTAGTGTCGATGAGGTATGTCGCGTATAGAAATTTTTGGCAGTTATCTAGTACGCAGTTCCAAGGCGGTAGGTCAATGTCTGAGAAAATATCTGCCTATTTTTTTGTAAGGTTATGATTTTGAATGCGAGGCGACCATACAAATTTGACCAGGAAAAAAGAATTAGTGAATTGAAAAGAGTACTCTCCTGAAGGAAATTTTAACCAACGTGGTCTATCACATATGTAGTGCAATCTCCACTTTCCTATGTCAATCTTGTTTTGTTCCTTGGTAAATCTGTTCAATGAGGAAATAATTAACTCGTTTCCGTTGTATAATGGCGTAAGAATGCGAATATATCGGAAGGGTAGGGGTCGTATCCTAAAAATATGGTATTATAAGCTTGTTATTAGAAATAATAAACCACAGATAATTCCATAAGAAATTGAAAAATTATGAAAGGTTGTGTTTCGTCAGCGCTCAAGTAATAAATAGGTTACAAAAAGACATATAACTAAATATTAGGGGGTGAACTGAGGAAGTCAGGGAAACAATATATGAGACGTACTGTTTCCATGTGCTAATAATGGCGCTAGGAGGCATTAGATGCGCATTGGAGCGCCAAGAGGTATGCCTGTCAGCTACCTCATGACATGTGATAAGAGCTTATGAGCAGTAGCAGACAAACCGGGCAACGGTTGCGCGGAGATTACCTGTCCTTAAGATGGTATTCAATCAAACTTGGCTGACGAAACTGCTGTTACTTCACCTAATATATTTGGCTTTTGTACGTTTCTTACTACATTGGAAAAAAAATAGTTCTGATTAGTTACTTATATACGATTGCGGGTAATATATTTTATTATTAGTTTTTTTTTTCATTCTGGCACAGAAATCAGCAACGCTTGCAAAGAATAATAAAAAAATAAGTTATTCCAGTTCCGTAGCTAACCATTTTTCGCACTACTGAATACCGAGTATCTCCATTTCATCCCACAGGCCAGTATCGTATAAATGGTACAATCAATAAAATAAGAATCGTTTGAGCTGACAATCAATTCTGAATCAATATTAGCGTACGAAATCAGTATATGCTTACATATATCCGCTATGCGTCATGCTATCTGGACTCCTTATCAACTCCCCGTAAGCATGAGCAATGGCCCACGCACGACAAGTTGCGAACGACAGAAAGGGTTAGCGGCCTCACTCACCACTGTCATTCCCCGCTTTTGCAGAAGAGCTAATTTATCAAAAGGGACCCGGATTGAACCGAAGTTCTACAAATATATATATATATATATATATATTTATATATACATATATACTCATTTGCCGTTATAGTATTCATCTTTAATACGCCTTTTGATTTCTTCAGATGTCGTGCTGAATAAAACACCATTTGTAAGGTGACTTATAGCTGCTAGGCTGCCAATAGTAAACCATAACATTTCTTCATCAGTAACTTGAGCCCAAGTCGTCCGTTAAAACAAAAGTACCGATAATGCGAGTGTAGAATAGAAATATAAACCTAACTTTAATCTGCATCTTTCGAAGCATATATAAACAGAAATAAATCGAGAAGACTATAACGAGTGTTTCGGTTACCGTAGTTGATCCCGATAGCTGAAATATATATTAGCGAAAAAAAAATATGGTGGATTGGTTATATTTAGGTAGTTCAACTTTTCGAAATAGATTTGAGGTATGTCCATTGTGTAACTTGAATTGACACACTCTACTACGTTTAACCGGTATATTAATACAATTGAGGGATCCAAGCGGCTGTAAATTTTAATCTATAATTCCATTTTTTAACTTTCTATATTTCATCATGCACAAAATACACTACAAATAAATACGAGGATTGAAACTAGCGTGCGCCGGTTTTTTATCCAGAAGTTCAATCGACTATAACAGACATATAATACGCTTTATACATTCGCAAATTTTACAACGAACCACTTGACCACATTAATGTAAATTAATGAAGACGTCTTAATTGGTAGAGAAATAACATTATAGAAGCTTTTCCACGCAATATGTGATGCAGACAAAAGCCTTTGATTAAGTGATTAAAATAACACAAAAAATCCCAGCCATGAGGCATTGATAGTTAATGAAATGAAGCATTTAATCATCAAGTAGTTACGCGCCTTAAACTGAGTGAATTATTAAAAAATTCTACGGACATTTGAAGCGGCTTGGCTAGCTGACCACCGAAGCGTGACATTAGTTAGATTCAAACGAGATCTTTTGAAGTTTCAATGCACAAGTTAGATGTGTGGGTAAAAGCTAAACATCTTACATCATTTTTCTTACGCCTTTGCCGAAGCAATGAAATACCTTGTTTTTATGCTTAAGAGAGCTTACGTCCGTCCCGCATGAGGGAACCTACCTATTTTATAGGAGATCAACGACATTTAGAAACTTGATACAGATGATATCCGGTACAAACCCTTTTTAAGGCGCATTTGAGATAAACGAAGCTACCGACATAACTGCAAGAGAATCAAAATATTAGTCAAAATACAAGTAGACGAATTTGTTCTAAAAACTGGCAGATAGGGCAGGCTGGCTTTGAAACCTTGCCTATATATTCATTCAAATACTTGTAAATATCTCTATGCTGATCTCGGGTTCCGTAAGAACGATCCGGCAAGCCTCTGGGCAAAACCATCTCGAAGTCGAAAAGCCTTCTGGCCGTTTGTAAGAAAGGGAACCACTGATAAGGAAGAGTTAGCTTAACAATAGCTTCATACTAAAAAAAAAGAAAAAGCTATCATATATATTATTACGTTATCGCTTAGATAAGAAATTTCACATACGAAGTACTAAGCAAAGCAAATACATAGTAGGATATTTGACTTATTTTATCGCTCTTTATGATGCACACAAAAAATCTTTTCAGCATCTAGCTTCAATTATCTAGCTCAATTCAAACAACATAAAAGTCGCTAGTGGTAGTGAACTATGGGCCGGTTGTTTTCATGAAAATATCCATATCCACATTACTGTGCTAACTGTTTCATGGCTAATACATAGATCAAAACTCCATTAGCGATACTTAAATACTATAAAATCTGTGTGAATAGAGAAAGCCGTCTTTAAATGTACGAATCATGTTATATACAACTGAAAAAAATGTAGTGCACCCAATAGGAGCTAGGCTATATAAAATTGATTCTCTTTTTACACAATAATAATACTGTTATTAACTAATGTTATTGTTTCTGAAGCCTGTCTAAATAATCGTTGGGCAGCTGCACGTACTATTGCTTGACTCAAAGCAGTGAACACAGCAAACGCAAGTACAATTCTATAGATAGAAATGTTCCATTGTTGATTTCTAGTAATTAGAACGTCAAAGCATTATGGAGTGAATAAAATTCGCTGTCGACTGTTCAATTTAATGTCGATTTAAAGAGATCGTGGTTTAAGAGAGGGTGTGTACGTCCAGAGCGATTTATGAAATCCAAAAAGGCATTCACATGCGGTACGTTTGCAATGGGTCTGAGTGAGATGATGAAGTGATTTGACAGAGGCTCTCATTGAGAGAGCAACTGAAATGGTCAGAATAAACTTTGCAAGGCAGGTGGCAATTTGCCTACCTAATAATCGCCACGTTGGTTGTGAAAAAATAAAGTAATGAGCGGTATCTAGGTGAAAGTCTGTGCCCACCAATTCAGGGCTGACTAACAGAGACTGAGAATGCTCAGGCTGATCAGCCACCGCGATGAAGATAGTGAGGCGACCAGGAAAAAAGAATCAAAGCGGAGTGAATAATTAATTGATAGCATTACGTCGTGATGCCGGGATTCTTATTTTGCTTTCAGGGAATGGTAAACTGCACCGTTCCTTATTCGCATCTGTCCACTCTCTGCTTGAAATTCGGCAGTGGTCGCGTTGTTAGCATGATGATGCTTCTACATTCGTTACAACTACTTAAGGTTCAAGTCTTTAAATTATGTTAGCATAACACGCACCCCACGATCGCGGATCGCTGAAACCGTACCGTCCAATCGATCATATGAACAGGCTTGAAAGTAGCCTTCAGCACTAGCAAAACAATACTGAATTGTTACCTGATGTAGCGATTATCCTTCAGCAACTCACATCGGAAGAAGTGCGAACAATTAGATCCGTCGGGTTCGCCGTACATACACCACTCTCGTTAAAATTAAATTGCATGAAACACGTTAGGAGCAAATGCATCTGACAGGTGACTAACAGCACAAAATGTCCCTTTATGGCGTTCTCAAGAATGAATACTTGGCCTACTCATAGATTATACTTCTATAATAAATATACTGAGCTAAACCTTAGATCAATTTAAGTGGTACCAATATACAGCGGGAAAAAAATTAATTTATGTTAAAATACATAGAAACCTTTTACTCTAACATTGCTTCGCTTTATTGGAAGACAGGCTAACTCAATCTTGGTGCGTAATAGTAAAACAAGCATATGACAAACCGTACACGTAACTGTAAGTAGAAGTATTTTGAGTAACCTTGCATTTTTACACTATTTCGAATAATATTTCCACAAGGACCAGCTCCTGAGAGTAGATAACTAAGCGTACACTACCAGCTACCGTTTGGTATTCCGGTTTTGGTAGCGGTATCACGTATTGCATGTGGCTGATTGTATTTCATTCAACAAACGATGCAGTGCAGTCTGTGCGGACGAGCAAGAATGATTTCGCAGTTTGCTCAACGTGCCACCGACGTGAGCATCCGGCTTAGGCAGGGACTGGTACGCGCGCTAACGCAGGTCATACTCCCAGAGAGAGCAGGGGCTCTGTGTGCTGGAGGGCCTGGAACATTGGTGCACGACTACGGTATGGGTGAGAGGAAGCACATCGTAGTATACGAGTCCCTGTTCCCGAAGTTCCTGAAACCGGAAAAGGAGAACGGAAGGGAGCGAATGAAAGGAATAGCTTGAGTTAGCGATCATTTGCATGCCAAGAATAGACACTACGACCGAACCAACTATCCCGACAATCGCTTAGGCGTTGCGTGGACGGTTAAACGATTGTCTTCTCTCGAAAGTAGAGTACTCACAACCAGTGCCCTACTTCTGTCCCCTGTCTATACATTTCAACTATTTCTATCTTTGTTGGTCGATGCAACACTGCGTTTCGTCAGAGACGCCAGAACACGGCGTATGCGTTACACTGCGTTTGTTCTAGGAACATGACGATGCCAATGCCCCCGACAATGAACATGCGCAATTACAGGACCGTATTTGATAGGACGTTTGTATCCTTTCAGTAAAAATAAAAATGAACAGATAGAAAACCATGTTTTTCGCACTATCTCGTTCTAGTAGACCGATTACTACACATAGGATATTATCAAGTATAACGGTTAGGAATAATCCGAGGCGCTTACGAAGTTATGTTACATTTCGTAAATATATATCCTCCGTTAGCATTTATAATGTACACTAAGTGTTTATCGAATCTGTTTGTCACATTGATTTAGCGAACGGTAAGGTTGACTGAAAATTTTGCGAGAACTTCATTTGTTGGCAAGCTTAAGGCGGTAGTTTTGACTACTCAACACATTCCGATAAGAGTCGGTTCGAAACTCCGACATATAACTCTCTTAAATATTATTAAAATAAAATAAATAATCAATAATAAATAAAAAAAACTCTCTTAAAAACTCTTTAAAGCTGATATATTTAGCTAATTTGAGTTTTTTTTTACTATTTTTAGTCAGTATTCGAGCAAATTATTCCGAAATGTTCATTTCGAGTGCGCGCCCACAACGATGTATTAAGTACCGCAAGCTAAAGGCTTATAATCTTAAGTAACATATAATTACAACAGTTACTTGTTGGCATCAGTCAACAGCGTAATTGGAATCATTTATACACATTGTTCAAATACCAAAAGTCAGATGTTAACTTCCCATTGCATGAAAGCGACTTACGGTTCAGAAACATAATCGTATCTAAATTCGTGACCTATAACTGTACAAATAATGGATTTGTACCTTACTTAACACGGACATCTATTTCATACATTAACTTTATCTATTTGATACCAAAAAAGTTCGATAACCTAGTATTTTCAACCCCATTATTTTTTGTTCCTTTATTTGTCGCCGCCTATCATAGAGCGATCGGGCAAAGAAAAACAGAACCGCAAATCGGAACACATCCAAGTGTACAAAGTTAATATACAGGTCAAATTATAACATGAAAAACTATTTAGTCAACATTATACGGAAATCGCTTATCTCTTTCTCACAGTCAGCAAACTATAACAAGCCATAGCTGATGCACACACTAAAAGATAAATTCAAAAAAACCATCATATGTGCATACTTTTCGCTCTCCAAAAATATTTAGTCTTTGTTATATCATAGTCAGAATCGCCATCCTCCTACCAATTACAATGCACAAGTCTTGCTTGCAACGGCAAAAGCCCCCTTGTTCGCAAAAATACCCTGCATGTTTGGTTTGTGTATATCAAAATGTGTGTCGTATTAACTATGTTCTGGTTAGCAGATGTCCCTTCACGATGGCTTACAAAGATAAATCGCTTGGCATTGCTCACATCGTGATAGACAGGCGTGATCTAAGCCGTTTCCTATTGCAAGCACGTGTTGTTTACAAATGATTTCCAATAGCCTACTTGTCACCTTAAATAGAGTTCCTTGAACAAACTGAAACTCACTTTAACGAACTGTTTGCTCCACTAGGCATGGGCCTTTCGCTGTTCGCAGAAGAGAGCCAATTTCTTCTGGAATAAAAGCACAAACTGATCATAGGGAAGACAAAAGGTTCGTGTTAGGAATATATCCAAAGATCTCCCATTTCTTAACGTCTTCGCGCGGCATAGATACCCAACAAAATTGGCCGGAATCGACAATTTACGTTGATTCTAATCTCTCGGGAGGCTTCCGAGGAATCCGAGAGAGATTTCCGTGAGAAAAATGGAGAGTTCATAATAGTCATAGAACCAAATGTATTCGAATCGAAGAAAAAGCCATTTATGGTAATTTTCATATTTTAGTTCAGGAACTTAAAGCTTTATAATAAACAGATACATCCGTGAGAAACGTTCGTGCTGTTATTGGTAAGACATTGTTATCTAAATATTTATTTTTATTCAGACGCAGTTTATGCACAGTTAACATCAATAAAGATCCAATTTATTTCTATATTTCACGAGATGTTAAATGCGGATACTTCAACCCCAAGAGCTAGATGGTTTATCCTCCTTTAGGCGTTTTTTTCAAATAGTTCGCTGATGTTTATCACAATGGTGCGAATACCAAATTATCGAATGTAACCACCTAATAAATGCCTGAGAAACGTATTTGAAAATCAAACAAATAATAGATCGCCACTTTAATGCCTCAAGTGTAATTTACGAATTTTGCAAGAATGACGAAATCAACAAGGAGCTTCAACTGCGGACGGGCACGCAATACATTATAAAAACGAGGCTCTTCTCGCAAAAACGAGGGCACAACTCTTCAAGACTTAACTTTTAACTTATTCATAAATTTCAATTCTTTAAATACTCCCATGTTAATTAATACATTAATAATTATCAAACACCCATGAAATTTTAGACGACTTACTTTATTGCTTAATTGAATTGTTACAGCTTTTAGAATATGTAATTTTCGAGGTAAAATCACTCGGATTAGATTTTTATTTGGCTTTTTCAAAACAATTTCACGGAACTTATGTAAAAATGGTTTTTGATTTGTAACAAAACGGCAATTGCTACATCTAGAAATATCTATATTTATACTTGAAAAGCTCATGAATTAACTGCATAGTTACCGTGTAATGGTTAGAACCTAACAGGATTAATATCAACATCTTTAACTCCCTGAAGCGATCATATACCCCTCTATCTTATTGTTCCGTGTAGCTAGGATCACATCATATAATAACATGAATTAGTAAAAGCCTAACCGTTCCATTCATTCTAAAGTTCACTCATATTTTTTTTTAAATTTTTGTTTAACAAATAAATCGATGAAAAGCACCATCAAGTATACCAAAACCCAACTAAGTCATTTGTATATTTGTCGTTATAGTTTATAAATGAAAGCTTTATTTTTCACACTGATGCTATTCCCTTTTCGAAATTAGAAAATCAAACATAAGTTATGTGAACATATCAATGGCGCCTACAATGTGAGATTAAAATGATTCACTTACCCGTTCTGTGTTTGCTGTCAAGCTTTTGATTGGACATCTAGGTCGTACATCTAGGATACGTAACGTTAATATGCATTATGCAAAATTCTATGGTTTTTTACCGTCTTACCACATTAATCTGATACAATAAAAGCATAAAGTATATAACTTTCTTCTTTGAACGAATCGAATGGCTGTATAAAATAGTGGATTCAAGTCAAACCATCATCCGTTTACTATCTCATTCCAGCGATTTGGCCATTTTCGCTGTCGATAATGCCACATGCCCTTACGCAATTCGCTACTATTTTAATATTCGTTCAATATGGCTTGATCGCAATCCACTGTAATTTCAATCTGAGAACGCTAATATTTAAGGCAAAATTATAACATATATCCACTCCATACTTGCGCTATGCTTGAGGTATTTTATACACGTCTTTGCTAGAGTGGAAGCTAGCTAATGTACAATACAGATTTGAATCGGTACCAAAATTAACTAGATAGACAAACCCGCTGAAATTAACACGACCGAATTAATTGTCGTTTCCTGTAAATAACACCAATTCGACTCTGTCGATGATTGGGCTTACTCTTACAACATATTGCGTTAAAGAATAGGTACGCCTAAAACTAGTTTCACTTCGGTTTTTTACCACGAGTTTGATGAAATATTACTTTTGGCGCCAAATCAATAAGCGTGATATACACGCAACGAGTGTGTCTCTTATTTTAGCTAATTCCACCAGCTGCTCCGTATGATACTGTGTTGAATATTTTTACTTAGATGACAAGTTTGACAATTTTCTAATAGAAATAGAAAACTGTGTGTCATATTTACATTTCATACATTTTACTCATTGTCACAAAACAACTCCGGAACAGAACAGTCTTAAACCGTCTGAAACAGACACGAAATTATACCAGCCTGCGGCGAATACCTCGTATCGTTCTTCTGCTTTAATAACTAAGCGAATTCAAATCGGACAGCAATCACCATTTCTTAATTTATTTTCCATTTTAGAGGCGGTTTTCTTTCTGGTTTTTTAGTCTCTTGGTTTAAGCACTCCGCAAGTGCTATCTATCTTGTGTCTTTCGTGTTCTTTTTGCCATTCTTCTCGTTGTATAATGTACAAAAATATAGTCAGTACACCGTTTTCTTTTCCCCCGTCCTAACGTTTCTTTCATACATACACGATAATCCGCTGTTTTTTCACCATCGTACGCCTGTCTCCTCGTCGACTTCCTGTAACTTTGTGTCGTCCTACACCAGCAACGCATCGTTTCTCTTTCGCATCCCATAGGCGTGGGTCTGTTTTCACCCACGACATCGTCCCTATTTTTCGTTTTTCTGTTTTATTGTCTTTTCATATACATATCCATCGCTTTCGTTAGATACACAATATGTAGATATTATAGACAATATCGCCTACACAATACTTTTGGTTTTTGTTTTTCATTAATTGTTATACCGTTACATAGATGTGCTTCTTCCATATAAAACTTCACATCAAGAGATCTGATACATCTTTTGTCGCTTATACAATCGTTGTTTCGCATGCCGCTCTAGCTCATATTTGTGTCGCGTTTACAATGATCCCTCTTACTTCACCACGTTAATTGCTATTCCCTCACATATTACATCACTATTATAACTCCGATACGATTCACCTTCACTTCATTTTATAATTGATTATTGATTACCACTTCGTCTATATTGTTTGACAAGGCGTCCCATTTCCCACACGATATTACTGCTATTTTTATCATTACTTCCCTATTTTCATCAATATCTTATACTCTGTTCACATTGCTGCTGCTATGGTGTATGTGTTCCTGGCTGACTCAGATATTATAATATGTCATATACAGGTGCGTTTTGCTACGGGAGAGAGCGCTTCGCTTGCATTGGTCCTTTTATTGGCTATTTAACCTCTTCCACTTCTGACCAACAAACTGAAGTTGCTGCCGCTGCTGTTGTTTTTGCTGAGTGTAGGTCCCACGCCCTTTCGCTCTCTCTCTCCCTTTCGACATCTCTAATGTTACATGAATGTTTCTTCTCCACGGTAACAATGATTTGAAAACCCGTCCTTAGATTGTGGTGGCTGTTTTTATATATGTATATTTATTGTGGTGGCTGTTTTTATATATGTATATTTATTTAAAGTTCTTCGTCTCGTTTTCATTGTCCAACCCCGGCTCTGCTGCGCAAAAGATGTGTGTATTTATGTGTAATATATATATGGGATCGTGACGAATATATATATATATATATATATATGGTGTTGTTGCGCATGTTCTGCTTGTTGTCTGCAAGAGGATATGGGAGTATAAATGTTAATTGGAGTGTTTCTGCGTCATTTCGTTATCAATAACACCTCAAACCAAGTCGATAGAAGCAATTACAGTAGTAGTTGTTGAACAGCCGCTGTTGTTTTTGCTGTTACATTGCTAATTCTGCTACCGCTACCGACAAGCCGCGCGCGCGGTCTGCATTATAATGGACATGGCCGACGCTATGACCACTCACTGCCGTAGCTGTTGCTACTTGCTCTTGTCTTACTACTACCATGGACAACAAGCGCCTTCGCGTCTATCATAGCAACGTAAGCGCGTGCTGCTTAAGACCATGATGCTGGTAGTAGATCATGATTTAACTAAAATCAGACTAACGCAGTTGTGTTCACAAGCGGTCGGCGCTAGAGGTCGCAGCCACACCACTATACCGTAGCGGCGGAATATTCAAGTCTTCGGTAAACAACCTCCTATCCCCCGTCACAAACAAGACAGTCACATAGGTGGGGGAAACACGGTACAACACGATACACTGCCGCTGCTAGAGCGGGCGATAAGTTTTGGGGTTGGATTTTTGTTGTTAGTTTCTTGTTTTCATGTGTTTGTAGGCTAATATCCTGGCGGTGTGGCCGAAGAAAAATATACGGAAGAAATATGGATGATCACGCCACGATTCACCAGGGGATGAGTCGGCCTCCTCGCGGATTTGTCAGACAAATCGCCGTTTTGGTAACATGCACTGCTAAAGCACGTTGCATTCAATCCAGTAATTGCTTGCTATCTTTATGCGTGCGTGCGTAGCAGCTAATACGACGAAATGAGGATCCGATTCGCGGGTGGCCGAGCTGTCACCTACCTACCCTACAAGTTAGAATTGCAGTCGCGGGCAATGTGTCCAGGCTGTTGGCAGCGGTAGCACGAACGGCCTGAGGAAGCGGTAGGGCACTCGCGCGCCATGTGTCCGTCCTGGCCGCAGTTGAAGCAGCCCCGGCTACCACCACCGCCGCCGCCGCCACCGCCGCCCATACGGCCTCCACCGCCATATCCACCACGGCCTCCTCCGTAACCACGGTCACCGGCCCCATAACCGCCGTGGCCCTCCGGACATTCACGGGCAAAATGGCCAGACTTATGGCAGCGGAAGCATTCCCGTCCAGACATGACGATAATTGCTGCAGTTGTCAACACACACGAAATTCAACAGTCAACCAATAAGATTAGATGAAACAATAACACAAAAAATCTATTATGTCTACGCCATTAGTCTATGCTAATAATGCTAGTCTTCACATTGACACTGGGTTAACCAGTCAGGCTAAGCACAACCACTCGGGGCGGATGTCAGAATTTTATTCACTCACTTATTAAATGTCGCTCGGTGGCTTGGTCGTCGTTAAATACTGCTTCTTCGCTTCGAAGGATGCTGATTCACTCTACAAAACGTTACCGATCCTTGACGCAGATTGGCGTTTCGCAACTGGCTTGTCGCTGCTTTGAGTTATATTCGACCACCACGAGGCAGACACGTCCAAGCTCCACGAGATCAAATCGCGAAATCTAGCTTGTTGACAAAATGCCCGCCAGCCTATCCCATTTAGCGGAGCGGATACTGCGTCGTCTATTTTAAGCTCAGCCCGCCAAAGGGATCAGGTACCATGAAATAATCCTAGCTAGCTTTTATCACAAAGAAAATGTACTGGAATGGCTCTAAATTATTAGCATAAATATGCTCGATGGCGAACGTCTAAATAATAATGTATATGTCTTGCCATTCAAGTTTAATACTTCATCACAACAACGATTCAACGAGAGGATAGAGACGAAGTCATATCGTCTGCTAATGGCGCGCTTCGCCAAGTGATACTGTCCTAGCAATTGTTGATGACGCTTATGAAAATAATGGTGGTGATAGTAGCGTTGATTTTGATCATGTTGCTGATGGCCACTGGCTGCGGTCTATCGCAGCGCCGTGGGGGGTCCGATATCCGCGCCGTAGTACTGATAGCGCCCAAACAGCATGAGTTGCTGTTGTAACTGATGTTGATTTTAGGTAGAGCGCGGGCGTCTGGCTAGCTGCTGACCCGGTTTAAGAAAGCAACGTATTTGTATCATTATGTTGCTCGACTCACTGCTGTGGTAGAGTCTGTATTTATCACTTGCTTTCACGCTTTTTCTCGATGTGTCGAGGGCTCAGTTTGCTGCAATATGAGCTGCTAGGTACATTAGACTGGTATTCTATGGATCTATGGGCCTGGCCATATTTTCGTTCTGCTCTGTAAGGAGCCAGAGGAAACACGGATGAGACAGGGCCATTACAGCTGAACTGGATTGGTCGAATAGCTATCGCAGCTATACAGCAGCAGCGAAAGTTTTACCGATAATGAAATAACGGCGGCAACAGCCGCAACGGCAGTTGCTAGTACGGTATGCACAGACCTCCCGAACTATAGCGGAAAATTGGCGACTTGCCATGATTTGTTCGCGCTCTGTGGTTTGCGATTGGGACAATTGAGACAGGCTTTCGCCTGGCAGATGTGCTCTACTTTGTTGGTAGTTGCTTTTCAGATTGTCGCTCTAATAGTTAGACTCTCTATGGAGGTAATAGTTCCCTCCGCTGTGGCAGGAACTTTGGCGATTTTTTCACGAAGTTATAGCCGAGCTCGTTAGAAGACAATTGGCAAGGTCAAACAGCATTCAATTGGGGTACGGTATCGCACGCTACCTATATGAATGTATATGTATTGTGAGAAGCATTTAGTAGGGAACAGCAAACTGTACTATAAAGCTTTAGTGTACTATATTTTTTTTAATTGAGATAGTAAGCGTTTCTTTTCACTTCATCCGCAATGAAAACAAATATCATGGATTTACACCCGAAACTTCAGGGACCTCTTGTGCGAATTAGAAGTTTATTTTTCTTTTTACTTTTCGATCATCCTATAATACTTGTGATTTTTTTCAGAATAAGCATTTTTTCTGTTATTTAATATGAATAGGCTAACATCATGGCTAGATAATTGTACTAGTTGTGGTATAATAATAAATTATAAAAGGGTAACCGTTAGGCTAAGGGTTGTCGTTATAAGCTAAACAGAGAACGAGATGCGACCGAGAGGTACGATGGTCATAACATCAGCACGACAGCATTTGACATCCTTCGTTGGTTTTTTTTGTATGAAACAGGAAGCTATACAGTATTTAATTGGGCTCACTCCTTACAAGACGCGTTTCAGTAGTTTTTTAATTAAGTGATTTACAACAACTTTGATCTTTTAAGGTGCATCTTTTAGTATGTGCCCCTTTCATAGAATTGTAAAGACAAAGTTCCGAATATAGATTTTATTGTTGCAATGTCACCATACAATGCAAATGGACTAGTTAAATGTGTTTCATTACCCAAATAGCTATAAAACCTAAGGTGCCTGTTTAATGAGATCTATTTAATTAATATGTCTTTTTTTTTATAGCAATGGAGCCTTATTAAAAGAGAACAATTTAGTAGCAGACAAATAAGCTGGTGGCGCTATCGATTTTCGCAGTCAAAACAAGCTAAATAGGTCCCTCCACCAATGTCCTGGTCGACAGATTGACGATAGTGATTTTGATGATCCGATAACATAATAGATTTGAGAAATGTTATCTCATTTGTGTTGTAGAGTATTACGATTGCCTCGTCCGCCAACATCCTCAAGTCTCATTGCTGTTGCCAAAAGTAGGATGTTGACTCTTGTTCGGTCCTAGTGAATATACTGGGTGCCGACCCAATATTTCAACAACGATCGAAACCCTAATGACAACTGACCAACATAGATAGCACCGTCTAACATGGCGAGCATGGCAGAAATTTATCGCATCCTTGTTGAATGTGATACAGCTAACATAAAAGAGCTTCTTAGCGAAAAAAGGAGACAACAGGTAATAATTGAGCCTTAAAAATACCATTGCAAATCTGCTGTAAGAGCGCTTCCATTTTTACAAATTTCTAAACTAACTTTTACCTCAGACCGTATGGTTTAGTACATCAACTTCCGTAATGACATTAATCTTGCGGATAAGCTTATATCTATATAACGGATTAAAAACTCGATGGAGGCAATATTTGAATTCTGTTATCAGCAGGCAATAGAGCTGCATGTTTCCGATGCGGCACGTGTTATATGGGTCATTGTGTTTCCCCTGGTTTAAAATAATATATTTAAAAAAAAGTTCGATTCATTTGTTTATCGGCTGATTTGGCGTAACTTCACGCCAGCATGGTACGTAAGCTAAAAGAGTTAACTGTAAAGGAAGAAGACCAAATTGTTGACCTGCCTCTGCAATAGCGTATGCAGTGCGTCTAGTTAACTTGGTTTTGATATATTAAATCGGACATAATCAATGACTTTTTAAAAAAAAGTGTACAGCTTTTTTAGTAGCATCGATAGTTTTTAATAAATTGAGCCTCTGTAGAGCATATTATTTAATTCGATTCTTCTATGTTTAATTGAAGAAAAGCAAATGTCCACCATAGATTTCTACGTTGAATGACCAAAAAAGGCAGAAGGCTATTGCATGCTAATGGGCGCGTACTAATGCTTTTGTGGTGATAGCCTGTTTATGGTACACAACGAAGCAAGAACTCTTACGTCGAAAGTACACATCCTTTTTCGTAGTTTATAATAAAATTAAATAAATATGCGGACTCGTCATTGGGCGGGTAGGACAGATGGTAAAGTAGCAGCTTTTTCTTGTTAGTTACCAGCGGGAATCATTGCTAGTCTATGAAAATAGAGAGTCGCCTATGGAAATGAAGCAAACCCCGTCATCGTCGGCGTGCAATGGGCGAGTGGGCTTCAGTTATACGCCTGCCAAAAATTCAGCCAGCAAAGCATTGGCTGTCCATAGGTATGTAGCGGCCAAATGGTAACGATAGCGGAGCGCCGCCCGGCTCATACTGGTGACGCATTCTCATGCTTGCCACCTGCGGAAAAGGACTTTTGAGCGGCCCCTTCCTTGCCCGGCGCGCCGCTTACCACTTACGGATTCACTCATACATACGAGGTGGATGTAATGGGGTAGCCAGTCCAAGGCGTACCTAGCCCTACCAACGTAAACTCCCTGCGGCAGTCCACTGGGGCTAAGTGGGGCGCTCATGAATTATTCGTGAATAATTTCTGCTTTTTGTCAGCCTCCTCCAGTCATCCCCTCCTTCTCCCCCTCTTCGTTCTCGCTTTTCTCCTCCTCACTTCAGCCGCTATCTCGTTTCTCTTCTCCTCCTACGCCTCCGCCACATCCCCAGCCGTGTCACTTTGATCTGTTTAGTGAAGATGATGATGCTCGGAAGCAGAGGTAACAAAGAGTAGTCGGCATGCCCCGTACAGTCTCAACAACTTGATCTAGAAAGCAAGCTCGATAAAACAGCAGATACGCGTATGTCATACTGGTAGGTAATGCACTAAGATGCATTTTACAATTTGTGGTTCCAATATTTTTGTAGGAGCTGATCATCGCTGCAACGAGACAGAGATGAATGAGGAATGTACAACACTTCATTTGAACAGTACTACAGTTATATATGATTATATATGTAGATCGTAGCAGTCCAGGCTGGCAAACCGGTAACCCTATAAAGTAGCGCTCCGAGAAAGTAGTTGACCACCAGTTACCAAAATAAAGTTTTACGAATCGATACGTACCACCTAACTTTGGCTTAGCCTGCATGCCTAGCTAAGATGTTGATTCAATTTTTTTCTAGAAAGCATAAGCCATGTGCCGGTTGTACTGGACAGATTGCACTGGAAACGCAACCGTACTTCAAGTAAATAGTGCAATATGTAATGTTTTAAAGTGAAGTGAAATTGTATCATACGGTGTGGGAATTAAACTCGATGAAACATTCAAGGGTGAACGTAACTCACGACACGAAACTGGAAGCTTTCAAATGTAATACTATTAACATAATGCTTTGTGAGTTATTAGAATAGAAATAAGTAGCAGCCGTAGGGTACTTTAGAAAGCTCGCTTAATTTTAGCGGTTTTAATTAAGCTTCTATATTCTGAAGACCGTTGATTGTCTTAGGAAAATGAGTTAATAGAAACCGAGCATCAAGTCTGTTAACGTATCGGAACAGCGTGTGCACTAGTATAACGTATGTAAAGTGTGTATTGAATATATTCAATAAAACAAGGCGTGCATGACGTCACTTAAATAATAATATTTAATTAATTAGCAAGCTAATTTCTTGCTTGTCCAACCTAGGGAAACACTTTTACGATACAGTAGTTTATTTTCCTACTCTAAGTGCTTAGATCTTGACTTAATAAACCTAGATAATGCTTTCACGGCGCCTGAGAAAAGCTAAATAGTTAGTCCATTACTAGGAACAACTGAGGGCAAGATAAGGGCAGAATCAGGCATAGGCATCGGGGGTGTACCTGTCAAAACTTAAATGCATGAAAAATGTTGTTTCTTAAAGGCAAATTCGGAGACAGCTGTACCAGCCGCCTCGACAATCTCAGATTGAAGCGTTTACCTACTTAATGACACCAGTAATTCCGAATCTGTTCTTCTCTGTAAATGACCGTGATCCTTCAATGTTCATTGCTAAGATTAGTCACTACAAAACAAATTACACATTTATGTGTTCCTCAATATAGATTTGAGATATCCCACCATGTGTTTGCAGATACAGATGATGTAGGAAGAACATTTTGTACAGCGATATCGCTAATTCAGGCCATAATTTTACATTGCTGGTTAATTAACATTATCTGTTTTTATGATCTAATAAGCTCGCTAAAAAGCATATACTAATAATTGCAATTATATATTATGTTTATTACTTATTTTTATCAGTGGCCTACGTGCTCGTAGAATGAACATGTAGCCAGGCCTTACCTAGATATATTGTTATTTTTGCGTCTACATCCTAAACTGCCTACTGGTTGTGTTCGCCCTGTGTGTCCGTAATATTAAACAATACGACCTTTGTTCCCACGCCAGACACCATTCACCTGCTTTAGATCAGATGAAGACGTAAAATTCAAATATCGAAATAATAGCATAGAATACTTCCACTTCCTGGACAAGAATCTATAGATCGAATATCGTTAAGGTGAATTCGTGTGTGCGCCGATCGCTTTATTGGCAATCTGAGAAGAAGAGAGTTCGTCTTTATAGCATGCTTGTAGTACCCAGAATTCGGTACATATCCAAAACATGTCGAAATATTACTCGAGGCTAGCTTGGGTTTATAGTGAAATGCAGTACAATAAGGACATTTGCTAATCAGTGATGTCTCTAGAGGCAAACCTTCCCTGCATTAAAATAAAAATTCATAGTTATTTGTTTGGTTTATTTTAGAAATAGATATACAATATATGATTTTTCTTCAGAGAATTTTATCTATACACAATTCAGCTAGCGGTCCGAACACACACAAGCTTATTTGCCTTGCAACAATACGACCTAAGGCATAAATTATTATTAGCGAAATAATACAATTATTCAGGTAGAAAATCTATTTTATGTAAACGACTATTGTTTTTTCATCTACTTTGGCTATTGCGACCAACGTTTATTTATAGCACGTGCCCTTCTCTGATCTCTGTACATAGTTGTCAATAATTAGATAAGTAAGGTGACAATTACTACCACCATTGCCGTTCTTTATAATAGTTGTTATTATTCCTAGATAAAAGTCACAAAACAATTAATCAATTGATCAGTTACAAACAACTGCATGTTATGCGCTCATAGTTAGATCCGTGTAATAATAATAGTTATTCCACTGTTGTTAGTAGTATAGCATCGATCCTACATAGTGATGTTTGACCAACAAATGATACATGAATATTTTGATCTTTTAGCAGTTCTAGCAATGTAAATATTTAGGGCAGCAACCCCGATGGGACAGGCATTTTATTTTCTACGTGGGAGCTAGTAAAAGACTATCTTATTCTATCAATATCTCAAAAGGTCCAAAAAAGAAAGTCGACTTGCTAGATAAAATCGATCTATTTTGTTCACCGTTACAACTTCCAGATATTGAAACGTTCATTTACATTGCACGCCAATAACACAAATCCTTTCAGCTTGAAGTAGCAACTTGAGTTATCAACAAGTGCTTTTCCAGTGGTTTAGTAAACGGGTGAGTAGAACGGTACGCACTGAATACCAACCCGAAGTCGAAGAAATGAAGCTGGGAAATTGAGGTTGGGTGCACTATCATGAAAAATGTATATAAAGTAGTTATTATTTTTGTGACGACTCATTGAGGCATGTTCTCCTTCATGTCAAAAGAAAAGAAGATTGTCCTTCAAACGTGAAAATCAATCCTCATATTTTTTAATTCTGACTGACTAAACCGCAGGTCAGATACAGAGACTACATATTATACACTAATATCGTGTTCTTTTAGCAATTCTACCAACATATACATTTAGACAAGAAACGGCAATCTCTATGATCGTTTCATATCTGCCAGAAAGTGACTTCTATAGGCGCAAGATGCAGTGCAAGCCATACGCGTGCAAAGACCTACACTCACAGTAACAGACGGGAGCGAAGCCAGTTATACCAGAGCTGTATGTTCAATATCTCTTCTCGTTCCATCATATGGGCGTTGAGTAGCAGTGGAGGCCGTAATAGAATACACCAGTCGTCTTTTTTTTTTTCTATATCCCGGCGTCTGAGCAACTCTTGTCCCCCTTTCGTTATACTTTTGTACAATCGTCCTTTTCCCTCATACGCTCCATACCATTACTTCAACTGGCAAAGGCTCAACTCTAAAAAGGCCTTCGGTTTGGTGAAAGCCCTGCGCTACTCCCCAACTACCCTACGCCCCCTAGCGGCCTGTCGCATCTACCTCTTGTGCCAACGGCCACGACGGTCCTGGGCGTCGACTGTCGTTGGGGGAGACGACGGACTTCGAATTGCAGCAAATGCTGGAGCACCACAAGCGGTAAGCAGCTGAGCTCCACATAGGACTGCGGGATAAACATTGAGAGAGCAGTTGTGCCATTGTAAGAACGGAGTCTTTTTGCTTGGAGTCTGACGAAGCAGTGAGGCGGGGTAGGGGGTTAGTTGCGTTGAGGCTGGCAGGGGCACCGGCGAGTGAGGGGCCAAGCAGACCTGGGCCGAAGGAGGCGCATTGATTTGCTCATTTTTATAGTTGCTTTTCGGCGGTAGGAGCGTCTTGTTGGCTGCGCCCGGTAGTCCGACGCTGGTCTGAGCTGACAGAAGACGCAGCGTACCAAGGACAGCACAGCGCTCAGACTACCCACCTAGCAGCTCTCTTTGCTTCTGCCTTTTCAGGCGCTTTCTGCTGGTGGCACCATTGTACTGAAGCTGTTGGTGCAACCCGACGGCGTTTGTGCCACGGCGGCAGCGGCTCAGGCTTGGACCGCTCTTCCGCCCGCCCTAGGGAGACAGGCGGACGGGAACTCCTCTCTCCCCTGCCGCCGCTACTCTACCGGCTGTTTCACCTACCAGAAGCAAAACGCGGTAGCGGTGTCAAATTCGGGAATGGAAAACGAGAAAAAGCTGTACTACTTCACCATCCCAAAGTCTTCTTCTTTTACAGACGGAGCTACGGCGGTGTTGGCGGTCGGTGGAGCCCATTGCTGGTTTCCTAACGTTGCCTTGCCGCTGCTTCTACCGCCGGCATGGCCGCGAATGAGAAGCGCAAAGCCCACTCGACCCGCCTCGGGCGGAACGTGCTTCGTGTTGAGGAGAAAAAGCCGGACGCGCATAAAGAGTGAGCTCAGCGGCCGGATCAAGAGCAAGGAATTGGGTAGAGGTGTATGAACGAACGGAGGGAACGTGGGGCAACATGGTCAACTAAAAACACCACAACTGGTCTCTACCAGAGGAATCTACCAATGTTTGGTGCCTCACCAGGCTATGGTCTATGCTTTCTAACTTGAAATCCTAAGGTGGGAGGGAGGGGGGTTCGTTTCTTTCTTCTTCTTCTTCTTCTTCCGCCAGGAGGCTTACATAAGTTTGTGTGGACCTGTCTGTTCGATAACGGTAAAAATGTTTTCGATCTGTGCGCTAGGACGATAGCGATTTAAAAGAAAACAAATAGAAAGTTCGTTACCGAGCTTTTATCCATATGGGAAATGTGTGTCTGTACCAGAAATT
This sequence comes from Varroa destructor, assembly GCF_002443255.2. Lineage (NCBI taxonomy): Eukaryota > Metazoa > Arthropoda > Arachnida > Mesostigmata > Varroidae > Varroa > Varroa destructor. The sequence continues at coordinate 25,217,485 of NW_019211454.1, forward strand.
GGCCATGCTTCGAGCCGTATTACGTAGTTCGATTTAGTAGTTCCATTCGCTCTAGTTGAATCCATCCGTAACGCAAATCGCGGGTCTATGGCACACAGACTCCGTTACATTTTCGCCACCCGATTCAGCTGTTTCATTGCACTGCTCAAGGCACTTTAAAACTCTACCATTGGAGTTAGTAGCCTATTCTAAGAAATATATAATGTGTTTCTTTTGAAGCTATTTCATGACCTGGCTAGCGGAAAACAAATTGAGCCAACTATTGTGTTAGCCAGACCGGAATACTAACCAATTTAATTCTCACAAATTGCTAAAAAAGAGTTCAATATTTATCTTGTTCCATTGTTGAACCACATTTGTCATATACTGTATGATAATAGTGTTCATAGTAGCTTTGATGTGTACACGAAAAGCCATTAGAAAGACACACAAGAAAATAATCACAAGCTAAACTATATTGTTTCAAATATGTGTATCAAATATATTGTCAGGGCTGCAATTTAGCGTCCCCTTGCCGACAAAACACCTTATGGAGTTCGTTTTGTTTCGTATATATATATATATATATATATATATATATATATATAACAATACATGAAAAGAGGATACGGTATCAAAATAAACTTCCTGCAATTGAACGAGATAAAGTAAGCATTCCATTGATTAACGTCTCTCTTTGTGCATGTTAAAGTTGCATTGATTATCTCTAGTTAATGGATATATTTAGTACATTTTCGAGTCAAAAAGTATTCTCTTTGATCGGATGATGGAGCTAGAAGGATAAAAGTCAAACTTGCAGGTTGACCGTACAACGCGAGAAATCTCTGAACGATTCTCGGACAATGCGATCCTTCTTCAACTTTGCCAATGATGAACGACAGCATTGTGGTGCGCTTCGGCTCCGCGCTGAAAAACTTTCTAGGAAAGCGTCAGACGCTTCAAGTAGCTTCACCTCGCGACTCCGCTCAAAAAACACACGTGCCCTCTATTCCCCTTTTCAGCCGGGACTGCAAAGCACCAGATGCAGTAGCCCTGCACTGATGAGAAACGGAACAGGGCGCTTTGACAAAGGGATCTTCGCTTTCTACCATCACAAGGAAGGCGACCTCACGCTGTCCCTAATGGAGAACAACGTCGTTGCATTACGTGGCCAGCGACGTAGTCTCGTAGCAGTCTATGTTCAAGCTTCTGATTCGGAATTAAAGGCTGCCTTCTAATTCTGCCTCTCTGATCATTGCCAATAGCTCCATCGCCAGCATTGATCAGCTGAACTTGGGCTGCATTGTGACTCTTCGGCACCTGCTCGCGAATTCCGGTCGCTGAATAGTTAATACCATCCCGACACCGACTTTCCTAAGCATGAAGGAGTTTGGTTATCGATATGTTTCCAACGAGCGTAACCGAAGATAGAATAAAGTTTCAGGGTGAGAACCGTTCACTGTTAGAAGACGTAAACATTCGTATTCGGATACTTAGACTTCACTGTGAGAATTGCACCTGCGCGGACTGCCAAGTGCCGAGCTTTGTCGGGACTTCTAGATGTAGGCAAAGTTTCGAGATACGCCTATGAAGTGCTCGCTGTACCTAATGTGGTCAACACGTACTTGTACGCAGTATTTAATGGAAATTCTCCAGTGTACAGTGCAGCTTTTCTGTCCCCCTGAAAGCACAGTTGGTGATTTAACTACACTTGCAGCCTTGCCTGAAGGGTTCGGGAGTGTCTTCGTGTTTATGGCCGAAATACAGTACGCGTTCTACCCCTTAACCTTTGTCTGTTGAAGATAACAATAATTTGAATAGTTGGAGACTCTTTGATCGCTAATGTGGAAGGTCAACCATACAACTACTAATGAACGACTGCAGCTCGGCGCCCTGTCTGATTAGACCCTTGTTTTCACGAAAGCCTCTCGAATGTGTTTATATCAAGAAACATTATGCGGGGCGTTCTTATTCGCCGCAGTGTGGAAAACGGAGCTTTAACACAGCGCCATCTTTTTCAACAAGACTTTATAGTGCGGGAAGTTATGCGAGCTCTCTAGAGTTTTCGTAACAAACACCGCCGGTCTAGATAGGGTCTGCAATGTGCATCTCAAATGCGTCGTCAGTCAGGCACCATGCTGGATGGCACGATTTAGTGGACGTTCAGCTACCGGCACAGATGCTACCCTGTTAGTCATTTCTAAAGCAAAGGACGGCCCAACCGTGCCATCATCATTGCGGGGAATAGCGGAGAAAAGCGTTTGTTATGAGCTGCTGTCCGGCTTGCTGACCACTTAAAAAGCATGCACACTGTAGAACCAGGTAACATAGGTGCCAGAAAGATCGCTTGACAGAAACGACATGCAGGACAGAACCGCGATAGCCGCGAGTCAAGAAAGCGCTGGTCACACCGCGCCATTCGCTATGCGCGGTGTTCGTCAAAGCAGCCTTTGACTTGGTTCCCAAGGATATGATAATGGCCACAGTAGCCAAGCTTCTGACAATACGCTCAGCCATCTTCCTGCGTTCTCAACAATCGACGATAGAGTGGCTATTTCGTGGTTTCAAGGAGCAAACTAAGCTTACTTTTACTTTCTATCATGCGGAAGGGCCTCTCTGGTCAAATAGGAGGCCTGAGGAAATTAGTCTATGTGATTTTGTGCGCAAGCCAATGATATACGGATTGAGCAGGTTCGAAGCGGAGGACGCTCTAACCCGGTTCCATGCGGCAATCATAGATTTGGAACTGACCGTAAATTCGACCGACACAAAGGCATTGAGATTTAGAAAAAGAGGAAAAACAGTGACCATCTTGTACTTTGTCAATTCGCTTCTTGCCTCTGTAGATCGGTTCCCGTGCCTGGACGTGCTCTCCTCTGCGAATGGCAGAAGTTCAGTAGCATACGTCATTGAAAGATGCGGAAAGGCAGTGTGGGCCGTATGAGCGATGAAACAGCTTCATCATTTGTCCTTCGCATTGGCTTTTCGTTTGTTTGATCTTAAAATTTAACTCTGATCGCAATGTATGGTAAGCGCGTTATTTAGGAGAATTATACAGCGGAAAGTATCGGGCAACTAGATCTAATCAAAGTCTTTTGCTTCAAAGGAGCACCGAGTATTTTGGACCTGAAATCGTTTCGCATGTATCGCAGCCACACGCCATTGCCATTCAAGAACCTATACCGTTGCTTTGAGTTCCCAGCAGCCGAAGACCTAAACACCAATCTTAGGGTCTAGATGCAAAAATTCGCTGAAATCGATGCGGATTTCTCGTTTCGAGTATGATGAAGGACAACGCGTGCAAGAAAGCGAACCGATTAAACGTACTGCCGCCACTAGTTTTGGTAGGCATGGGTTCCACCATACACTCTACAGGGAACCGAGTTTCTAGGGGCCTGATGATACCTGTACGTGCTCCAAGAGCGGTTGAAATTGTAATAGATACCTAACTTCTCGTTGCCTATTGGTAACTTCTTTAGGACGCTAAAAAAACAAAGTTTAATAAACTCCACAAAACTTGTATAATGCACATGACGCCCTGCGTTTTAATAGTTCTGCGTACCCTGGTCTCCCGATGCTGCATTATTGACTCGTATATCTGAAATAGTTGACTACTACCAGTAAAGGTGAATAAATCAAACTTATACCACTTTCCGGTAAGTATTGCAGACGCAACCTGTAGTCGTCGATCGACTTCAACTTATACAAAAACGTTTGTTAACTAAGGATTCATACTACAGCAGTGTGTGACCGCGCCAGTGAACAGTTCCTTACTTTATATTCACCCTTGAAACTCCCGATTGGCCTGATTTATGAAAATAATCATATTGCCAATTTGGATATATGGTTCGTTTATTTGTTCGTTCTGGGCCAGTGGTAGCTTAGGGGGTAGAGTAACGAATCTTAATGACCAAAACTCTGTAATTGCCACTAAGGCATTCCGGATGTCGTTTTTTTTAAAAGTTTGTTGCCGATATTCGAACTTCTGCGTAGCCATTGCCAAAAAGAGATTATGTGAAAATACAAACAAAACGTATTTGCTTATATGTATTACAAGTCATGATTCTCTATTAGCAGAACACTGACATATATATATATATATATAGAAATCGACTAAATTAGATGGCCATGCGTTCATAGTATTTACTACACTTTTACTGAAACGCGCATAAGGTATTAGTAACATGTATAATGTATTACGATGAAGTTTACTGCTCATGTGAATTGAGCAGGAATTGAAATTTTTTAAAAAATCTTCTTAGAACTTTTTTTTTGTCTTAGAACTTTTAGAGATGATGTTATCTGAATATGTAAATGATTTAAAGAAGTAAACAAACATTCAAGAGGCAAATAGTTTAAGAATGCGGCATTTAGTCGCGCTACAACCTAATAATAATTTCACTTTATACCGGTCGAAGGTATTTACGTTCCTTTTGCTTCCTCAATAATCTCGTTAGAAACGCTTGTTTAATTTATTATTAATTAGGATTTAAGATTAATTAAGAACTAAGAATACCCTTGCTTATTCACAGGTCTTTGAGATACTTTTCCCAACTATATATATATGTATAGTCATTAAGGTATGTGTATATTACGAGAGGTTTATTTGATCGAAAATATTTTTAAATCAACTGCTTGTTTATTATATGAAAAGTTGCGTTGGTCCGAGAAGTATGTTCTTAGGTACTCCAGAGCTTGCTCGTTTGGGTTACTCGATACGAAACACCTGACATCAACTTTAAAAAATTGACCATGATCTTAAAATACAGGTTATAGGTTGTTTATTGAAAGTTTAAGACCTCGCTGCTTCAATTGCAATTAAATTTCAAATGTTTTAATATACAATTGCCATTCTTACATCATCGGGTCTTCCTCTTACTTGATCAAGTCCAAGCATAGCTCGATGTCCCATCCATCCACATCTCTACATATCCGTCTCATGGTTGAGCACACAAACACTATTCGTGGTGGTGATCTTAACTGAGCTCATATCACAAAGATAATACTAGCGATAATCAGGACATTTTATTATTATATCTATTAATTTTTACTGTGCTATTGATTCGGCGCTTAATGATAGCGAGTCAAAGGTGGACTTTTATTGGGGTTCAGGAGCCCTACCGCCGCCTCATCGATGGCTATTATCATTCGAAGCAGCAGAAGAGATAGTGCTGCTGCGTACAGGTACGTACAAACACGTGATCTTATGCATGTCTAAACGGTGCTCGTCGCGCGTTCTACTTAACTGTATTATTCTTTAGTCTCGCTGCCCAGATTTCTACGACTGTGTGAACCCGAAGCTAGTTCCACTTTCCTCCAAATGTGAAGCCGCTACCATTGGTGGTGATGCTGTATGTTACAAGCTATAGCTACCATTAATTCTACATGGAAGAGTAGAAGAACGGCAAATCAATTGCACGATTGAACAGTCGATATAAGAAAATTGAAATAAGGGATAAAGGACAATAAGCTTCTACGGAAGTTAAACGCATTTTGTAGTTGATTTGTACGATGAGTCGCTTGTTCGCTGAATCTGCGTCTGCGTGCCGTGTAGGCGTGAATGTAGACTTGCGTAGGCATGGCGCACCTTAACTAATCGCCTCAGGCCCAGTGTCTCGAACGTATCTGCAGTTGCTCTAACGTATCTGAAGATAACACGAAAATGAAATTGTTCGTGGAAAGCTGCGTCGTCTGAATAAAGGATACTATAATCGGAGCGTTTGACGTATAGTAAGTGGTTAGGGTAGATAATTTAATCCGAAATTCTAGAGCTCGGACAAGCATGCGTAGCTCATGTTAGCTACAGATACAAACGTAGCCGCATGGACTATTGGTAGCCATACCTAGGACGCACGCTGTGTTAAAGAGACCTATTTAGCTTTATATAAAAGCTAAATAGTGCTCTTTAACCATGTAGCTTTTTTTCTATAGGACATTGCCCGACTTCGTTCGATCATTTTCGCTTCATGTTATCTTTACACTTTTTTTTATGTTTACACGTTGTGCTCCTTCTTGCCCGGTACGAAGAAGGCATGCGAAGGAAATTATTGTCCTGGCGCCGTTTGCGATTAGCAGTGGACGGCAATATCCGATGGCGGCCGAAGCAGTACAGCAGCATTGCGAGGAAAGTCGCGTATTAGGGGCATTGTAGCCGTACATTGTTGGCTGGATCGGCGAAAGCTATATCGTTGAAGAACGATAAGGACCGACGATTGGGTGATCGTATGGGTGGCTATCAGGGGAAGAAGGAACAGCGCTGCCATGGTAGGCATGTTCATCGATCACACTTAATAGACGAAGTCAAGCAAGTGCAGCTGAAGGCATCGCAAGCGACGGCACAAATGGCATCGCTTGGACCACCTTAGAGACGGGAACGTGAAAAGGGGCTTGAGTAAGGGCTGGAAAAGGTGTGAAAGCTATCGAGGCATCTCTGGTAAGGGACCTGTTTAAGTATGCCTGCCAGTCAATGCCGACTTTCTCTTCTCGACGGAAAAGAGCACGCCGTTTGCGGTAACTATTAATTTTTCTCGTATCTACAATTGATGCAGAGTTATATGGCTAGAAACCATTACAGAGACCGATTTCCCAAATTCTCTAATATTTCTGATGATGCTAGTTTTTGTTGGCACACCACTTTCGATTTCTTGGTTTGGAAAGCTAGAAGGCAGCGAAGTAACGTCTAACAAACCAAAACGTCGTTCACATAGCTACCGCTTATTAAAACAGCTCGTAAGCTTATACCTATATTCGTCTCATACCTACATCTCTAGATCCAATGGAAATACGTAGTCGGCTGGTTGACACTTGCTACTGACTCAGTAAGCAAATCTTTGGTGCAGATCTATTTAGTCCCTGACAAGTCTACGTAGAACACAACGCTTCCACTGCCTCCAATAGATGGGTTCTTATGATTTTTGGTAGATGTGCACTCAGTATGCGTGAGAACATTGGAAACGTCACTAAGTATCGAAAGTGCCGTGGGGTCGTTTTAACAGAGTAACTGGGCTAGTCGAAGGAGAGCTCCCCCTAACTGTATCATACGATGGCAAGCTAGTCTAACCTTCGGTCTCTCCCAGCAAGCGACAGGCGATGCTACTGCAGCCGATGCCTCCTCTACTGTAGCAGCAGTAGTAGTATGTAATGACTGAGTCGCCGTGTTGGTGCGCACTGTTCCCGTTCGTTCGATGCTAGGAGCAGGCGGCCAAGGCTGGTGCGCTGGCCGGTCAACCGAGCGGTCAGTCGGTGTTCCTGATGTAGAATCGATGGCGACCCGTCTTACGTGACGGGGCCAGACTAACAGCGTGCTCCAGCTCAGTTCAGTGGATATATAATACACAATACCGAGTTAACTAACTCGTACGAGCAGGACTTGACCGTGGCATCTCGATGCTGTTAAGTCCGCCCGGATTGGCAGCTTGAACGTGGTCTACGAATACGTACTCATTAGAAGGCCGGAGCGGTGCCGTCGAAAAGCAATTTTTGACGACGTGTTCATACCAAACGCTATTGAAAACTATTTCTTGTTTTTAGCTATATATATATACATATACGCTTTGCTCTGTACAGAAACCGCTATGAAGCAGGGCCATTAGTTTCAAGCGTTCAGTGTAGTAATGACTAGTCAAATTAATAATAAAGAATAACATATTTGTCAATTCAGCACAAGAGATCAGTTATCGATGCTCGCTTACCTAACAAACTTGCTTTGAGATCAATCGATTGAATTAACACGAAGTTTTCGCGATTTCCGTAACGAGTTTTTGCTAGATTTATCTGCACTTTGTACCAACCTGTAATGATTTTACTTTTTATCTTCATAGAGTCAGCAAATTATATAATTTGATATGCGAAAATAATTATGACCTACCTAGAACCTGAGCCTTTTCTATTAACAAGCTCCTATAGTCTAAGGTAAAATGTATAGAAATTAGAGATTTGAAAAGAAAGGCCTGCTTCAGCTGCGTAGTAAATGTCTTACGCTTACAGTGTGGTGAAATTATCAACAGGCACACAGTACGTTTAGTGTCGTAACTTGATGGAGAACTTGAGCAGCTAATTTTCTGGGACAACTCGTTGTTAAGCTTTTTATCAAAGTATAGATCGTACGTATATATAAATTATAATGTTATGATGCCAAGCTAACTAGACCTTTTCTCAATGAATTTACACCACTGAAATGGCGTAAATTCATTGATGACAACCGTAACGATATTGAACGACATTTCATTTAGCTTATATCTCAGCTCACAATGAATTACCGTGACCATTATTAAAGCTACTAGCATTGAATTAGATCACCTTTAATATACTTATAGTTTAATATTGAAGTTATATCGCACAATCGTACCTTTCAATTAAACGTAATTCACTCATTTTGTTTGCCACTCAATTATTTCCATCGATTTCCAGCTGGAACCTTGTAGGATAGGGTAGCTGAGTCAAGCCAACAACGCGCCTTAACCTAAACGAAGTAGCGTGCATCTTCTAGCTTTATGATAGCAGTTCTTCTCTCTATTGGGAGAGCGTGCGTAAGAATAAGAAGGGCTTAATTGATTAGTTATGATCTTGGTCAAATGCACACATCGCTGAGTACACCTTTGAAGGGTGGCAATTGGCTGAGAGTGCGGTTCTGCGTATCTGGTTAGCGTTCTTATCCCTAATAGATTCAGCACTCAGCCGCGGCTTGTTCAGCGTGCTGAATGATATCATACTAATCATCGTGTTGCATCATACTAAACGACCTACTGAAGCACTGGTGTCAACAAATGGTTTGATGCCAAAAAAACATTGACATTATTCTGTATATTTGTTCTTTTTGGCGATTGATGATTTGAAGTGTGACGACCCAGAAAGATCGATGACTACAAGACCATCCTTCGCGCCATTTTCGTATAGGTGCATTACAAGGGCGTTGAGTGGCAAGTGCAATGTTTGCATAGAACGCAACGCTAACTAACAACGATTAAGTACCGATTAACTTAACGGCAAATAACAATTATATGCGTATTCAAACTCTGTCTGATTACCTTCAGTCAGCGGCGGCCACTCTCTAAGCACCTTCTGAGAAAACCATCTAAACGACAGTTTTCTCGGAAAATGCTACAGCCCAAACAACAAACGCTAGTCTATCGAAGATTCACTGTTATAACCTTTCTACCTCACATTGTTGCTTCAAGAACTTTCTGCCAACTTCATTCTGCAACCTACGGGTTTGAAAGCCGCGATTCAGTCCTCGAGAGTGCACGCTCATCCTTTCTCACTGCCGTCCATTCTGTCGCATAGTAGTTGCCCGCTCCTCGTGTTTTCTTATTCCCTTTATTGACCGATATATATCGACGGGAGAAAAGCCGGCCGGCAGAGAAAGGCCGTTACTGAAGCCACCAGCGTCTGCAAGACACTTGTATGTTGTCGTTCTTGTGGTTAAGCTGTTTTTGATGCCGCTCACCTTTCTCCCGCGCTGTTGCGGTGTGTCGTATCTTAGTGAATTATTCTGTTACATCTGGTTCCGTGGCTGTCGAAACGGGGTCAGGGAATGAAAGACATCTACAAGGGCCTACGAGAAAAAAAGGCCTTTTTTTGAAGTCATCAGAAAGAATTAAAAAAAAGCCCTCACTCGCATTCAGCTTATAGAATTATGCACCATTCACCCCTCCAGCCCTTCACTCGTGCTGTCTTCACCGATTTCGGAATTAGCTGTTTCGCTAGTCCCATTAATATCAAGAGCTAAATTCTGATATCATAAATACATTTTACCTTTGTTCGTCTGCTATAAGCCTGCTGACGTTTTCTTATCTCAGCGTAATATTCTGAGTGATAGAGATCATGCCGCTTGTTTACAGGTAAGTAGTACAAGTTTATCGCGGGACTGAAATTGACAGACTAAGTAATAAATCAGATACATAAAAAAAACCGTATTTTCATAGGAGGAACAACAGTACAGGATTCTGTCACGTGTTTATGTGACAAAATTGACTAAATTCTGTGTCGTAATGTAAGTCTTTAGCCAAGAATGCGATCAACACATGTTGAATTTATGTATGCACAAACAGAAGTTTTGACTATGACATTTTTGATCGACAATGTATAACTCATGTGCCTAAGAAATAACTAAATATTTGGGTATTAAAACAATAGTTTTTACCCTACCATCGTAGTGTTGTCTGCGATATAAAAGAGTCATCTTTTCTAGGTCTATTGCTGCGCGAGCTCTGACGTTTTAGCACAAAAGCTTTAACTACAAGAAATTGTCAGAAGGCCTTGGCCACGTGTGAGAACACAGTAACTAAAATTTGTCCATTTATGACAAAACCTGCTGCGAATCAACTAATGTTATAATTTGATCTGTATCTTCTAGTTAGGGGGACGTGTTCTTCAGCTCCGTGAATTAACGTAAGCATCACATGTTGCTATTCGAGGGGTGATTTATAATCTTAATCTGAGTTTCCTCGGGTCTAGGTAGCACAATGGCGTGTTTCCGTTTAACAAGATGCTTTACGCTGCAGTAAACAAAGTTTACAGGGCAACTAGGCGCAGGAGCGCCTATAGTGTTGCACGAAAGTAAACATTTGAAGCTCGCATTTTCGCTTCACCTTAACCTGACTCAACATCACGCAACCTGCAAAACCAGGAAGGATGTTCTCTTCAGTGGAAGGTTTCGGTTGCAGATGGCACAGTTGACGTCAAAGAAGTGAGGTCCTCTCTAGACAACACATGAATAGTATTGTTAGTTCACTGCCAGTGGTCTAACCAAAGTGGGAAATTCAAGACAAGTTGCTGTATGACCTCCGTTGTCTCAGAATTCCGATATCCGATCATACACGGAATCTTTCCAGCTGACTACCTGACGTCCGTCCCTACAAGATGGCTTCACCAAAAAATGCAACCGTCTCAAATTTAGATTATAACTGAGTCAAGCTAAAAGAAGATCGGTACACGGAATAATCTAAATACTTTCTTTAAACTTAACGTAACTTAATGGTGAAATAAATAGCATAATTTAACGTCTTTGCAAGACGATCCTGTCAAGGCAAGGTCTAGTTTTACGTAATCCTAAATCCATATATCGAATTTTCAAAACTATAATCACCTGACACTAGGTTTAAATATCAGCATGACCTACATTATATAGCATTATAGCATTAATATTATTTATATATAGGATAAATATAGAGCTCGTGACTGTTCGTAATGTAGTTCTACTATAAAACTGGAGAACAAATAACAACAATAGCCCACTTGGGCGCGATAAGTTTTATCCCTGATCAAAAAAGACAAAGTGTGCTCAATAGCAGAAGAGAGTTTGTATTACGTAACAAAAAAATAATCGACTGAAAAGCATTTGTGACTCTTATGTCTATTGTATTTGCCATTTTGCAAATAGAATATGACTACCTTCAGTTAATACGACTGTTGGCAGTTGGTACTTGGTTGATACACTGCTTATGATTACCAGAAGCTGTTTTCTGAGCGGAGATCAGAGCCAAGATGCGGTATGAGGCAGTTATCTGCTTGAAAGACTCAGCTCTATTTACTACCTATGCCTTATGAAGAAGTCGATGAGCTCAACAGGCATTTGCCGGGGCGAGGATGGTTGTATTCAATAAACGACGAATGGACCAGACCGTTTAATACAACCTAGGTCTACCTATAACTTCTAGTATACACCATGTCAAAAGGCACTGTGGCATAGCTATGTATAAGCATCAGCCAATGTTTATTTATTCTACAAGAGCAACGAAGTGTAGCCGGGTTATAAAAAGACAAGTTATATCTGCAATGCTGTTAGATTCTACTGAAGCGTCCTTTGCCGTGGATGCCCCGTAGCTGGGCAGAACATAACAACACAAGACTAAAGGCGAGTGAAAGAGAAAGCAACAAAGATGGGGACGTACGCACATTTTCGAATATTCAAATATAGTTAAGTAACATATTGTAGAGAATAATTTATTTGTTTCGGCATGCAATTAGAAAATAATTGGTACCATTTTGGGTGAATGTATTTATTTTGTGCATTGACATACAATAACTAAATAAATTAAGAGCCTGAGCATTTTCAAATTAGCAAAGTAACTGCAGGCATGTTGGGTGAGATAGACGTCTACAAACATACAAGATCTATAATATTAAACGTACCGGACTTAGTCATTCTACTTGATTTTCTATTAACTATACGGACCCTGCTCATTGACGTTTCCTTTTGGCTCATACTAAGCGTGTATCCGTATAAATTCCGTTAAATATTGGTTGAGGGGACTTACTTTATTTGACATATACGGCAATGCCTATGGATATGCATTCTTGTATAACGATCTAAACAGCAGCTCACAACGCCGCGTCGTCATGGCATGGGCGTTATCCACTATCAACGCTGTGTGTCGAAGCTATGAGATTTAGTGCGCAGCTAATGTGTCAGACTAAATTTGACCGGACGGTATCGTTCCTCTCAAGAACCTTTTCGCCGAACCGCCAGGTCATGTGTGATAACTAGTTTAATTCACAATGAGTGAATGGGCCGCAAGCAAGCAGAACCGTCCCGTATCTTTCTGCCTCGTGTACTACTCCGGTATCTCTGTAAGCTCTTACTATGATCAGCGCGCTGTTAAATGAGGCTGTCTATACGTCATATAATTAGCGTGGTAGGCATGAAGAATCAGCGAGACTAAGGTCACAGATTCATAGCGTATAACTATCAGCGGTCCGATGGTATTTCTCTGAAAACGTAGAATTGTGCCTGTAATATGCCTATTATAATCTGGCAGGAAAATTGTGGTTCATCTTGAGAAAGGCGTAGCATTAGTTAACCAACAGATATACATACAGAGTTCATAGACGGAATGAAGATGCCGCGGGAGTGACTAAACATGATGAACAGATAGTTTTCTTCAAGGCTGATCTTTCACATCGCTTCGTGCAACAACAAAATTTGTCCTAGTATTCGGCGCGTAGAAAACGAGTTAGACTAACTTATTTAATTTATAATTGAAGCCGGAAGTGTCGCATGTGAACAGTGCGGACAGGCTGTAGCGGATTCTGTCAGATCTTCAGATAACTTCCATTCCCCGTCTTGGTGATCTGGGAAATTATTATATATTACTGTAATAACAGGGACGAGGATAGATTTTTTTCTGTAAGTTCTCCTTATGTTTTGTTTCTTTATAAGTTATCGTGCAGAATGTGGCCTGTGATTAAGAAACGTAGTACTAGGAATCTCAACCTGAATCCTGCTAATTGTTGCTTACAGTCTGCTGGGTCGATTTTTGTTAAAATTCATTGAAGACTCTGCGAATTGTCAAACGAAGTTGACATGCCTTCTGTCGATTTCGATATTTTTCATAAGTGCAAAACTTAGTGCTTGTTATAGAAGCTGGATTACAATGTATACCGCCAAACGTCACTTAGAATAGACTTAGACTTAAAATATATTACAACATGAAGCTAATAACGTACGCTTGACACTTCACCGATAAATAAGAAATATAACGAATATAAACACTTACTGCGTTCTCGGCCTTTGGTCCTTGTAAGTAAATGCTACAAACTCCTGTTGTCCAGATTCCTGTGTTCATTATTGGTGCCAGCCATCGTCCAATAGCGGTAGCAGCGTGGAGAGAAGCCATCATGTCTCTACCACTAAGCTAAAATAACTATATGTGCGACGCTATCCTGCTCTATACGCTGCCGTTATTCATAAGCCTATATATACATACAGCGATCCTTGGGAAGCAACGGCACTGTTACTGCTGCTGTTATGATGGCTTCGGCAAGCGTCCTTCGCTGGTCACGAAGACTCCACGTTCTCCAAAAAGGTTCTCTCTTCTTGATTCTTCGACTTTGTTCTTGCGATACCCTAGTCGGTGAGCCAGTGTGGCATAATCCTAATGCCGGCACCGTTACCGGGCCTGCAACCACCGTAGCTTGTGGTACCCAGAAGCGCCCTGCAGTTACGATATGCTCGCAATGAAAACAAGAGGAGGCAAGGCTTGTAGTCCAGAAAGGGCAGCCTAACTATCCGAAAGCAAGCCATACCTTCTTGAACTATCATTAGGGAACGCGTCGGCTTTGAATCTAATAGGAACGTCGCTGTATGCCTTCTGTTTCATATGGAGACGTTATGCGATGTTCGAACGAGAATGACACAAAAACGGGGCAATCAAATTAAACGGGAAACGTCGCCATCTCAAAAAATACGGTAGAAATAATGGTCTTTGTTAAGAAAGCAGCTTGGGTTTAGTGAGGAGACGAATTAATTTCGTATGCCTTATATGAGAACCTCTATTGGGTGCTCCAAACATAAACCTAACGCTGTTGTAGTGATACCTCTGCGATGGGATTTCACAAACTCTATTGATAACAGCCCTATCAGCTACGTACGAACAGGACAGACTATCCGACAATAGCAAGTTCATTGTCCTAGAGACAATTTTCATCGTTGACTTCAACTTGTAACCAAGTACACTATCATATATGGATCATGCTTCTCGTGGCCTACTTCAAATTAATTCGTAATCATAATATTCGTAGATAATTGTGTTTAGGTGGGGAAATTTTGTTTCCGGTCCTGATTTGTGCTTGGGATACGGCAAGCGAATTTTGAGTGTTAGCTAAACGGCTATTAGGCTTACACACAATCGACATCCCTATGATTACCAGGTTAATTCGGCTGTTACTTTCGAGCATGATAAGTTAGAGTTCAGGACTGAAATTTCTTTTACAAATCTAAATTATGGACTGATTATACGAAACAGCGTTAGCAATCAAATCCATTGCAGCGTAATATAATTAAATTTCTTTAGGTTTAATCAATTTATTTTTGATGGCTTAGAAGACATACGAAATTGATATAACCATCGAATTACCCGTGACGAAGTCCACCAGGACAAAGGTTACTACAATGTTGAAACAGTTCTAAAGCTCTTCATTGAGATTAACCGTTTTAAATTGATTTTGAAAAGCCAAACTTTGATTTTCCAAAATTTGAAGAAGGAAGATAATCTTTCAGGGTTATGCGAAAAAAGCTGATATTCAATCATTTCAATGTCGCTATTACGATCAGCGTTCCGAACGTATAAATAAGTTTCGACTAAAAAACAATCGTGTGTAGCAATCTATTGGATTGTTTATTTTTTTTTCTCAAATTTTGCGCATAAGCCCAGGGGCGTATTTTTACCGCATTTGCGAGGTGGCAGCGATTGCACGAAAGTCTGCCTAAACTAATGGTTTCACATAGGCCTTTATGCAACATATAAAACGTCACATACGCTTACGTGCACTGCTTACGTACGTGCGGGTATGTGCTGCGTTGTAGTGTTTAACATTTTTGTCCATATTCTGCGGCATACCCATCTACACTTGTCAGCTTCGATTGGTAACATGAAAGAATCGGGTTTTCATGTTCCACCTCTAAGCGAATTTGGGTGTGGATCAGATTTTACTTCATCTGTCCCCCTGGTCCTTCGCTTTTTTCTCTTTAGCTTTGTCTTCCATTTACACGCTGCCATCTTTTTTCGCCAGGCTACATTGTTTCGCACCTTTTCAACAGGGAACGCCTATTTTGTTTAACAATATCATGTGAGACTTGCCGTTTTTCTAAGTTGTATGTATTTATGAATAGCAGAAAGGAGTGGGAGGAAGTCAAGAACTACGTGTATGGTAAGGAAGGGCTGTTGCAGGTAAGTTAATATGTTGTGTTCTTGCGCCGCTGGATGCCCATCGGTAACAGGAAAACTGCCCCCTTCGTTTTTAGTACACCAATCATCATACCCTATGGGGCGTGAGCTGCAGTGCATATTCTATCCTAGTGCATGATGCCCTTCTATCGTAGGGGAGAGTCTGGCCGTCTGGGCGATACCTCCTCCTCTCTCAGCCTGGTCCAGTGTCTCTTCGCTCTGGCCTGTTCCTGCGATGTGGTTGGGGGTAACGGCCTCTTGAAACTTTTTTGCCTCGTTTCGATCTCGGCGTAGTCGTCGATACCACCGTCTTCGTCGCAGTTACCGCTAGCGTATGCGGTAGTCCCTTCATATCGCTGTTACTGCTAATGCTGTTGCGGTAATCGGATTATGGTGATGCCGTTACGCTCGTGAAGGTAGAAGGAGCGGCCCACGGTAAAGAAGATCGCCAGCGCAAATCGCGTGAGCGTCACAAAAGAAGGGGACGTACCTTTGTTTGCATACAGCACACGCAAAACTCACAAGCGAGACTTCGCATCGTATTGGCATATGCGAGCAACATGATTGGCACTACTTAGAACAGAAGAGTCACTAAAAACATCCCACCATCACAAGCTCCTTCCAATCACCCCCTTCCTACCGCAGTGGGTCATAAAGGATGACTGCTTAGCAAGCACGCACGTAAGAAGACAATGCACTGCAACTCTAACACTATGCAAACGCCGTCTGAATTAGCTTCCGTCAGATGACTCTATATGCACACATACACAAATTAACTGCCGATCTTATGCAGGACCATTCGTGGACATGTTGCTTCGCCCAGTGTTTTCTTTTTTCTTTAATATTTCTAGTTCTCGATAATGTAGAGAAGATATGCCGTTTATTTTGCTCACTGTACCCGAGGAAAGATACTATATTTGTAATTATTTTCGCGATGTATTATATCAACAAAAAGTATCGAGCCTTTACAAACTAAACGAATCAAAATTTCCCTGTAAAATTTAAAAATACAAAATTAAGTAGGGAAAAAAGAAGCATATTTGTTATATATAACATGTTGTTCACTACCGTTGTCTACTAACGTAGCCACAAGGTTCTAAGATAGCTAGCAAACAAATATAACACACTTTTTTCATCGAATAAATCAAATTCTCGGTATTTACAAACAGTGGTAGAAATAGCTAAAGGTATATTATACATAGTCCTTACATCGTGATGCTTTGGAAAAAAGAGGCTGATACTGCGTGAAACCAGGTTGATTTTACAAAACTGAGTTTTCTCATGAAAACTTGGGCTTTATAATATAGTGCTGGAGAAGCCAGGGGGATTTGCAATGGTAAAGGTGGAAGCGTACAGATCAAATAAATCAAAAAAGCTAAAGTATGATTGAGACGGAGGAAAGACAGGTTGAAGGCTACCAGCTGGCTTTTCGAAATGCAGAAGGAATGAATAAAGAAAATACATATATGCATACGGACAGGGTACGGCGGAAGCAGGCCTGTTCGAATCCTATTCCAGGAACGTCGCAAATGGCTTTAAATAAGGGTTCTGTAGTACGAAAACCTGCTGAGCCCAGTCATAGCAAAGCTCTCGCCAAAACAGCAGACGTTATTTTCGAAGGATGCATCCATTCTGCAACGGCGGCAGCAACAGCAGCATTTGACAGATTGTCTTCTAGATACTATGCTGTTGCATCCTTCACTCTGTCTGATTACCGAAGATGTCCGTTCATAAAAAAGTAAAAAAAGGACTACCAGCGCATAAGCTCTAGGTGCGCAGGTAGGGATAACTGAATATATGTGAATGGGCAAGCGGCGTATAAAATGAAGATGAACGCCGAAGTAAAAACACCTTCATCGCTCGCCCGCCGACATCGTCCAAAAAACAGCAATTTTCGAACACAAGTCTGCACATACATATATCTGTACAAATCTCGATTGTGACGATAAGTACCAAAGATATATTTAGTTATATGTACTTCAGTCGTAATAGCTATACATGGACGAAGTGTTGAGCGGTATGTCGCATCTGCCCCAGTATTAGTGCATCGTCAGTGCAATTGGTAGCATTGAGTGGATAGCGTATCATTGGAGGAGAGTCATCGAATTGCTGGAAATCTAGTCAAATTTAGGTGGCCCAAGCTGCAAGACTACAATCTGTGGTGTAACGTATGGCAGAGTGTGGAGGGAGTCGCATTGGCGCCGAAGATACCATTTCTTGAACAGTTAAGGTCTGAGCAGTAAATTAGGAACGATGCGTACCAAGACTTAGGAAGGTCGAACAGGACTAGGTTTAAAGCCGTGAGTGGTGGCAAACGCAGCACAGTGGACAGGTCAGATGAACATTCAGCAATTGGCGGCACATACTTAACTGCAAGGAGCAGGGTTATCTCGAAGTCTCAATCCCCGAAGCAAAAAGCCTCGTTTCCATTGGAGCAGAAGTTGTCTAAACGCGACTTCCAATGACCCGTACGTGCTCAAGGATGGCGTGGTCTACCGGGTCGAGGAGGACGGAAGGCTACGCTACGTTTCATCGTGTTAGGTGAAAGAAGCTATTACGATATGTTACTCGGAGGGTGGTAGGGCGCATCGATATCTGGAAAACGTTGCAATGCATCCAAGACGGCCTTTTTATCAAGGCTGGGCTTACGGCGGTCACCCGGGAGACGTTGGCCAAACATGAGGTCTGCCAGCAGCGTAACGAAGTTCTAGGACGGTGCAATGCATCCCAGCTGGTGCCGGTGTTGGAACGTCTCTAAGAGGATGGAATAGGTTTCGTAGGCCCCTCTAATCCTTGGCGGTAAAACTCTCCGAGTCTTAGTTTTGCTCAACTTTTGCACCGTTTAGCTTGTGCCGGTTTAGATGGTGTCGAGCGCCGTGAAGCAATCGCTGGAATCTGCGCATTGCTCCTTCAAGGATTTCGACAGTCACATCGAGGCAGATTGCACACTCATGGTGCAATCGGCTGGTCGACCACATGATTCATTTGAAGACAGAAGTCCTTTGCTCGTGGGAGAATACAGCTCACTCTAGAAACTGTCGCTCCGGGTAGCTCAATGCATCGATAAGCTGGAACACGGAAGGGACGCCGTTTGAATTGCTTTGCCATAGAGCTTTCTGGTTGTGGGAACGCCAGACGACAGATATCGCGGAACTGCATCTGAGGGTTAAAGACCTCGGAATCAGTAGTGGCACATGAAAGCGGATTTCAAGCGGGAAAGTCTGTTCCGCGAGAGGTCAAACTAAGAATGCCGGGATTCTCAAAGAATCGCAGTTGTTACAACGGTTCATTTATTATCGTGAGGTGAATAGCTATAGCCACTATCGCGTTATCCCGAAATGGATAGCTGATCGTGAATGGGAATGAAGATCGGGAGTACATTGAAGGATGCGCTTCGCGAACGTTAGTATGTTCATAATTTCTAGGTAAATTTGCCTTAGATCTGTGTGTAAGGGGCTTCATGAGGCCGAATTAATTGCAGTCTGCCGGTAGCAGTTTTATTGCCATACATATATGTATGGCAATAAAACTGCTAAAAAAAAGCATATTATATATATATATATAAATATATAGAGTAGAAAAACTAGACGCGTCTGATCCGCACGAAAATCGTGTTTTTTTGTTGATTTTCAAGAAAATTTCAAAAAAAGGCTCTTACCTTATTTGCTGCTAAATGCAGTTCTAGACTAACCATTTCCCCGCGTTCTGCTATAAAAACGCTTTGCATGCTCCGAGAGGCTTTTATTATACGTAGTCAGATATTGATAAATATTGCTTCATCGAGCAAGCATTTCCGAACAGCAGACTGTTGATTATCTATTTAATTTTAATTATTAGAGGGCTAACGCAACACAGTTCGACATAGTCCTGCAAAAAGCCTGCATATCTACCCTAATTGTGTAGATTGATTGCATTTAATTTACGGCTTGCGCATCTTTAGGCAAGGTGTTAATTGCTTGAAAAAAAAATAACATCACAGGTTCACTAAAATATAGCTGATCAATTCATTGTCGTAGAGACAAGACGCGTTTCAATCGAGCTCTACAACGTTATGAAAAAGGTGTTATCTATATAGTGTCTAATCAGAAAACATAACTATTTGGCAAATTTGACGTTCTCTTCTATATGATTACAAGCGAGCTGGCTCGGCTACAAAACGGTTATGTAATAAAAGGTCGAAAAGAAAGGAGCGGAGTTAATCTTCCTTTTTAACTCAGACTCTACTTATATGATTGGGACTTTCACTTCAGGCTATATCCGCAAGAATTTCAAGACTAGGTTAGTCATACGAAACAATATTATCATCATCTTTATGCACACATAAATATATGAAGATATACATCTTGGATGCTCGAAGTGGGATCAGATGGTTCGTGCAGTCCGTGCATTCATTTCGTAAAATACATGAAATAAACATATTTTGAAGCAGGAAAAGGTGAAGTGTCGTCTGTCATTGCCGGACAATCTCTTGAGGAAGCGAACTGAGGAACCGATGTAGCTGTTTCCGTGGGGCTATTGGCTCGTCAGATGGTGAAGCTGCAATGAATGGTGGGTGATCCGACCGCAAAACATGCAACTGACTGTATGTATAAAGAGCTAAAGAAGAGAACTTAGTCGTATAATAACCGTATAGAACGCAGTCCTTGCCGTATGAAAGCTCAAGCACGGGGATACAGCTTTACGTCTGCAAACACTAAAACGCATGGCCAATTGCGACAACGAGCATTGAAGTTTGTTCAAATAGCAAGCAAAGTAATAACAAACTGAGAGAATTGAAGCTACGATCCTCGCAAGGAGACTCGGCAAGAAAGAACTGTGTTCTGCTCAAGTCGGATTGTGGGAGCCAAAGGCTTTTCACATTGCCTATCATATGATTACATCTGTGCACTGAAACAAGATCTGAAACGGGCTTAAGAGCAAGCCCGTGATTGTGCATCGATTTCCCTTATAAAGCTTACAACGCGTTATACATCGTTATGACTTTGTCGGAATATTTGGCAACGCCATGGTTCAGCGATGAAGTTCGGAATCCAGGCGTAATCGTAAAAAAGTGATGATCGACTTTGAGATACTAATACGTTCGAACCCCCGTAAAAATACTTGACTAACCAGAAACCGGTCAGACGCGACGGAGAATAACGTTATCATGGACGACGACGTATTGAAAGTCTAGTCTTCTCATATGGAACGTCTGTCTACTAAAAAACTGATGCCGTAAGTTGTCTCGCCGCGCTCACCATTGCTGAAAAAATTCGGAAGTGGCATGCATTTCCGAGGCTTTGCTAAACGGTAGCTTATCATCTGAAGTAAACTTGGAGTTTTCCGTAAAAAACATATGTCAAATCGGTGGGAAACTCCAGATCCTACTAAATAAACCATGCAAGATTTATCTGCTTCTACTAAAATCTAACAAACTCCGCGAAAGGGTAAAGAAACCCATTGCTGACCTGCTGGCTTTTGCAGAAATTTATTACACGGTCGTTTTTTCTGTAGATTCGAATCGGAACGAGGTAGCCTGGGGCACCTGGAGCTATCCTTCCAGAACAGCGATAATGA
The DNA here is from genome assembly GCF_002443255.2 of Varroa destructor. NCBI lineage: Eukaryota > Metazoa > Arthropoda > Arachnida > Mesostigmata > Varroidae > Varroa > Varroa destructor. The sequence goes on from NW_019211454.1 coordinate 25,238,685, forward strand.
ATCTAACAGCGTTCCTGAACTTTTGCAAATCGGGACCATATTCGTTTATCACCGACCCAAAGAGAGGTCCCATTGTCCTCGCTGCCGTTCTTGCAAATTATGACTCTAAAAACAACGTGGTAATCTGTCAAGCCCTGGCTGCCACTAACCTTCAGTCTTCAACATCTATCATCGTTGTGCCTAGATTTGAAAGAATGGAAATACGCCGACAGCGCTCATAATCTACTAATCAATGATTCAAATCGCTTTTTATCTATTTGCCGTAGTACGAACGGTTTGTCCAGTGCGTCACCGAAGCTCTTGATTCCAACGGTCGGGGCTCACATTAAACGTGTTACTCGTTGGTTCGTTAGAACAGAATCTAATAATGAAGCAAAACTGTAGAAGATCCTGGCTAGGAAAAGGACAATTATGAAAACAGTCGTTCACGGCTGAAATTACAATGCATATACAAAAGAACATGAAAAAACGTTTGACAGCATCTCGAGACTAAATAATTTTAGTGTATGAGATAGCGGCGACCAATAATGGTGAACGAGTACGTACTCTTCGTGATGTTTTCGTTGCCACGTATCCAATGCTTGCAGAGATTATTCAGCGTGTAACACTAATCTTATCGTTAACGAATTGCGAATGACTCTCGCCTAATTGGTCGCTTTGGAGCGCCATTTACGAAAATCGGAAAACGAGCGGAGCGAAACATTTGACGCAGTATTTGTTTTTGTTTTTGTTTTTGCGGGCCCCTGTGTCTTATTTTTCGGCGCTCGGTTGAGAAAAGTACGGTCTTCTGCCTGTTTCGGACATCGTCAGTTCAGTCTACAAGAGCGGTGACTTGTTCACTAAAATATCTGCATTTTCTCACCTCGGTTGCATGCAAGCTTCGAGGAAATAAAATATCCTTTGCTGTCTACAACAATGTATATAGCAAAGACCTAAGTATAAGCAGTAGCTCACGTGCTGGCTAAAACGCTCCATCGTTAAGCAACTGTTAAACAGAAAATGGCGGAGCTTTATGGTGGTTAAACGTTTCGATTTTGTTTTATTTTGAGTCGGTATTCGAAACTCTCACTCACGGGAAATTTTTCAACATTCGGTGTGGAAGAACATTACTCATTTGGATAACATAATTTGTAAAAACAAAAATAACAACTTGCATGTGCGACAAAATGACAGTCTTTCTTCCTTTGCCCCGTCCACATCAGACTGTCCGCATAGAACGAGTCCGGGCCCTCCTACATACATATTATGTATTGAACATGTCACTGAAACATATTAGGCCTAAGAATGCGTGTGTTAAGGTACACGCTGGCGGCGTAAAGGTGCATACGGCAACCAACCACGAACAGCAGTCGGCTGCTTTACAGGCACTGTTAGAACTCTGGTGAACGACTACTTAATGGTTGACCTTCAGCAGTCGGTGCCAAAGTGCGCCATATTGTGTTTTGAGAACCGAAATTCCGATTCAAACCATCGTCCTGCAGGAGAAGTTATGCGAACTGGGATTGTGATGAAGGATTTACGGTGTACATGTCGCCACTTTTCTGAAGTATAGCGCTCACGTGACTGAAATTGTTGTCGGTGCCGCTCGAGAAGCTGACTGAATAATGAGAAATCTCGTTCTTGGAGATTCTAAATGTACATACAACTGTGTGAACAACGTTCTTCCTGATCTATACATATTACGTGAACGTGGAACACAAGCTTTAAAACGTATAAAGCAAAGAAAAAAAAAAGTTGCCTAGCATTGTAACATCAGAATTCATATTTGAATTAATGGAGCAGGACGATGGAGAAATAGTTAAGTGAAAATGCTTAGATGACCACAGAGCAGACCATTGCTTTTGATACTGCTCAAACGAACGTCCTTAACAATGAGAACGTCCAAGTAAGAGCTTTTATTGAAAGGCCCGCAGTAATGAACAGTCTCATTGATGATTAGCAAAGAAGCCGTAACGCTCACCACAAATATTTGGTATTTTTTGCCTCCTATTATAGTTCTAATGGGCATGGGTCGACGTGCCTTCATCAAGTCTATATAAAGTCGAATTTGTTTTGCATATTTTGACAACTATCACGTAGATGAAGCTTTTGGGTAACTGTACAAGAAGTCCAAGTAAAGGGATTCTCCTACTATATTCGAAGAGCGAGAATCTCTCTACAGCATGTGGTAAGTAGCGCACAAACTATTACACGAAGGTATATACGCTCAAACAACCTGTAATATACCTTAAGGAAAAATATGAATAGATTTTCAGTAACAAAACAAGCATCTTTAAATGATATACCTGATTTTTAATAGTCACACAAAAGAGCCAATACATTTGTAAATGAAAAAATAAGAAATTTACAAAAATTATAAAAAGCTCAATTATAATATATATATATATATATTATAATTGAGCTTTTTATTATTTTTGTTTATATAATTATGTTTATATATATAAACATCCTAGTATTGTGCACTTGAATAGGAAGCACTATAACTCTTAGTTAGACAGAAGAGACAAGAAAATGTTGACAAAAAAAAAGAGACGAAGTGTACTACAAAATATTTCAGTACGGTCGTCCATAATATGGAAAAATAATCTACGGAGATATCAAACCGCTTTATGAAAGGAAGTTTAAGAAGTGAAAGAACAAATGTAAACGAGACGTTCTCGAAGCACAGTGTCCCAACGCTAAGATAATTAGTTCGAATACTGTCAATATGGTAAATAACAACTACGGGAATGTTATGTGTCAAAACAAATCTGAGCACAGTCCACAAAAACCGACCGATAATGCAAAAACGTTGATGAAAAAACTGCAAGTGTTTACAAGTTTATTTCTGTTTTCAGTTAATTTCAGTAGAACTTCAATGAATATGACATAAGTTGCCCATAGTAACCAAATGTAGACTTGCTGACGAGTACGCAGCGTTTCGGGTCGTCCTTAGCGAATGACTGAGAGGGAGCTGGGCGCCGTAAAGAGATGCTGGAGATAGTGGATGAACACGAAGTCAGTCGGACTAAGTCTCCCTTCAATGGTAGAAAACAGCTTGATTGCGTCCTCAGGGACAAAGCGAAAAGTGGGAAGCGGGCAGACTTTCCTTCATCTGTCGCTTCTGCTTGAAGATTGCCGTTGGGAGCAGCCAACTTCGAAACGAACTGCGGATGAGAAGCGCCACTGGGAAGGGTGCCACAGAACGGACCACATCCTAAGCAGGAAGGAAACCGCTCAGGCGCAGCTCCCTCCTATAGAGACTTGACATTAAGTAACACCAACAGCGGCCTGCAGCTCCATCGAGCGGTCGGTCTCACGATAGGAAGAAGAACAGCGGTTGCAGAACTTCGGACTTGAAGGGGAGAACTTAGACCCTTGGGGGTCGACGTTGTCTGACTTATGAAACACCCCCACACAATTTGTGATCCCTGCAGCAAGTTTATATAATATCAACGAACTATTAACTGCACCGTTTTATTTCAACTAGTGATAGTATATATTACTAAACAATTTAGACAACTCATAAAAATAGAAGCACAAGGGCTAGATGGATGGAAAAACGGTGTTTAAAAGCAATTTATCCGCTCATTGAGGGATTGCCACTTACACACGACGAAACGATCAAATTTTGAGATTTGCAGTTAGCTAACTAATGTCATTGCAGAATGGTTACCGCAGAGCTGGGGAGGACTTGTGATGTAGTCTAGAGGTAGCAATCGGAATTAATCTCCGGATTGGAACTCTAGACTACTCTCTCGAGTCGCTCCGGCCCTAGAACTGCGCTGGCACCACCCAACCACATCAGCTATTACTCTATGAGACTTGTCGCGTCCTCAGTCGCTTTGCCTTGCCCTGTATATGTCAACCCCCGTTCTTCAAACTCCAGCAGTTCTTGCTCACCGGTTATAGACTTCTGATCCCAGTAGACGCTGGGCTGAAGTGGGGTAGGGAATGAGAACCGAGAAGGCTTTTTTTGTGCGTTGGTAGCATATCTTGATTAGCGCGGGTACAACTGTCTGTCTGTGACAGCCCAGACCTAAACAAAGTCCTCAAAGAGTCCACTCGACACCCGGATATACCGATTCCCGATGTGTATCTATCACGAATTCTTGAAGGCATACCGGTTTAGAACTGCAAGCAGGATCGGTAGTTGCTATTACGGTCTTGAGGGTGAAGTAGCTAAATCCTTAGGGAAATATGGGTCAAAAGGGGATGTTGATCGTGGGTAGACTTGTACATAACCCAGGCGTTCCCTTCTGTGTATCCCAAATAACTAGAAGATGTAGAGATGTCTGGAGAGGATTACGGTCGATTGGCATGGGTTTATTAATTATGAACTGAATTACGTTTCATTTTAGCTTTTCGCGTTCTGCTTCGCCTAAGTTTTTATTGTTAGGAATGGCCACAACTATGATGTTCTGCATTATCGTGCAGTACGTGTGCGTAGGTAATTAATTATAGACAACTTTCACTTGATTTTAGTAATTATCAGTCACGGAAGAAGGCTCGTTTTCACTTCATACTGGCGCCGTGTTTCCAAATAGGACTTTATTCCGAATGACATTGATTCTAAATAAATAAAATAGTCCTCAAACATAACGAAATGTAGATATTTCAAAAAGTAAGTTGCGTCTCCATCTGTTGCGCTTTAAGAGCACCGTGACGTTCTAATTAACTGGTATCCGTGTGTGCATCTTCTCGTGAACATGAAGAGTCGACCTAGCTATTTCAGATTAGATCATTCAACTTCAATAGACTCAAAAGGCATTGGGTGGATAGTCGCATATGTAGAAATTTCATGTCTACTTAGAATAGAATTTGCCAACTAACCGCTTTAACTGATTTGTTATTTGAGAAGTTCCAACTTGGAAGTGTGTATAAATGATGCGCGTTTCTGCTGCTTATTACCATTAGGGCCGGACGTAAGTAACTGCATTTTTGGTTATCGGGTAAAAACAAGAATTGTTACATCAATGAAGTTGAACTCAACTTCCCTATCTAAATCTGGACATTGCATTATTAGATAAATAGCATAAATTTTAATGCTAGAATGACACAACATACTGCAATGGAGCATTTCTCTATATAATTTTTTATAGACTGATGAAGGTGCGTTAAGTGAAGTCTGCATCTGCATCACTTTTTTTTTGCCTTTTATGAACACATTGTTTGCAATACGTTGAATGGCCGTTTTTGGAGCATTAATAAGAACACTGTTGTATTCATTACTTCAACCTTTTTAAATATCTGGAATATTTTTCCAGGCCATAGTATTTTCTGTGTGGCTATTAATTTTTTCGGCAAATTACGTCTTTTCATTATTTTGTACAGATAGAAGGCAATGGTTTTGAATGTCTTCGAAAGCCTCTGCGTGATAGTGCAATGGGAACACGTACTGCTGTACGTTAGAATCTGGGCGCACACAATACGCAGACTTCGTATGAAGCCGGAAGCCAATCGTCAGAGGTAACGTCTAAAGGGCTCAGCACCGGACGTAAGACAGGAAACTATTTTTTTTTCAATATGTAAATAGACGACCAGTGATAAAGGGTTTTCTTTCGTAGATGAAAAACACCGCTAAATGCAAAAAAGGTGCAGGTATGTAGCAAATCAGTTGTACGAGACCATGATCAGATATATAAAACGTCGAGTCTTATTACAGACATTTCAAAATGTTGTCCAGTTTCCGAATTCGATGTTTGTGCAAGAGAAGAACATTATCTCCATCGTTAAAACACAAACTGCGTCCGTATGAAGATGGGATAGTTTATTATTACAAATATTTCAGAATAACCCTGTGAAGTGTAATCGGCATCACGAAATAGCGGATAGATCATAGATACCGAAAAACCCAATAAGGTAGTAGTCACGTAGTTTAAGAGAAAACAGGTACGGTTAAAGAACACTTCAGTAATTTATTATTAAGTAACATAACGATTTTTTAGTATGATGTCCATATATGTCAATATTTTATTTATTCAATTTGATTGCTAATGTGATACGGCATGTATACTAATACTGAGCTTCTACAAGAGCTTAAACATAGGTCTCGTATGTGCTCCTTTGATTCGTAGTAAGTAGTTCGTAAACTTGCCGTAGACATGAAAGGTGGTGGGGAGTAACCCATTTTGACTTATACCTCGTCCTTGCTTTACATCATTAGGTAATACTGTTTGAATCTCAAACGTCCCCTCTGACTTGTACATTTTTTTAACCTCTTCGGGTAAAGGTATAGGCCAGCTAGTTAAGAGACATGATAAGTGCGCATCCTTCAAGTTCAACAGTAGACATCTGACACACCACTTAAGTTCTAAATAACGTTAATCGTAATTTTTCAAGCTCCTTGCTTCACTATGAACTTGGTTAAAACCAGCTTTAATCTGCACTAAAAAAGAAAGTTGTAAAGGCTCTGTCCTATCGTAAGCGATGAATATTACGTGAAAATATGGATAAACAGTTAGTAGGAAAAAAACGTTCGAGTCGTTGGCCTCGAATTTACTGCCTTTGTCCATTCAGTGGTCGTCGTTGCAACAGTCCTTTTTTTTTAAAAGAAGCTTTGCTATGACTTGGTGCATGTGTAAAGCTTTTATGGCTAAGTTAAGGCATACAGCCTGGTGTAATCAATCACTAAATGAAGCTTGCACCCGTATATCCGACATTTATCGTAAAAAAAAATTTGTTCAAAATGATAAAAATTTACGAAACCATGATATGCGTACGGGTGAAGGCTGATATGTCTGAGATGCAAGGAGCGAGTACATACGCTGCTTGTGTTGTTTTCGGGGAAGATGTGCTCTGCTTTGTATGTACCTGCTTACAGGCTAGTCAGAACGTACCATTTATAATAGAAGTTATTAGATATACGTTGTCCGTTATGCAGTTGATATTTTCGGTGAGACTCCTTATAAAACACCGCAGAGTTTCTATCAGCTCACGGTCTCATACAACTATTGCCAGCAATCAGTTAGTTGACTTGCTGTAAAAGACGTGTGATAGATTATCAAAACTAGGGATGGAAAATGATCCATCGAATACGGTTATGTTATTGACCAGATAATAAAACGGTGAAAAAAATCTACTGAGTTTTGCGTTATCGTGTACGATCTTTACGGGGTTATTTTTAGTCCTTTTGCCCGTGAGAAAGACGGTGCAAATCTGTACAATAGGAAGGAATCGCTATGTTTGCGGCTGAGGCCGTCACCCAAGCCGGCCCAGTAGGCTTTATATTTCATTATTACTATCTGGTCTGTAGGCTAAACCCTTGCTTGAACTCGACAAAGCGCGACGTACAACACACTATCCAACAACTGTGCAATTAATCATTGTTAGCCGAAAGTGATGACGACAAGCATTGTAGAAATAATATTTCTAAGTAGATGAATTTCTCGTCCCATGTAGACGATATGTGAGAATGCTAACAGCCGGTATCGCAAAGGGCCGCACCAACAGGTTAAACAATAACACAAACAGTGGTTAACGACAACAGAAAAACGTTTCTACTCAGTAAACTAACGCCACAAGTGAAACCAGATAGGGGGCATTAAAGCTGAGAGGGAGTGGGCAACAGCAGGGAGGCGACGCAGGCTGGTAGCAGTGTCATAGTTCCAAACAGTGTCCATTCTCACTTCTATCGCCATATTAATTATTCATATGACCATCTCGTTATTTGTCGCGTCCACATCACCACTAGCTGTTAACGTGAGTCTACAGCCAGTAAAGGTTGACATCAGTCAGGGCATACTGACCGCTGGCAGTGAACGACGACCAGTGCGTCGACGAGAGGAAGAAGGGGAAGCACACTAAATAATTAAACGCTGCCACGACGAAGAAGTCAAACGCCCATATCCCTCTGCAAGTCCACGAACCAAAGTTAGAGAAAAGAGGTCTTCTTCGACGAAACGAAGCAGCGCTCGCCGTCCTGCCGTCGCTTATATTTCTACGTGCTGCCGGGCAACAGCTACTGTGCGTGGGGGGCAGCTGCGGCGGACTCGTACGACTTCGTGATAAGAGTAGCGACAGAGCTCGTGCATTCGTCAGCAGTGAAACATCGGCTGTCTGGCGGTTGGACTCTTCATTTGGCCAACTTAAACATTTCGCCTTTGTTTTTGCCAACTGAGGGAGGCAGCTGGTCAGTCTCTCATTATTAACTGCTTATGTGCGATAGCAGCTGCAGCAGCATCTAGAGTTCAAGTTCGCCCGCAGCCGTTGTGTTTGCGCTGTGTTTATTGATTAGAAACTATTGAGGAAACTGTTACCACGTTACGTTCTGTTATGTATTTGGCGAGCAGAGGCTAGCCTGTCAGTCTCATACTGTTTGTCCATCAGTGCAAGATGGGCCCGGACGGCCCACGCCGCTTGCACCTCATCCACTCGCTCGGTTCACGCTGTCACACTGGCTGGTTGAGTAATTCAGCGAATAACAACAATAATAGCATTGCGGACGGAGGCCGGAAGAGTAGGGTACGAGTGGGTGGGGAACGACACGAAGAGGACAACCAAAGAGTAACTCAAGAAGATGACGAAATGGAAAAAGATTGGGGAAGGAAAATGACAAACGAGAAAAAGAACGAAAGCGGAAGACGGTAGTAGAATCGCTAGCATAATCGAGCAGGGGATGCCAACACCATTGAAGCAAAGTCAGCACGTGTTTTGTCCGTTGTCATGGCACCCATGAGGCCAGCGAGAATATAGGGGCATGGTCCACTAGTGCATAGTGGAATAGAAAATCTTGTCATCCTGATATTATAGCTGTGTCCAGTACCATGGCCTTGCCAAAGGAGGGAATACTTTTGTCTCTTTTCGTTGCAGCCTCAGACGGACAGCGCAAAGCGTATCGCGTATCATTTTCGTCATGCATATCATACAACAAGATGTCCAATTGCCTGTGCGTTGGATCCGAACGCCTCGAGGACGCACCGGCTGCTTGTTATTTAGCAAATGACGCGATTGTGCACACACGTTAAACGCATTCTGCGAGATGCTGCTGAGATAGTGCAACTAATACCACCTCAAGGAGGATGCTCATCGATACAGCACGTGTCTATAACGATCCTAGCAAATTATACGACAAGCAGAAAAAGAAGATCTGAAAAAAGATTGAGCATTTGCAAACTATTTTATCCTAATTCGAAAGAATTTCTTTTCTACAGTAGGCTCGTTTACGCTACACTGGTTTATCTAAGAGGTAACATGAGCACAAGTATTTCAACCTCGTTCGTATTCGTAGACTAAACAAAACGGAGTCTTGGAGCAAGCCACTTAAAACAATAAGTAATTGGACTATTTCGCCGGATTTGTCGACGAACGTAGGTGCTTTACAGTGGGAGGACTGAGAAACGAGTCCGCCAACGGCAGCAGCAAAGGGCGGCTCAAGGAAGGAGCGACCAAGTTGAAGGGGCAAACAAGAGAAGCGGGAAAGGGAAATGTTTTAGCGAATGGGCCAGTTGTTGTAGTTTGCGGCTGGGGCAGTCTTAGGGCGCGATGGTTTCGCGGCACTGGACGGTTTTACTGAGCTCTTGGTGGGCATTTTCCTTCTCAAGTCCTCCTCCTGCTGCCTCTGCAGCCCGGATCGCTTTGCAGCAACGGAAGAACGAGCACAATGTAGATTCAGCCGAGCGCAAAGAGAGCAACGAGGAGGGTTAGCCAGACGGACGCTGCTATTACTGTTGCAGAAGCCGTTGCTTTTCTTTGACGATTTTTGACAAACTTTTGAGTTCCCGCTTCCGCTTCTATTGCCTCTCGTACCCCATTGCCCATCGAGTCACTCACATCGAGCGAAGAGGATGGCAACATGAGAAAGACGCAGAAAAAGAACGATGTTTCCTTGCCTCTCCAAGTCAGTTGTGGCAGCAGTAGCAATAGCGATGGCTGGAGGCGCGTTTATGCAGACCGGCCAGATGCAGTCGCGTACTATACAAAATCCAAGGTTGCAGAAAAATGCCCCATACCGGAAGTGAATGAATTGTACACATGAGAACGGTTGTTGAGCTAGTGGCGTGTCACAGCGATATTTTCTGTTGAGTTCCATTGTGATCGAACTGCGATACCGTTACTATCAGAAGTTCCGTAGACAATGATTCTACTCATCTTCAGCATATTAATCTATTAAGAAAGCAGACAAGCTTCTCCGCAAAGCTCCATTGCTTGTTAAATAGGCTATTATATATAGATTAAAAAAAAAGGTCACAATAGGTCGAAGGTGTGTGCATCGTTCAAATGCCAAAGGGATTGCTGCAAAAACTCGTCCATGTTTATATGATCTGCAATAGAGATGCAAATCACCACATAAGCAGATGTTTTTATAAATTACTATATAGCTATACTATATGTTCATGGCCTACATCGCAATGCAACATCATGGATAGGCAAGGATACAATTTTTGAGAGCACCAAGTTTTTACTTGGTTTAAATTGAACGTGCCATATGTAATTTTTAGCCTGATGAACCGTAGGGGTTAGGAACCAAGAAATCACATAAACAAACTCTTGGCAACCGATTAACAGGTAAATAAATGACACACTATAAGATAAATAGAGAGGTAAATGTAAAGCGTCGATTTACTACGCAAGTACATTTTGTATGTATATTTTCTTCCTGGAGTTGCGTAGATCGGGCAAGCATCAGGACAAACACATTGTTTTGACCATGAAATGCACTCGCATGTTTGTCTTGCTTCTGTTTTTGGGTTTCCTTTTTCCTGGAAGAGTGCGTAGCGCTAAATTGCTACAATCAACCGTTCGTTCCTTCTAGTCCAAGCGGATCTTCTGGGCTTATTCCGTCAAAACATTTCTAGCTAGGGTTCTCACCTCACCACCTTCACGCCTCAAACTCAGTGTGTGATTGTCGATCTCCGACGCTATTGTGAGAGATCCATCCAGCGGTGGCGTAAGTAGTAAAGACCTCAACAGACGTCGTTTCGACGCTCATGGTAGTAGTATGAACAAGTGCGTCCAGAATGAAGAAACGAATGTACGAATGAAACAGACAGACCCCTCCGACTATTAGCTCTTTTGCGACCCCAGTTTCTGCGCGTTTTACTTTGGCCTTTTAGTCTCGTTGCCTTTCCGACTACCTATGTCTTCAGCTTTTTACGATCCCTATCACGAAAGCTTTCCCTAGAAGGAAACGGACCAACAATATCCATCTGGTCTGTTCACAAGTCGACTCTAGCTCGTCCCGGCGCTAGGAAACACTTTTTTGCAACGCTGGCCCGCCGCCCCGAGAAGCTTGTGCATTCAGCTTCTAGTTCCCAATATTTTTTTTCTCTACACATTCGAAAGACTATAAAAGACCTTTCTTGAAACTTGGCGACTTTTTTACTCATCTATCTTGAAGAAGCGCGGAACACGCCAGCCGCCGGTAGCAAATGATGAGACAAAGTAACGTTTGTGGAACAGCGGCGCACGGGACTGTAATGATGTGTACAGTCGTCGATGGATTAGATAAGATTCCACCTGACAACTGTTGGGGAAGATGGCCAGTATTCCTCAACACAGTAAAAATAATCGCAAATATTAAAAAATATTATAAAAAAACACCTGCACGCAGCTTCACGTTTTGTTTATTGCAAGTATCTATGCGTACCCTTCAAATTTTAGTTATAATGATTATTTTACCGAAAGACAAACAAGACGCAAAACGCAATAGGGGAACCGCGCATTTAGGTGTGACATCTTACTGCATCTCAAGCTTGTATTTTTTTTAATTCAAATTGTTCGCCCTCAAACAGGTTTTCCTGTGCGTGTTGCCTAGGCGGCATAACAGTTAGGTCTGTGGTAGGATGTCGTTTCGATCTAAATGCATTAAGCCGAAGACCAACAATACGAGTAACATAGAGAAAGAAACTTTTTACGATGTACTGTATTTACAACTTCAGGATGGTAATGTCCTTCACATAAAATAGTGAACAGAACAAACTACGTGAATTTTTCTTCTGCCTTGCAGCGAGTTCATGGAACGGAACGTCCTTATGGGCCTATATTACTCCTAAGATAGAGCTTTTGCACGGAGCAATTGCCTGGGAAGAAAGCCAAGCAATGCCGCGCCATACTTTCCTGAGTATATGCGGCTGAGTGGGGAAGACGAATTCCTTGTGTGATTTCTTTGGCGACTATCTTCGGCGTTCGTAATCCTTCGTAAGCGAAGAAAACAGCGCGCTTCTTTTTACGTACTGCCATGTGGTCAGCGCCCGACAGTTTCAGACCTAGCAGACTCACAGATTGTCAAAATAGCCACACTCTGTCCAACCCCCATGTGACACCCTTTGATAATGGTCTTAAAAATTCTATTAAGGATGATCACGAGGGATAGCATAGTGGTCTAGTCTGATCGCGTAGGGTCAAACCGTATCGCATCTTCTTGAAATTGTACGAAATGGTACACATTGATTACTCGAGTGTCCCTACGAAAGCTAACAAACAGAATGCTATCGGATGATTAACAGAAAGCTTCTGATATTTAGGTTCTTTCTTGCAATTGGTTCATGTTTATATTACGACCTATTGCAGAACTGCTAATTAATGCCACCTACATTCTTACAGCATCTGACGGCACGGTGTCAAGGACCTTATAAATTTTTGTACCTATATATACCAAAGCATCTGCAACTTTTAAAATATAATTATAGCTACTGATACCGATTCGTTTTGTGACTTTGTTTTCCGTAACGATAAGTTTTCCGTAATATATGATTATTATTACAAATACGAATGAACAAGAATGATGGCACGTAACTGACAATATCGCATATAAATAGAGTGCGTTCCGCTAGTGTTTGTGCGCATTGGGGTAAGCGGTAACTTACTGATTAGTATGATATCCTACCTCTATAATGGAACAAACACTTGCATTGATAAACTTTTAATAATTAGATAATAATTTTATTTACTCGATGTGTAAAATGTTGTTCAACGTAGCAGGACTGGAAATTTCCCATTGCATAGGAACTACATCTGATACTTCACAATCTAGTGTAGTAGTTATTATATATGCATTATTCAACGTTTTATCTATTATAATCATATAATCTTTGGGACCCTCGGTAAACAACAGGTTCTTATAAAACCGTTTTCTTTAAACGTAACTATTAGTTGCAATTTGTTTTTATATGCGATCCCAATTGGCAATGGAGGTCCTCACTAAAATTATGTTAAAGGGAGCGATGTTCTCTTAATGTAGTCATTACTCGGTTAAGGAGCAGGTTCCATGGTTTATTCGAGTATCATTTTTATCTGCCAACTTTCATTTATGTTGCGTAGGTTATACGGGACGCAATTACCTTCTGGCACTCTCATTAAGACATCTGGATTATGTCTCAGTGGCCACGAATATTTCATTCATCTATCACAGCTTATTCAGGACCTCCGTCCCGAGAGTTATGCCATCCTATTCTCAGGAACGCAATTCTGACAAAGACAGCGATTTAGACTTTGCTCCAGACATCTAGTTCGGTATTGGAACGATAGCGGAACATACGTAGCGCCACAACAAAGAGGTCGCGAAATGCTTCACCATTTTTCATCATACTTACCTTTAGGTCCATGTAGACATATGCATTTGTTACCTATCAATCTATATGTGTACTGATGTACGTGTATGTACCGTGTATCTGTCATAATAGAATATAACACGGCGTGTTAGAGGCTGGCGCCACGTTAGGGCCTGCTTATCCGCTTCTGCTGCCGCCACAGATGACAGACTGGTGGGGAATGAAAGGTTCCTAGCAGACATTTTACAAATATGTTGGGTTGGAATATGCAGATGGTTCAGGAACTAGGGGTGGAGGCAAGTCAGATAGACGCAGTTATCGGAAGCCAGTGCCTATATTGCTGTATCAATGTCTTTTTTGGCATAGACACTAGTGGAAGTCTCGCAGTCTTATGTAATACCCATTAGTCGTTCATACATGCACGTAACAACGACGGACTGCAGCTTCCCGCTAGGGGCTAAGGAAGTTGGGGGGTCGCACAACCCAATTTCGTTCTTCGCGGTCAACAAAGCCATAGCGGCGACAGAAGGAAAAGCAAGAGTAGGAGAAACGTTTCGGATTTACGGGACTTCTTTGACGCGGTAAGGCGAGATGAAGGGGAAGTGCGGGTCAGTTAGTCATTACCCGGACTTCTTCTTGATTACTCTCTAGCTTAAATACAGAGAGGTAGGGCCCCTTGCTTCAGGGCAACTTCGGCAAAGCAGGGCAGAGACACCACTCATACTCACGCAACTACACGCGTGCACTACATAGCTATTCCCGGCGGCTCTCTTCCTATTGGGTAGTATTCAATCATACATGTAATCAGTTAGTCTCCGGGGGACGGATAGGAACGCGAATAGGGAGAGGATTGCTGCTGATGGTAGGTCGCAGCGGGATCACCGCCGACCGCTTCATCGACCACTACCTACGGATAACGCATACCCGACGTTATACTTTCATTTGATTACGTCTGCTGTGTCTAAGTCGTGTGTCTCTATATAGGTAACCGCTTCAATCTTTCGAAGGGTAGGCCTTTTAGATGGGGGTTACTGGAGAATCTGCCGAGTATCTGGGGCTAAGGATTGAAGCGATGCGGATGACGAAGGTACGGCTGAGAGACAGCAAAAGAAAGAGACGAATGCCGGCTGTGACAGGGCTGATCGCACGCGCACAGGAACACGTGAAAAGGAAAAACGAGGAATCGTAAGCTGACAAGCAGATAAAGTTAGTTAGTATATAATTAAAGGGGTTCAGCAATGTTATTAGATGTCTGACAGCTGTGCCTAGCCCTCACGTCTTCGGAATGAGGCTGAGCTAAACCATTGTTATCGGAACAGGCACACGCTTATTATAAAATAGAGGAAACTGGTATAGCTGACGGGAATGATGGTTTCTAAACCAATTTATACAAAGGTTCCTAAATGATACGTACGTCAAAACTAAATGTAACAAATGTGACAATTCTGCTCTACTGTATTTTAGTGCGATGAATACGCACTTTCAACAGAGATATCTAGGTTAGTGATGGAAGTGTGGAAATATAACATATAGCTTACCAATATTGAGGTACGCAGTGCTCGTTTCTAAATAGATGATCCCAAACTGCGATACAAGAACGACTTGGCTAACTTACAATTAGGAACTATCGAGAAGTCTCTTCTCTACCTTTCTAAGGCGCTGATTATATTCTTTGACTTTTACAAAAACAGAGTTACCTGGAATTCAAATACGTGAAGTATAAGGACCCTTTTAATACAATGAGCCTGTGTGTTAAGTGAGGTGGGTGCAAACAGACATTAAAAAATAGCAGTTATGGCAATAGTAATCACAAATCTCAAGAGCTAAAATCATACGGTGAATGCGTTCGATGCGAATGAACCAACTAGACACGAGCGGGAAATCTATCCCTGGCTTCCACAGCCCTTGTAGGGTTTGAAAATAGATTGGTACACGCGTTATGATTATAATTTTGATTTTTTTTCTTTTGACATTGTTCAGTTCTTTTAAATGTCCTATTATTTTTCTTTTACAGTGCATTCCGTCTAGATAAGCTCAATTCAGTGGTTTCGCGTCTGGGTCAGCATAATGGACGTTTGAGGGTTTGACTGACAGCATTGGTTTTGCCTTCATTAAAGTCGAGGTAAATTGGATGAGACTTATTTGTTTAGGTTTTTTGTAACCTTTCGGCTACCTCTGACAGCCAAAAATTCAACCCGAAATACATTGACCATTGCACTCTTTGACGAAAGCCCAGCGCGGTTTGCGACCTCAATTGTTTATATTTCTGTAATTACCTACTCGACATCGAAGTTTGGCGAAGTCATGATTTGATGCAGTGGGATGGTTCGTGTCTTATAACAAAATACCTTGTATATGTACGCGCATGAAACGGGAAGAGCGAGGCAAATTTCCTTCGTATGATCAAGTCTGAGGAACAACCAGTTTCCGGCGAATTTGTCGCTGCTGGTGGGAGCCAAACGCTTCCTGCAGGCTCTGCGGTTTACCCAGCAGAGACAGGGTACTTCCGCTGGTGCTAAATGAATCGTTGCTCGTTTGTTGTGAAAGAAGCGATTCGGCCATCGGAATTGGGTAAATGCAATTGCGGTATACTCATTTGGTTCTATCACTAACGGCGTTTTCGGCGGTCAATAGCTGGGGTAAATGCCGCTTTTACGGTGCTTCGTCAACGCTGCCCCCGATAAGCCTACAACGACCTTTCTCTCCTCCATGAATAAAGTTACGGTTTGTGTCGTTAATCAGCCGAGGATAACTGGAACTGCTGCAAGTTGTGAAAGCTAGTGCTTTCGATCGACACATGCAAACCTAATGGGGTTTTTCAACTGCGATTATGCAGTAATCTATTAATGTCTACTTTCGGCGAACAAGCAGACTGTTTGTAAATCTAGTGGGTCGTAAGTTTCCGTCACAACACAATGATGCCATTTTTACTTATTTTTTCTTTTATAGCTTCGCAATATTCAGTACGGTACGAAATTTTCGAAGAGCGTTGAAAACACAGTTATATTGCTCTAATAAAGTCTTATGCGTAGGTTAACAACGTCCGTTCGCCTAAGCGTGGCTTCATTTGAATGATCTATTGTCCTACTTTTATAGAAAAATCACAGAAAAATGTCACCTATTCAATGTTTTTAATCACGACGATAAAAGGCATAGTAGTAATCGTCAAGTTTACCATAGTAAATTCAAAAACAAAAAAAAATATATGTTTTATCTATCTATAATTCGCCTTCGGCCTGCCTTGAATGCAAACCTGAACCGACACATATCTAGTATACTACAGAATCATGTACGCGTACATAAACGAAGGTAGATCACACGTCGGTTCATTAGAAAATGCAAACTTATGAACTTCAGTTTTTCAATTTTTTCACAACTGTAGATTTTTTCAATCGGAGTGTGCACCTTTTTTATATATTACTTGCTGATATTTGGATGGTAACTTGTTTATTCCGCTGTTGCGAACGTCTAAGGTGTCGTGTCTAGGTATGAGTCATTCTATTATCAGGAAGCTGTCGCCATTTTGTAGAAAGGATAATCTGTGAAGCAATATTTAGTGAGTACGATAAATCACGGGAAACCTCCAACCGTATCGTTGTCGGCATGATTTTCGCGGTGTGAGGTGCTATAAGAGTTCACTAGCCTTGCTGGCTTAATGCAGGGTTTCTTCATCGTTCCTTTTTAATTGTTCGCAGTACACTTCTACGGAAATTAACGAACCGGTCAAATGAATTTGTGACAATTAGCGCTTATACTATACTTTCAAGTACAGCATGAGTTACCGCGGCTGTACATTTATTTCCGGATGACGTCCCGCCGGCTCAGTGCATCCACCTACTGATGTTACTCTCTGGGAATATCGTAGAAAAATAATTTTCTACTCTATACAAAAGCCGGTCATTTTTGTCGTCTGAATAACAAGTCCATTTTAATCCTTGCTCAAATAATGTGCTATCTGTTGTTAATCTTTTTTTCCTTAGAATCGAGGTCAACCAGTATGGTGTTCTTACGTACGTACATCAAACTGAAGTATTACGACGCGTGCACTCTTCGAGGTGGTTGGGCAGACACCATATATTCCAACACGAAGCTATTCACCTTCGCAAAGGGTTTTCCAATTTAAGGTTTCCTTCTTAGAATTTTTTTAGAGCTCATAATGCTTCCGCTAGTCGTCGTTCACCGAATAGGCTTATACTGCAAGTTAAGGCTACTAAGGTGCCACGAAATACGGCTGCGTCGACGGTTTGGGGTTTCATGGGGTACAAGTGCACCTCAGAATAAAAAGAGGTGTTGTGGAAATGTTGAACCGCTATAAAATAGCTTCACTTTGCAATCTGAGAAATACGTGTATGACTTTACTTGCATTATCTGTTGATTGATCCCTCACACATATTGATGTTGATTGAGACCACTTGATACTTAATCTCTACGCTGATTACATTACTTAAGTGAATATATGTACTAGTTGTGTGATACGTTATTAGATAGAACAAGTCACTTGCACCATTTGCATCAACCTTTTAAAAACGAATTTTAATCTGGGGAACTTTTGTTTTTACAGCTAGTCTTTCGCAATACTACTATCGAACTAGTCCTATAAAAACTTGGAGAATGTTTCAAACATTAAGTGCAGCCGACCTTTGCATAGGGTCACCCTAATTGTTAATATTACAGAAACCGTATGTTACGTTGGCTGTAGTTTTATCATGATGTGTTGGAAGCAGGCTTGCGTGATACAGTCGAGCTCAGCTATGGCCAAGGCCAGACCAGCATCGTCTAGTGAACGCTACTAGTCCAGTGAGCGGTCTGATACGTGGCGGTTATCCACCCAAAAGAGCAGCACTTAGCAAAGAGATGCCGACAACAGCAGCAGCAGCAGTAGTAGGGGGTCGGGGGTGTCGTGGAAGGATCATCAAGCTTGAGGAGCGTGGAGGGCATTTGGGCAAGGCGGGGAGATTGTGGTGGACGATAGCTATGAGTGGATACAAGAGAAATTCGGGGGCAGCAGCTTAGTTGCGGGTTGGTCATCTGCATGGACCATGCCCCTAGACATATTCGTTCATCATGACGGCGTCAACGAGTGCAGTACTTCGTCTCTGACACGCTGGCAGCCAGAAGCAGGATGAACCTACCCATCCCTGCCTATTTTCCTTGTAGCCTAACGAGTTGTCGACGACATCGAGGGTTGGCTGCCGCCGGGTTTGTCGTTGTAGCGACAAAAGGCCTAAGCGAGTTTGAAGCATCGCGATCACCAACGCTATGACTACCCAGGACTTGTGGATAGCTGTCTAGAACATACTGAGACAGCCCCCAAGGCCATATGCAGAATAGCACGATGTCGCAGTTTTGAAAAGACGGCAATGGCGCGACTATGCTGCATCAGCCAGACCGAAAAGCGAAGATAGCGTCCGGAAATCTGAAGGCTCGGTGAATGTAAAAAAGATAAAGTACAAAGACGCTAGATGATGATTTACGAACGTTGAAAAAGTTTATACACTTCTTCCCTAATCTATATACAAGTAGCATCCATATACGATCATTATGTAAATAAATAAATAAAAATTCAACTGTGGACAACGATTATAATGAAACACCGTGTAAATACTGGAGATTTCTATTAGGTGAATGCAGATGGTCCTATTGTCCTATAAGATGATTGCCCGTTACAATTCAATAGAATATTACCAACCCTAAACAAGTCCATTTTAAATTCACATGACTTAATCTGTGACAAACCGATTCGAGGCGTATTTGTAAGTCACTAGGTTTGAATTAAATTGTAACACTTATTTTTTAGTTATAAGTAAGCAAATTCAATATACTAATGGATTTAATATGTATTAAAAAGCGCATTTGAATCCTGTAAAGTACTAGAATCTAATTATTAGGGGCTAAATGAATGTACTGCAAACATTTGCTGCTGACGCATATAAGCTTGCCTTGTTTGCAGAATCTTTCTAATTTATCTTCACAGATGGTGAAACATGGCACTGTTGTCATCCCGAATATCGTATATATCTAAGAAAAACAATGAGGGTAAAGAAGTGGGTACTTACTTACGTAACCTTACGTGACTTAGGGTGACGTAATGTACTATTTTACTACATCGCCCTCTTCAAAGATGCCATTTCTAAGTTGTAGGCTATACTCGGGACACGATTAATATGCATACGTTGCCTCTATATCTGTTTAATATAACTTTGAAAGAACACCTATTCCATACGTCGTGTGTAATCCAATAGGTACCGCGTAAGATTCATATAGAATTCAGAAAGGTTTCTTCAGAAAATCCTTTTTTGTTCCACTCACTTTACTCTGCTATTGGTCTGAACGAGAGCTCGCGTTAACGCGGAATATTGACAAATCTGAGGCCTGTTTGTGGCCACGTTAGCTTCACAATTCCATATAACATACACATGGACACTTGCTTATCTTTTCTGTTCTTTGTCTCGCTGTGTCTATGCTCTACGATCGCTCGATCTATACAGAGTTAGTTCGATGATGATCGAAAATTCCTGAACGAGGTCTCGTCCCGTTTCTGTCATCGCGGACGGTTCCATCGTTCATTGTTGCGTCAAGATAAAAAACGCCAGAACGTCCTGTTGCTCCAGGCGCTTTAGCTACAGCGGAGACAGCGGCAGCTTCGGCTTTGCCAGTTACCCACGACACTTCCCCAAACTCCCATCGTCTCAACACCAGCAATGATGGTAACGGCAGCAGCAGCAGCACAAGTGGAAGCGAGCCGAAGGCCGCGTATGGGTGGATCCTCGGTTCCGAGTCAAATGAACCGTTAATTCGACAGTTTTTCTCCTCTTGCCTCATCTTTCCTCAACTTTCAACCCCACCTCCAGAACCCCAGGATCTGCCTTCGTCTCCTAGCATCTCGAGCACCCCACCGTATTCTGTCTAGCATTTGCTCGTCGTCTCTACTTCTAGAAGCAGAAAGCAGAAGGCACAAAACAGAAGGACCGACTAGGCGTCTTGAGCTCCAGGTCTGAATCTTGGCGCTTACCGTGGTAGCCGCGTCTCAGATTCTGTGCTGTCACTCCAGTCCAAAACGAGTCGAGACAAGCTAACGGCCTGCTCAGAGCTAAGATGGGGGAGGAAACGAAAAACCAAGGGCAAATAAGGCAGGAACCTTTTTTGCTAGTGTTATCGTCGAGAGAAGGAATTGAAAGAGGCGGGAAAAACGAAAAAGGGGGGCAGAGTGGAGGAAAGCCGGGACAGGCGGAAGGATGGACCTGACTGGAGGGTTGAAACTGCAAGAAAACGAACGTTTGCTTACTGGGTACGAGACATCTCACTTTTACTTCGAAGACCACCAATTCGGAAGGAGTCGACTCATTCAGGAGATTCAGAAGCCGACAGTCTCCGCCGTACAGCAGCGAGGGACAGGCAGACCCGCTTCGACTTGGCTCACTCAAGCGGTAAGTTAGCAGGCCATTCCTTTTCGGCACTTCCTGTGAACTCGAGCTCGCACAGACTCGGCCGCTCGAAGAAAGCAAGGAGTTCATTTACTATCTTAGCACATCCAACAGCGTCCAACGCATAGGGGGTCGGTCGGTTGGTGAGAGGTCACCTAATACGACTATTTCAACATCTTTCCTATGCAAGCATTAAAGAGTATACGATGAAATGTGAAGGAAAGGCGTTATCTTAGCTGCGGATTGGCAGATCGAGCTATGAATTAAATATTTTCAGGCAGATACCCGAGATTTCTCATACGTAGTAATCATCTTACGTACGAAAATACGTAACCTTTTTAGCTCTTGCGGTGAAAACCTCAAAATTCGAATAAAAATATCATTTTTATTACTCATTTAGGTTCAACTTAATAAGTTTGGGGAGAGATTCTAGGATAAAATTGTCAATCCTGAGCCAAAGGCTGAAGCACAACCTAAACGGCGTCATTTCATCGCCGATAACGAGCCTTCTAATCTCAAAAGAAGAAAGGATCATACGGCTACTTAAGCACATAAAATATCTTTATGCGAAGTCAGCGAATGATGACTGACAGATTGCTTGATAGTTATGCGTCCAATTTTAGATAAAATGTGTACTTGGTTTGGCCACTCAACAACAACAGACCGGCGAAATCAATCGCTTATTTACCAATTTAAGTTGAAGCGTATTTTTTTGAAATTAAGTCAACTTGTTAGCATTGGAACCTCGCTGTGAAAAGAAAAACACATTTTTATAATAACTATTATTACATTGTGATTAGGCTTTTTCAAAAAAATCTGAACGAAAGCGTATCAGACATATTAACTTCCAGATATCTTGAAAATGAAGATTTCATTCGCATAGAGCTTTCAGTGCCAGGTTCGTAAAATATAACTTGCGGGTTCTGCTTATAACTCTGTAAGTAATAATTGCATTCATCTGACGTACAGGATTGTTTTGTTAGTCCTAATCATTACTTGTGTGTAGCCACGCTATAGCCGTGTATAGACAAAAAGTTCGATACCGAAGGCTTTTCAACCTTTTAGTTAGCGTCAAAATTCAGCTATAACCTCTACTCAAGTATTTTTAATAAACAAATGGCGCTGCAACTGCCTTGCCTAGACCGCTGTTTTAATTCTTAACGTTACTGCAGAAAAACAGAGCAGTTACTCTGAAATTTGTATAACTTAAGACAAGAAGTATAGTTAAAATATATATATGTAAACCCATAACTATATTGGTCAGTTTACCTGAAATCAGACTACTTGAAGGGTCTAGATTTGCCAAAATACACAGCACTAGAAATTTGCCTTTCGATGCATAATGTATGCGTGTTACATATTCGATGTCTGAATAGATCTGCCCCCAGGCATAGAAAAATCCTGTGCGTAACTGTCTTCGTGACAATGAGCTCCCTCAGAATGTGCTGAGGGATCCGTCGTGAAGTAGAGCTGCTAATGGGTCAGGAAACGTTTAACTTCATTCATGAAAAGTTTGTACCACAAACTATAACTTTAACACACTATGTACTGCCTAAATAGAGAGCAATTACTGATTGACTGCAATCCAAGGACAGAGTTTCCTTGTAGTTAAGGAAAAGCCCTTACTTAAGTATCTCGCATTGAAGCACAATGATGCATTTGGTCATAAGTCTACAAAGCCGGAAACAGCCGGACTGGAGTATCGTCAGTAGCCTTTTCTCCTGATCTTATGTTGGCCAGACTGCTGGTAGTATATTGACGATCTGAAGGCGCCGTGGAAAATAGCAATAGAAGTCAAGCGAAAGTTTTCACTCAGCCATACTGTGCGCCTAGCACATCAATACTGATGGCTAAAGAAGCAGCTTATTACATTATTCTCTAGATTATAAGCTACTCTATAAGGAGAAGCACGTAAAGACACGGTTAGATTTTATTTATTCAACATAACCCAAAAACACCTCTGTAAAGCATCGTGGCATGCTTAGCGACCCTGGGGGCGAGCGGCCTGTAATTCTGCCATCAGCATTACCTCTAACACTGGTTAGGTCTTCGGCAATTGCCAAAGAGTGGCGGAAGTCGCAGTAGCTCTAGTGAGTGGGCGGCACAGTTGGTGAGTGTGGTCGATGATGGTGATGACAATGGTAAAGCGGTCCAAGGCCCCACGTCTCTTTTGCCCCACGTTCGACGGTCTGTGCTGCTACTTTCGGTGTTAGCCCTACTTCTAGTCCGTCCGCCCCTCGATCGGTCTGCCTGCGATCCTTCGTAGCCGGCCAGTGCTCGCGGTGACGTGCTGTCTGGCGGGTCTCTACTTTTCCCATGAGAAGGGCACAACATACAACGGAAACAAAGAGAGCGTGAGGTCGACGGCAAAGAGAACGAATCGTTCCCCAACGTTTGCCGTCCGGTTGGCTCGCTACCGTTTGCTCTGTAGCGAAGAGCGGGTTATTAAATCAGCCTACCGTGCTCCCCATCACCACCGCGACCACCAGTATCGCTTCGTTCACTGCTGCTAATGCCACCGTTACTAGTACCAGCAGCGGCGGAGGGGCAAAGCAGGGACAGCAGCAGCAAAGTTCTTCCATTGGTCTCGCCCTCCCCAACGCTCGCTCTTCCTCGTATTGGCTGTGTTGTGCCATAAATATTAGAGCGTACTAATTAACAGCACGCGAGCGATAGTAATATAATCTATTGCCAACCCCAACCCCCTCCCCACCCAACAGCCCACTGCTCTATTCGCCTAACCGAACGCCCGCCCGTCCGTCCAACCGCTCGCCCGCCCGCCCGCCCGCCTGCTTCTCTCAGTTTCGCCCTCACTAGCGCGATCTTCCGTTATCCCATAGCCCTAACGCCCTGATGCCCACTCCGCTGTCAATAACAAGGACCTCCGTAATTGGCAATAAGGTGGTTTAGGATGATGGTATTGCTTGGGGCGGTTAGAAAGACTAGAAGTAGCGGTAGTTGTAGTACACCACGGCGGCAGCGGCGGCCGCGCTGCCAGTAGAATACACATGCATATAGCACAGAAAGTGCGTATGAGACAGCAAACGACGCTAGGCGGGGTGCTAGACTGATACTTAACCATTCAGCATCCTTTTTCCTTGAGTACTACGATAGAATACTGCTATTAAATACTTGTATGCGTAATGAGAGTAACCATTACACCTTGAGGGAAGTGGCGTAGGGTTAGTATGGGCCTTGCATCATACGGAGGTCAAAATATCGACTATGAGAGATACATAAAGCTCTAGGAACTCGAAATGATTCATTTCGGCTCGTAGGCAATAAACTTCTAAGGTCTATGTATGTCGATGTCTGCGATAGCTCCATGTCTACAGACATATTTCGAAATAACGCTTTCGAAATGGGTAGTGTCAGCCAAAGCCATACTATCAGCAAACAGAGATTCGATTGTACGAGCGTCAGCTGGAAAACGTGGTAACACCAGCGTCACGTAGTGGGAAATTTCGAACGCTTTGAAGGTCGCACAGCTTCTTTTCATACCTGGCAAATTGTATGACTGATTATTATTAACATACTATCCTCGCACCATTCTTGGCACCTTCTCGCTACCCCCCGCTGTCGTTCCGCCGTGTTCTCTATCAGCCCGCCATAAACGTATATGCTAATTTCTCTGTTCATAAAAACCTTCGCGAACATCATTTCGCCGCCAATATACGCGGTCATGCATTAGCTAAAATACGTTAAAGTTTTATACGTTATGGAAGTGATACGCGTGAGGCTACCAGATCTATACGCAACGTCACCAACAATAACCGAAACGCGTCATTTGAACGTGGCTCGGGCTGACGACATTATTGACTATTACGTTGACAGTTTTTAGACGGTAGGTCTCGGTGTTCATTCTGTTCTGCGATATATATACATATATAGGGGGTAAATCTAGGCTCATAAGGTAGCTATTAACGCTTATCTGGCAACAACATTCTTTGTCTCCACCCGTCAATTTGCACCGACCGGCGCATTCCTTGAGGACCAGAGATGATAGCAAACAGTAATAATAACACCAGAAACAATAATAGGGATCATTAGGGCAAAAACAAGATTTTTTGCAGGCTTTTTTACGGCGTCAAGCGCGTGTTTAGGAGGCCGGTTCTGGCTGTATGAAGAATAATTAAAGGCTATTTTTTGCTGACTGATAATTAATTCACGTTCGAAGAGCGCCTATCCCGTTACGTTGCGTCATCATACCGTGACACACCGTTGGTTTCGTGACTTACTAAGCTCTGTTGTTACGCTATATTCGATACATATCTAATATGACATGCCAGCAGGCGCTAAACTACTATATATATTGCTGAAATCATAAAACTTTACCACAAAGCAACAGTACTGACGGGTTTCGTTAGCTTTAATATTAATAATAATCGACCTATAACTTTTACCTCACTACATTTACTAAAATTATTATTCCTATTGATTTATAGCAACGTTTATTTCGTTCTCTATAGAAACACTGCGATGTAGAAGTCTATCGAGAATTGTTAAACTCGCAGCTATCGATATACAAGTCAGTAGCAGCTCTACGGGTAGAATACACGCGATTCTTCATCCTAGCTTGCCTTCCTCCAGTGACGGAAAATAAAAACACCACGTTTGTGAGAAAAGTTCAAAAGCTAGAATCGGCCTAATACATTATCAGATATGACGCTGCAACATGTATCGTGCATCTTTACCCATACCGTTGGCTTTTCGCATGCAAACCGGTCGACACTGACACAACAAACTGGGTTGAAATATCCACTATGAAAGAAACAGCCTGTGGTATAACTTCACACGTACAAACAATGTTCTCCATTATCCATATACATTTGATGCGATTCTCGTTAAGTTTCAAATAGCTCGCGGTGTGTTTTCGTTGAACATTGTGAGTAATGGGCTATAAAGGGTTAGTAGCAAACATTACTAATCGGGCCGCTGATTCGATCGAATCTTGGCGTTTGCCTACGCTGCAAGTATGTACAAAATGGGCATAGCATCAGCTTGAAGGTACTACTTCGTGAAGGTTGGATGTTAAGTGTAAGCTATCACTTGCCGCCTTTAATGGCAGAGGCCTGAAACCGGTAGAAGGCACAAAGTCAGCTATAAATCATTTTCCACATGTCATATTCCGCCGCATGGCTAGAGAAAGGCGTCGTTAGTTTCATTCTATTACAGCGCAATGCATAGCGGCCAAACCCGCCTCAATAGCTAACGAACTTATTTCATATTAACTAATGTCAAAATTAAATTCTACTAAATATATGGATTCATTTTCTAATAGCCATCGCTCGACACGACCTACTTTTTCTTTTCTTTTCGCAAGAAATGTTCAGGCCTCCTTTGGAAAAACCTGCCTAGCCAGTTTTTTTTTTGACACTGTATATGACAATGTGTTTCGAGTAAAGCTCTCGCTTTGCTATAGGCTATACTTTAAAGCTATGGGCTAACTCTCTCGACGCTGCTCCTTCTTTTCACTGCTCCAAATCATCATAAAGCCACCATCTCTTGTGACTGCGCGTTGGCCAATTTTTCGGCGAGATACTGACCGGCAAAGAGAAGCCATGTCAGTTGTACAGCTTGCCCAGCCTACGACGTACCAAAACTCCTAATTTCTCATGCTATCCAAAATGCCTGCTAATAGCTTCATATTAATCAATGAATCGTCTGCCATCCACAATTTTCATGGACCTCAAATTTCCGACCGGAGGTGTGGGGCCTCATGTTCGAATTTCATGCTCATGGGGAACTTCGTGTTCGGGCTCGCCAAACCCCTTCTAACAGATTTCTTGGTTAGTTAGAATGTCCTTCCAATGGCCGGCACAGATATTCCAAGTTGCTTCAGGAACTTTGTGGCTTGGAGAAGTCAAAAAGCGCTTCCAGGAACATATTGTAGAAAAACAACATAACAGAAAAAAATCAACAAGACGAAGCAGGTCGAATGTACCTTACGAAGCGTATCTGAGGCTGTCTCGTTGCCATGAATAAGTTAATAGGAGTAATAACAGCGAATATTGATTTGCCTTATGTGCCAGCTGTGTGAATGAGGTTTCAAGAAGTCGAAAAAGGTAGTGCAGAACCATCTACTGACAACGCTGATTCATCATCGATTACCTTGCACTTCATATCTCCTTTGATATAGTAAAACGGTGAAGTCTAATAGCAGTATTGCACAGGCGAAGTGTTCGTTATCTCGCTGTTCGGGATATGTTCCGTTGTATTTCTGCTGTGCACCTTTACCATTTATCCGAAAATCGAACATGCTCAAGGGACACACGATCGCTCAATGCCTAGCACTGGTACACTAAGGACGTATCTCGTTTGTTGTGCTTGCGTTTGTTCCGGCTCTCGGACCGACTGCTATTTGTCTGTAACCGCTAGATAGGATTCGGTCGTAAGCAAATGAGAAGAAGACTATGCTTCATGACTGTCTCAACGCAAACATAATTATCCCTAGGCTTCACGATCCTCGTATAGAAAGGAGGTATTTGTGGAGAGCAGAGAGATGAATATATAGAGAATAGAAATAAAAAAAAAAAGAAGAGGCTAAACAAAGGACGTAGAAGAACTGATAATAGGCCCGACTCCCGTCGGCCTTCGACGATTGACGGCCTATGCTTGCACATTCTCGTTAGTTGCCCATTGTCGGTTTCATGTGTACATGGGGAAGATTTCGTTTACTCGCTTGGCCGATCCGTCCCAGTGATAACGGCAACAAACTTTCGTCATGCTTACGTTGCACTGCATAGCCAAATATTCGTTCAAGAGCTTGATGTCGCAGCTCGTAATTTAACACAGAGCCATGGAACGAGCCATGTATGTAATAACCGATGCGTATTTAGAGGGACCATGCGAAAAATACTGAGCACAAGTTGTTTAGCATTGGCTGTCCTTTCAGTTTGGACAAGTATCAAATTGATGCTACGTCGCCATACGTGAACTCGTAAAATATCTTTATTTAATTTCGATAAACGAATTTAAAAGGTACTGGGAATCTCGGGCGCCACAGACGCCAGCATAACCGGCCGTATTCACACTGATAAGTCGTTTCCTAAGTTGTCAAAAGACGTTAGTAAATTTCTCACAGCGGAGGCTCTGATCATTGTATAATATGGTTTTTGAAGTTACTGAAAATGTCAGGCTGAACGTTGCTTGCAAGGTTGATAGTAAATAGTAGCAAAAAAACATTTTCGCATCACGAGTATGATCTATTCCAATGGATCGTTGAAACGGGCGCTAGATGGGTTTCATAGATCATAATGCGGCAGTTAGCACTAAACCTCTAGGCTGTATAGAGGCTTAAATCGGTTTTCCAGTCAGTTAATGGCAAAAGTTAAAGTATCAACTAACGTTCATACAAATCGTTTGATGAAACCTTACGCTTTTAAATCTTTTTGACCCAACAATTCGTTCGGTAACCCACTAACGGGCACTGATCCGACATTGCGGTCGGCCTTGGATAGCAGACGGCAGTC
Source organism: Varroa destructor (assembly GCF_002443255.2). Lineage (NCBI taxonomy): Eukaryota > Metazoa > Arthropoda > Arachnida > Mesostigmata > Varroidae > Varroa > Varroa destructor. The sequence continues at coordinate 25,267,050 of NW_019211454.1, forward strand.
GTTTGGTTCTGGTAAGTCGGATATGAAGTAGCAAAACGACAGCAACGACTCACTAGCCGCGGGCGGTGAAAACATACTAGCCGCTACGCCTAACGCGAGCTATAGAAGAGGACCAGGCGATCCAAGAGGATATTTGCGTCCACTGCAGGGTTTCCCAGGCAGAGGGGGCTGTTCAGTGCCGAAGGTCTCATACACTGCGTCTCTATATTTAAGGAAACTATCTATGCGTCGGAACTAGGCACTGCCGGTATTACCGCGATACTCCTTTGTGAGCACTGCTTGCCAACTAGCGAGCAAGAAGCCAGTTAATAGTACAAGACAAGTAGGCCGCTCTATGGTGCAAACTCTTCATCGTTCTTTTAGTTGCGCTGAAGAAAAGATTAGTCTGTCAGAGAGGTATGGACAACGAAAGCCCCGCGGCGGTTTGAACAACCCAAACGCTCAAGATTCAGCCACATCTTTTGACCCCACTTCGATACCGAACCCTCGGTGTGCTATTACCGTTCCGTGATATATTATTAAACTATCCGTATTGCACTAGCAAGGTCGCGACCTCATGCTACCAAATTATGATCTAACAGAAAGAAAAAAAGCCAAACGATTTTGAGAAACTCGTCCTTTGTTCAGTTGGGCCTTGGAAGTGTGGATGCGGTAGGCCATAACCTGGTATTATTTAACCGTCAAATCGTTAATGTCAAATCACATTAGAAAGCCTGTGTTTGCCAAAGGTACACAATTTTTACATAGTGCAATATTTATAAGACTAGGCTTATTATGCTAAATATGAAATCTAGTACAGTTCCAAGGCCGAATTGAGTCGAAGCAGCATTGAATAAATGTTCTTTCTTGCATTAGACGTACGTTACAATCAGAAGGTCCCATTATCTCCAAACGACAGTTGATAGTGCTGCGCCATATGACACTGGATCTCCATATCTGAACAATATTATCATATGTTAGAACGTAGTCTGTGTAGGTGTTGTTGTTAATGTCACGTTTTGTTACTGCCATTACCGACAAATACATATATAGGATTTTGTCAACTTCTATATATATATATATATATATACACATTGGTACTTTAGCAATGGCGTACTATGTTCGAATTTACTCATTGTAATTAGGGTGTTATTGTTCGGGGATAGGGATTTCCGATGCACCGTATCTATTTTAAGTTTAGAACAGATGTGGTATATCAAAGCTGTTCCAGACTTCCGGCCCGAGTGTAGTTGTATAGTTTATGGCTTACAAGGCGGCTCCAAGCATGATTGGTACCGCCGACCATTCGAACGATGCGACGTGCCTTGTCTTTTGTCATAAACCACGTTTTACACTTATATAAGGAATTACGCGTCCTAGAGTAAAACGCAACCTCGGTCAATTCGGGGAAATACTAAGACACTTTACTTATGCTTTCATTTCCAATTGTTTTTATAGTGTCGAACTTGTTGTTCCTCTGTATTGGAAACTCAAGAGATTCAGCTTCAGGGCAGATATTGAAACACATCAAATTTATTAAATATAGCAACAGCCAATTGAGGAATTTGTGTATAATTAAAGATCGGTTAAAGCGTTGCCTGGATAGTTATCAATCAAACAAGCGCTGATTTTCTCATTTAAAGAAGAATTTTCACCATAATGTCGTTTTCTGATCGAGCGAGGTAACACTAGCATGTCGACAGACCGTATCCTACAACTACACGGAAGGCTTCTATGTGAGGCAGCTTGTTGTATAGGATGAACTCGACTTCCCTATTCTCCATGCCCTTCATATCCTACACAATGGCAAGGGAATTTTCTACCACTGCAGTGGGTAGCATCGTTCGTCACTAGACATCCAAAACTTTATGACCAAGACAGTGTGTACAGAGGGGAGTTAGGGGCGCAGTAAAATAAAATAATCGGAGCAGAACCTTGTAAATGTCGCTCGAGCCCACGAGGGATCTCCCCGACGGACAGGAAGGCCTAACTGAACGCAGAAGTAGCAGAGCGGTACGAGATGCAGGACACAGGATGCTGCACAGGATAACATGGCACAAAGATAGTAAGTGGGTGATAAAGGGAGAAAGGGTGCATTGTTAGAGAGCTGGACAGAGTAACCGGTATTGTGATGACACGTTGTGCTGTCGTATTCTGTTAGCGTAAAGAAAATTAGACAAGATCTACCAGATGGTATGATGATACCAACATAGATAGAAGGACCAAAATGATCCCTTTTTTGGCTGACCATGTGTTTGTTTCGCGTGAGTTCAGTTGCCAATGTGCTGCTGTCACTACTCAGCATCTCATCGGCGGCTGTTCAAATACAACCGTAAATGCTCGGATATCTGTCCCTATGTATTGAGGTATAAAGTCTTTGCTTGTTAAAGGTATAAAGTAACATATATAGTTTGTTTTGTAACATGCTGGAGAAGTTGATGCTAGGGTATAATTTGTAATTTCTATCAAATTAATATCATTCTATTGTTACTCGAAACAGGAAAAATTGAATAAATTTAAAATAATTTTTAGTATAAGCGTTTTTAAAAGTTTAGAAATAGAGACGAGCATATATTGTTTCATTAGCGTTAACCTTCCGTTTTACAAAATTGTTAGCCAACCGATCCGTATATGTATCTTGCGACATTATTCTGTACTATTATATCTTTCCGTGTCACAACAATACTGATCCCTTTGTGTTTGTATGATTCAAGAGGTTATTAATCCGGATAGTGTGTGTTGCTCCCATGGTTCTTTAACGAAAAGCGCTGTACCTACTAACAAATAAACTATTCGGTATTTTGTACGGGCGCAGATCCAGTTATATAAAGTACACCACATTGCGATGTTCAGCTTGAGGAATCATCCTTATACCTAGGTATAGGCTATTTGTTCTCAGTGCATGGTACCTAGGTGTATCCGGATTCGCGGCGCTTACACACGCAATCACGAATTGATACTGCCTGTAAGTAAAATCCAAAATTCACTTCCCAAGAGTACTTAGACCTTCAAATTCACTTCGAAGAACCATTCGCACAACTTTATTAAGGGTAAATTTTAGGTCAAGGACTGCCTAACTATCTGAAGAAAGAATAAGTGTTTGTCAGTAGTTCGATTTCATGTACCCCCGTAGTTTCAATCCCTTGAAGTTCACTTCTTATATACACATCAAGTATACCTAGCCTACATAGAAACGTGGGGAAAATTTGGATGGTGGTCGCCTGCTTCGTGCTTGGCAAGCACAGGCAGTTAGGTAGTCAGCTATGACCGTTAGACGTGCTACCTCGTGACATTCATTCCTTCGTCTTTGATGAGATTGTAACGTGAGCGCGGCCACTTGAGCGCAAATGCCCACTCCGTAGCCACTAAATACTTCTTTCGTGCCCCATCATTCAATGGCGAACGACGACCATCCCTCAACATTGATGTTAGTTAGGCGGTCAACCTGCTGCTCTTAACATAATCTCAACCGCGAACGAGAATGCAAAGAAGTAGGTTTTCCTCAGCCCCCGTTAACAGCTGCCGTCGGCTCGTATTAGATCATATCAAAGTAACGTAACTGAAGTCTACTACACCAGAGCAACTGCTCATCTGCGCTAGTCCAGCCGCTCCTCAAATCCTCAAGTTCGAAAGTTATTGCATCAGATACTCACATAAAATCAAATCAGAATGCAGTTACTTTAAGTGTTCTAGTTAGGTGACACAGTGCGCAAAACGGTAACAATTTCTGAATAGCTAATAATATGACCATAGCGATGCTGCCTATAAATAGTTCACCAGTGCATACGAGACACAAAAAAACATGGTCTATATATAAGTTAGAAAAAAAAACAGGCTTTAAGTTGCTAATACCTATTTTTTAAAAGGAGAACGCCATTTGGTATCAAGTGGAGATATGTTCATTTAGAGCTGATCGTTAATTTTTACCATCTAACGAAATTCAATGAGCACATTTAAATAGTTTATCGCATTTGTGTTTTACCTCACACACATTTGCTTCTAAATTATCCGAGTTTTTACCCTTGCTACAAATTGTGTATAAACCTTTGACGTTGTACCGGTCGACCGAGTATTCGACGTTTTTTACGTAATCGTCCAACGTCAGTTGCGTGTATAATTTTGAAAAACACTTTGTCGATTATATATTTAGTGGATCGAAAATGGGTGGTCCCTTAAATAAATGGCTAGCTGAGTAGGTGATAAGGTAATGTTTCCGCAAGCGCAAGGTGGGCAGACAAAAACCTTTTCCTTTCCCTTTCTTTTCTGTGTTATTATTCGAGACATTAATTTGGTAATTTCCACGGGTGGCTGTATGCTGTCCGTTGCAGATAACGGTCGATTAGAGAGGGAGGATCGACTACTGCAGGCCGAGTGCTGATATCGGTTTCAAAATGTGCTTCTTTAATAGTTAGGCCGTCTAGGGCGTCCTATGCTCTAAAATGAAGAGAAATCTATAGAAATATCGATCGTCGCGATGTGAAATGACATCACGACCTAGAATCGTGATGTCACTTCAACCTGATCCATAGTAACTTACCTAGACTTGGTGTAGACCTTTGTCGATAGAACGTTAAGTGCTTTTTGTTATACAGCTCAACAAGCTTCTAATCGTGTCGACGGTATTTTATGTCTCTTAAATACGGTAAGTGCGAAATGCATTCATTCGATGTATCGTTTATACGATAGATCCTTTGATATTGAACGGGATCAATCGAAGCCAACGTCACCTTCATTATACCAAACGAGACGACTTTTTGTACAAATAACATTATGTAAATTTACTTATAACGAAATTCGCTGTCTGAAAACATCTTATTAGGTTTTTCAGTTCGAGCTACTACTAACGCCATCGTCGTCTCCCCACAGCGAACTACGCTATTTTTGATGTTGATAAACTGTGATTTACCGACGGACCGTTATAGCCTCACACACCTAAGATGTAAGTTAAACTGATAAATAAGCTTTGTCTATTTCAGCTCTGCACTCGTTGGATAGCGTTCATTTATTTCCCTATGAATCGCCAAACTTCAAAACGACTGAAAAATGTGGTAACAATGAAACCTACGTAGGGTTTAACATAAAATATAGAGTTGTTAAACACGAAGCATCGAAATGAAGCTCTCACGTAACCGTAATTTCTAGATTTTTCAGCGAGCTCAGTATAGAAATAATAATGTCACTCAAAACGTATTTATCGTCAGTCTGTCTGTGACAGGACATGGCCATGCACCTCTAAAACGAGATATGATTACGTTGTTGACGCGACATCACGCTGTCCGAGCATCTATTGCGTCTAGAACCGCATAGTTTCAAGTCATTGCCATAGAACTCCAGCTGAAAAAACATCTCTTATATCTAAAATAATGGTATTAACTTTCGAGGTACACCCAGAGAGCAGAAGACCTCTCTACTTTAACATGAAAACTTCGATTCACCAGATAGGTTTTTCTATCCAGCTTCACAATCAATTGGTCGTGATAAATTCGATTGACGACTTCAAAAAAAATTAAGTAGATTATTTCCAAACAATATTCAATTTTAGATTACCATAAACGGGCTTCGGTGCGAAACCTTTTCGATTAGTATCAAAAAATTATTCTGCTGCTACATAACTTACAATGTGATTAGCTATAACTCTATTTTATTAGGAGGTCTATGGACCCGTGAGCTATTGGGCCGTATTTATCCAGTGCGAATTTTACGCCCTTCTTCTCCCGAACTGCCGTCGCTAGTGAAGTTTGAATGGTATCAGGGACAGGTCGTGGTAACTATCATGGACGTAGCAAAACACGTGTAAAATAAGAGACTAACGTCATCACTTTCCAGCACATTTTTCGGCGAGTTTTTTAAACCTGTAGAATGGTGAAATCAGTAAAAATAGCTAGAGATAGATGCTCAGAGTCATCCACAAGAAAGGCACTCTTCTCACTCTGAGCGTTGCGAAGAGCGAGCAAGGACTTCGAGGAATCTCTGAATGCTTCAGTGTTGGCTTAGTCATCAGAGATTAAAGAAATATCGTTTCACTTTAGAGATACCACTGCCTCTGATTTAACATCAAAAGAACTACCTTAAATCTTTACAGCAAAGCAACGACCCTTCGAAAGTTGGTAGAGATTTAGGGCTAATTTGCGGATCCTTGTGATAGCATCGTGGATAACATTTGTCTGCTGACCTTAGGGATTAGTTTCAGGCCCGGACATAGACGCACTGTGTTCCGTGGTCGGAACCAGCCGTCATCATCAGCCGACCGGATCATCATCAGTCGTATTCGTCACTGTTGATGAAATGGCGCAACTTCGTGTGTCGAGTCCTGTTTTATCGGACACAAAAGTTGAGATCAGAAAAGCCAAATAGTGATCATCCAGATACTCAAAAAAGCGAAAAATTAAGGTACCGTTCTTAAAATTCTTCGCATTGAAATAAGAAATTTTAGTAGTAATTTTTTAACTATCGGAAATTTTTAGACGATTACAAATGCGGTAATACATTTTTTCAGGGATTTGCCAGGCAGCGTCGATTAAAAAATCGGTTGTGCACGCATTGCATATCTTGTAAGCCGATTTCTGATTTAAATATTGCCTTGCTCTAATTTTCAAGCAATCTAGTAGACGATTACGAGTGAAAGCAATTACGTGAGTATTACGAAATAGTCAGTAGTCAATATGCAGGTTGGATAATCGGCATATACTTTTTAAAACAGAAAAAAAAAATCTCGAATAAGATGACGACCACTGATTTATTTGTGTTCATAGATGTATTGTGCCAATGATGGCGGCAAAATAGCCATTATCATCATCGGAATCTATGGAATATCGTCTACACGTGAAGCTCAGTATATGCATTTGTTTAGTTCCGACGTACTGCACGTTTAACCCAGCTAGAAACTGCCAATATGGGAACGCGTGGGAAATAAATAAGCGTCTTAGCGACCACATTATCATATCGTTTTCTGAAGTGCACGTTTGAATCGGGTGATCTTCGTTAAGAAGCCTTAGTTATTGTTTAAAACAGCCGTCCATGAGATTTTATTTACGTTCATAAAATAACTGTAAGATATTTAAAACATATTGTGACCGACAAGAAGGCTAAAGAAGCATCCATGTAAGCTTCCTTACTGGCTGTTTTGCCTCTCCGAAAAACGTATGATGACATATCGTCCCTTTTACTCACATAGAACATAATATAAATTGGAGTTGACCTAGAATAGGCACATTTTTACTGGATATGAGAAGGCTAACGATTGCTTCTGTGCATACACTATTGGCGTTGATGTTATGGTGATCTTTAAGAACATATGTCTCAGTTACTTGATATATGGGCGTGCAGCTAAGATCTTCGAGTCAATACACCCACGTGGAACCTCTTTGTCGCATCGAAAAGGAAAAGTTAGCGAAAATGCGCTTCTCTATGGCACCAATTTACTCTGGGGCATAACGACATCGTTTTAGAGTGAAGTTGCAATTCGCCAAGTCTTTCGAAGTCATTGTTTGCGTTGAGGAAAACACTTCCATCAGCGGAATGGCTCTACAAACACACTAAGCTAAGTGACGATCCAATCGATGCATTGAGTAAAGTTCTGCTGCACTAAGTAGCTGAAACTAACAGGTTCGTTATGAAATCGACAATGCGACGTCCACAAAACCGTTTCGGTCCGAACAAAAAAAAAACTGAGCGTATAACGGCGCTCACACGCGCAGCCAGTGCGCAAGCCAGATCGACTGATTTTCGTTCCGACAGGTTTTCGTTCAGGGTCGAATTTATCGATCCTGTGATTCATCTCATTGATCAGGGCCACGAGAAAAGCAGCGATGTTCAATGCAGAGCATAATAGCCTGCGTTAATTGTATCAATGCGTCCTTGGTGGACAAAACACAATGTTTTCACTGCAAGCCGGTGTTAAAGAAAATATAATGGTTCTCTGCCACCAAGGAAAGACGTAAGTGCGCGACTTTTATTCGATTGTGTACACATTTGAGAATAAAACGTCTACCTAGGGGCAGTCCATAACATTATACTGTGTCAAAATAAGACAATTCGTGCTTCTTGTACGTTGAACGATTAACGCAATTCTCGTAGACTGTAAGAACTTCATGACGCTCAAACTCAGGTTAGTATAGGATAGACTTTGGTCTCGCAGTTTTTCAAAGCTACAATGACAGCACCGTCTAGTTAGTCGCGCACCTACATTTAAGAGGCATAAAAAACTACATCACACTCTTGACGCGTGTGCGCGATGCACGTAGGACTTTGGACTGACGATCCCGGTAAATATATACTGAGCCTTTCTTACTGACCTCTGTTTCGCATTATCCGTCTGCACGAGGGGAGATCCAACCTCACAAAAGCAGTCTTGTTTGATTAGGTTAGTGTATGGCCAAGTTCTGAGATATTTGAACAAGCGATCCGTCCTCTGAAGGTTTGATTGAGTAATAAATATTTAAGAGAGTTTTCGATAGATGTTTGCTCATTTTTCCAATCAAACTTTTGGTAGAGGTGGTTTAGGACGCATTTCTAGCAACCTCTAGCGGCCAAACACGTCTCTACATTACAGGCATCTAACCATTTGTTTCATAACCATGTTGTTGTAGCATAAAAATTATGAAATATGTGCCATAACCGTTACCAGCTGCATAGATACAATTGTGCTTTACACAATGGTTAAAAATGACGGCAAGGGCCCTGTCCATTGATATATAACATGAAACTGGCTGGCAAACGAAGATATGAATTGAAGTATAAGATTGACTATAGTTTTGGTTAAAATTTGGAAAGGGAGATCATCTTATTGCTAAATATACGTGCCAAATTAAAAATGACCAAATATTACTAAATGCTGCGAAGAGAATCGGTCATAGGAAAAAAAGGCTAGAAAATGAACGAAAATTTCAAGATTTGTCCCCCCCCCCCCGTGGCCGTCTAGTTGAAGTCAAATAAGGTCGACGTTTCAGGTGTAGTTAGTAACTTGCTATGTTTCCTCTTATGTTTCAGCCTTATTATTATTAAGTGAGGTTTTTGTAAATCTCGTTAGGTCTTCCAATCTCGTTGATTCCTTTTTAAGAAACGCTAGAAAGATGAGCATCTCCTCGGCTGTTGTCCATGTCTACTGTAATCGTTGATCATTTGGCGGCCGTATCCCGCTCAAAGATAATTTTACTTCCTTGTTTTTTCCTCCTTTCTGTGCATTATTTTCTAGAGAGCGCAACTTCCGTTAGTCTCTGTACTAACAACAAGAGAAGCAGTGGGGTCAGTTAAAATGGACGTCTGTGCGAGCGTGTGGGCTTCTCACCAAAGGACGATCTCAGGCTGTACTTGGCTGTAACGCTGGTCGAGTTGGTGTGCTGCTCCTTGGATCTTGCATGAATCAGCTAAGGAGTGCGCAGTGCTCTCACCGTTCCACAATTGTCTCGTATGCCACGATGTTACAGGCAATGGCTACCAAAAGAAAGTACTAACTTTTTGCCCCTATCCCGAGGGACTCACACTTTAGTTAGGCTTAAGCTAGAAAGAGGCCTACGAAGTAAGATAAAGAAGACACTCAATCTGGGAAGCTACTGCGAGATCAGCGGGCGGTAGCCGCTCCTTCCGTTTCGAGTGTCGGCTTCCAACGTTTTTCCATGCATTGTCCTTCGTATCTTTTGCTTTTGCTCACCCAGACTCTCTGTCAACTCTCACTCTTTTGTTCCCTCGAGTATTTCCTTCGATCCTGCTGGTTACGCCTTCTGCAAGGACTCGTGGGAGCGCACGTCTCTGGTTGAGCGTGAAACCCTGAGGTGGAACAAGGAGCGGCTTCGTGGTTTGATCTTGCAACGAGGCGACTCACTAGAACGCTTACTAGAAAAAAGGATAGATAACCGGGTTCCCCAACATTTTTAGCAGTAAACTATTATTTTTCCGAAGTGTTACCTCCGTCGCTGTATTGTACTCGCTAAGAACAGGCAAATCGGCAGCCAGATCGTTGTCAGTGCTGTGACTCCTAATCCTCAATAAATTCAGGAGAAAGCGCAAGAAGCCACTCATTTTGTCATGGGTGAATCGTATCGTGTTGTCCAATGCCTGTTCAAGTAAGTAAGTAAGTAAGCAGGGTGTGATCAGCACATTTGGGTCAAATCTGTTATTTTGGAGTAAATGCTTAACCCTTGCGTGTCACTGAAGTTAACCTTTTTTTATTCGAAGGCGTGGTTCACCCTTTTTAGCCAGTGGGAACTTTAGAGGTAAGACAATAATGCTGTTTATTGGAAAGCTTTTTAGCCGCCTGTGTACAGACTAGTTAGGCATATTGTGAAACCATAGTCGGCGTCGGTCAAAAATAATCGCACATAAATTAACGATCGACATAATTGTCAGCAGTATAGTTAGTAATGAACTTGTGAATGAAGATTTGATGTGTCATTTCTGTATAGATGACTTTTCAATTCCGGGACATCAACATGGGGCAAACCATTGTTTGTATTTCTGCTTATTAGAAAAAAGAAGTGACCCTACCTGAACATCATGTTTCGCGTCACAGGGGCACTGTATACGAGGCTGTTTTGACTTGCGACAGCGCGCGGGTACACGAATTCTGTACGAGTCTATCGAAATGGATAGAAAACTCACGGTCTTCACAATGAGAATCGTGAGAAAAAAAGATTCTACGTGCTATTTAGTACGATCCTGTAGAGTGTGCTGAGTTATTTATGTAAAGCTGTTGATATGGTTAAACTACCTGGCCTACCGAGAGATAAGGTAAACAGTCTAGCAAGTCACTAGCAATGAGCTTCACGCAAATGCAAGTGATGCATTTGCGTGAAGCTCATTGTATGTGCATTGTATTGGATATACTACATTGCTGCGTAGGGACTCTCTACAGAATCTGTGGCCGAGTAGGTGGCATGAGTTTAGATCAGCGTTTTCTCGTTTTCCAGTTCTGTAAGGAAACGCTAAATTCTTTGTCAATTATTTCCAACAAATCGAAATAAAAACAAGAAAAAGTTTCCAGCTAATAAGGTAACAATTTTCTAGCACAAATGAGCTCTGTGCATGCGAAGGATAACTGATATCCTGCGCGCGTCACCGGTGGGAAACTTGAGTCGCTCAGCCTAATTCATACCAGTCGATTGTATTTCGCTAATTGTATGCCACTAGTGACCACGCTGTCAGTAGGGGCAATGACTATAGGAGCCGCAGAGCTAGTGGTCGCATCTGGCAATGCTAAAGACGGTCATCACAGAGAACGTGGAAAAGGCTAAAAAAAAAACATCGAATCTCTAAAAACTGGCGAATGATGGTACGCATTTAACTCAGATGATAAGTTCTTTGGTGGCGGGCGGCAACAGAGTTTGTGCAAAGGTGCTTTCAGGCGAGCCATTGGGCGAAGTGGTAGGCGCGACGAATTAAGTATGAGGATTGCCAAGACGCGTTCTCCATAAAATTGAACCAGCAATACTACTTCCAAGGGGACATGCATGTCTATACAATGACATGAGTAGCAAGGCTGTAACTAGGCTTCTTTTGAGAGTAACTTGTAAAGAAAATTTTTTTATACTGACAACGAAATAGTCTTTGCGCTACAAGGACTGGCTACCTACTTGTTATTGATGAGGGTATATTGTCCTTTTGACTTCGGTTGTAGATATGATCATGACTTCCTGCTGCGCTTTCAAGTGTGTGCACAGCTAAGGAGAACTGATTTGATAAGGAGAAAAATTGAATCAGTTGCAGATCGATCATTCAGCGTGATCACCAGAAGGCCCGGTCAGGCTGAGCTTTTTGTGGTGCGGATAAAAAAAGTCAGCGCAAGCAGCGAATTTCTTAACGATGTGAATGGGTTCAAATCTGGTGTTGAACGACGGATGACGCCGAGTCTGAATGAACCAAGACGTAATATTAAACAACTGCAACCCAACACGGCCATTAGGACAAACAGCCCTAATTTCTGGGGCAGACGTTTAAATGGCAATACAGATTTTCGACGTGATTATATGAGAAAGATAAAGTATTTTGCAATCGCGGTTTTATCTCCAGGAGGAGAAAGCACATATCCGCTGTTACAATTTCCCGTCCTCCACAACGAGAAGCTTCAGCAGGTTCGACCGATAATCAATATAAACGTATCAGCTAATAACAAGCCGCAGCTAAGTAATGGCTAAAACTCTATGTAAAACACGTTCCTGCGCTTGTGTGGTGTGTACTCATTAACTTTTGAAGGTATGATACTTTATGGCCAGGAATTGCTGGTTTATAGACACACTCTACACCAAACGTATAATTAAATAAAGAAAACACATACAGACAAACAGTGTTAAAGCCGACCCCATAGTAAGCGTACCTACCAATCTAGTCTATAGAATCTACGTGACCTACTTACAGTTCGAGGACAAAGCCGCCATTACGCGGGGACCTCTATGCTGTATAACGTCAACCTTTTGTAGGTGAAAAACAGCTAGTATAATACCATCGCGGTGATTCACGAACGAATCAATTTTTTTTCCAATTGGCCATAAATTTGGTTGATATAGACCGGATCTGGACTGGAGGGTGCATCTAGGTAAGGGCTGGAGATGATGCCGATTCTGGATAATAAATCCCTGGGGCAACTGTATCGAGCTGCGTTAGTTGATGGCAGTCGTACTGATAAAAGCGAGCACACTTAGACATTTGGTGGAATGACTAAAGTGCCTAGAATCTCATGCTATGATCTTCTATCCGCTTGATATACAGATCCTTGTCGCCAGTTTCGTCCCTACGATGCGTACGCTTGCGGATACTTATCAACCTTAGTTACGCGTGGCGGTACGACCCACAAGGGCTATCGAAGCCTTTCGTGATGATTTTAAAGCATGGCTTTCACTGCTAAGGAACTCACTGTGCCGTTTCTCGCATGGATACTCAAACAAGGCATGGTTTGCTTATCTAGAACAGTTCTCCCGTTTCAAGCTACCATACTGTTTGAAGATAAAGCAGACATATACGTAATCAGAGCTTCACGTGTATATGATACTAGCGAAAAAAATATATGCGGTTAAGGTTTATCTGAAGCAAGTTGCTTTGAACATTTCCTTAGTTGAGTCTAGCAGGACTGGCACCTCTCAGAGCACTGGGTGTATTTACCATCCGAAAAATTGACAGCAACAGCGTTGACAATACGACTGCTTTAAAAGGTAAGAGAATCATTGGACCTCTAGTCAGTTCGAATGCATCATTGGCCAGATGGGTAAGGGTTCCTTCATTCAATATAGGTAAAAAGATGGGCGTGTTGCTAAAAATACACTTGCAGGAACACTAAAGTTATTAGACATGGTGGAGGAGCCAGTCGCATTGTCCGGTTGCGTAAATTCAGCTGACGTGCCATCGTGCGGTAGGTTTATGGCAAACCTCTAACTAATAAACTAAACAGCCCTTCATTCCTGGATAGTCCGGCCGAGGGCCAACCGATTTTCAGGCAAAACTAGGCGCACAGTATGGCGCTGCCTTCATGCCGATGACGGTCACTTTTGTTTATGGTTTCTACAATAAGTCGTAATAGTTTTTGGTGTTACAGTAGTTTCGGCCGCTGTTTGGATGTTCCGAACGGTCGGGCGGTTTTGAAAAAGGGCCTTCGGCGTGCAAGCTTTTTATCTATATAGTGCATCAAATCCTATCGAACATGTTCAGCTGAACGTGTCACAGCTCACATCAACGAGTCAACGTTATTCGCTTTGAAAGTGAGCTAGAAGAAGTCTAGACGGTGTTTTAAATCCGCCGTCCGGTATCATAAACGATATTCCGCTCACACATTTTGAGCAAGGTTTGCGCATCGTTAGAGCTGGATGATTCATATGAAAATTTTTATTCTGCAAAGTGAATTGTGTGGTCGATCTTTGTCACGAAAAAAGAGGCGTAGTAAGCATCTATAAATAGAAAAAAAAAAAAAAAAGTAAAGCAAATACAAATTTACAATGAAACTCAGGCAGCCCACGCTCGAGAAGCACCATCGCCAGCGTATGGGAGTGAGATATCGATTCAGCTTTTTAAGACGACCGATTTCGACTGCATAGGTTTGTTGAGAGTGCCGGCGGACAGCGGCACAAAAAAGTACGGGTTGTCCTATTCACGTATGGAGTCGGCCGTCTATTTGAGAATGGTTTAGAATCTGAATGTCTGGTCCGACCTGCTGCAATGTTTATTATCGCTTACGATTTTGACAAAGCTATTGCACGGGGTCTCGGCCATTACCAATCAACGGTCGCTGTGAAGAGTTCTCAACGAGAGTAACGAACCTGAAGCATTGTCGTTCCCCTCGTCAAAGGCTCCTCCTTTGGTAACGCGTGGACAGCTGAAAAATGTCCGCTACGGCACAAAAACGTTTTTCAAGCTGGGGTGATCAAAGTGTACATCTCAAAATACTGGCAAAATAAGTACTTGTTTGTTTGTTTTACGGTTGACGCATTGACGATAATTATGTAACTCTAACCCTTGGCGATAGAGTGTTAAAGAACTCATAGTATATGTTAGTTTTCTATAATAGCAAGTTAAATAACTAGCAAAATAGTGAAGGCACATCGTTTCAGACATGCAATATATACGTATTGGTATTTGGCAGTGGCGAATTTCCTATGATTTGTTATATTCTCTCAACGTATAAGTGGACTGTTGTAGTTAAGGCTGTCGTAAGAGTCAATACGCGGTTCTCCCTTCTTAGCTCAATTAGTCATCTTGTATATACATAGCAGACTCAGGCAATATAGGAGGATATTGGCTTATGTTGCACGGGCCATAATGGCTTATTAACTCTTATAGATAGGGCCCAATGTGCTTGCGATGCAAATATACGTAACTTCATTACTAAATACAAGTCGTAAATGGGAAGGCTACTGTGCGAGCACAGTATTAGAACAACAAGGTCAGACCTTTGGAACAGTACGTTCTAATACAACGACAGGGCAAGCCGTACCGTTTGCGTTTTTCTATTAAATAATGCTACGAAAAATACGATACACAAGAAGCTAAGCCCTTGCAACATATTTATCCTACCTAAATGCCCAGTGAGCATCGACTCAAGTGTTCATTGACATCGTCTCATCTGATAGAAAAATATCTACACGGAATGTTGATGAAGGCCGCATTTCTAAGTAACGACGAATTTTCTAGCCAGTATTATGTGTGTATATATATATGTATATATATATAGTACACACTAGCCATCGTTACGCAACACTTCACACAGAAACAAATCGAGCAATACTTTAATTCAAACATGTAAATGTGTACAAAGTATTAGTTAGATCATTTTTAAGATACTGTCTTTTTTGTAACGAAAACCAGACGTTTTCAGTGCTCTAGCTTTCAAGCTCCTCAGCCATTGTTACTCGATACTGCCAAAATCGTACAATCAAGCTAAACTCTTGCTGCGCTGCAGGTAGACAGGGTCCTTGGTCAGCGATAAAGTTTGGTACCTGTCTGTGACGACAAAGACTCAAATAATCATAGATCTACCTCGCATCTAAATATGCTACTACTTTTAATGAAAGATATGGAACACACTGGCTGCTGCGCACGCTAGCAATATTAAATCTCAAAAAACTTCAAAAGCATCCTTTGACACGGTTATTAAGCGAATTGTAGGTGGTATTGAGATTGGTTAACTTTGCGTCGTTTCGTTGGATACACGCACGTTAGGCGTCATATCTGCATTGTGTATATTCATGATCCGTGACGAATGCAGAATCATTTCTCCAGCGTATTAGCGGTTTAGGCAAAATTTATACGTTCCACACTTTCTCCAAGCGAAGACCTTCAAATGGGAGCCGGAGTGCGAGAGTAGGACAATTAAGCACCCTTAATTAGTGACCCGGCAAATGCAAGACTTTACGCCAGCGTTTGTTCCAAAGTAGCATGATTCTCCGTCTCCCAGCCCATCGAATCCCGCGTACAACGTACCAAGGTCTGATCGTCCTTCCCTAAAGAGACAGGCCTTTTCTAACAACAACGATAACGTTGATGGCGATTGTGGGCCGCTATTATTTCTGTCGTCGCCGTGGCAGTAGCGGCATTAGTAGCAATGGTCGATGGCAACGGGCTTTGGCCGACTAGAACGAGAATACGACTCGTATTCCCCGGCCAACCGGTTGGCGCCGTAGTTGTCGTTCTCCTCCTCATCATCATTATCACCATCATCATTCTCTACGTAGCTCAATGTAATGAACAAAAAGTTGACCTCGTCCGATCGGCGTAGCCCTTGCCGCCCCTGCTACTCATATTCCACGCGTCCAGTATCTCTCCCCTGTCCTGGCCCCCCGGTCCGCTAATCTCTCGTCGACTGCCTTCGTACCCTGCGTAGCAGATAGATATTCAAATGCGGACAGACAGATGCGATAGAGAGGAACATACGGCAACATTAAAGGTATTATCTTCGTCATTTAGCGTACAACGCCAACGTAGGTGCTGCCGCTATGTACAGCTGCATCTGCACTAGCGTATTCATTATTTTTATTATTACGAACCACACTCGTTTGCCCACGCGGCAAAGGCGCGAGCTTCGTGGCCAGGAACTGATACGCTGGGTCGACGTACAACTATCATAGCAAAGATAGACAAACAACGGACTAATCAGATTAGCAGCTAGCTAGGTAGATACTGCTTGCGTATTTTTATCGCTTACGTATTGCAGTTTTATCTAATATATAAGCATATTCATATGTGTCGCAAAGGAGAAAGAAGATAATTATACTCAAATTCGAGTAAATAGATCACGGCCAGAGCGAGAGAGACCGAACAGCCAAAATCAGACAGTATCTGTTATAGGGTTGATAGCAAAGGTTGCCAACGAACGCGAAATGCGTACGCTAACACGTGCATTGGGATCTAACTGCAGTCACAAAATGCAGAGCCACTCAGTAAAATTCAGTAGAATGCAGTAAAAGAATTGATCTTCCGCTCATGGCGCCCACTTCGATTACGCGCTAGCCTCGGAACTCTGATCTCGAGAAATTTATAGACACTGAGTATGATTTGTTTATCTTAAATGTATTACAATATCTATGGTAGAGCGAAATTATGAAATAAATTACTCCGAAAACTCAGACTAAAGTGGGTAGGTTCATTTCGTTTTAATTATCCACTACCGTTCCAAGTTGGCTACGTTCAAGGGCACGTCCGGTGCATACGTGTCATGGCCTGTCTAGGTCATCGTAAAGCCACTTTTGTTATTATGTTTGGCTAAATCCGATTCATTGAGTGTTTTAGGTAAACAGACATACAGGTAAGAACATAATCGTAGCGGAAAACTTAATCACTCTATGAAGCGAAAGTATTGGCACTGAAATATGTTCTTTTATTTGACCTCAAATGCACCAGGTACGTACACAGATAGATAGTTACTCGCTTAAGCGATGCTCAAATTATACACATTGAGTATATTTTGTTTTTTTTTTTCTGCTTGCTTTCAGCAGCCGAACAGCTTGGACAGTAGCAGAACAGAGAACAAGGACTAGCTTCAGCTAGCCATATAAGACATATATGGCAGATTCTAATCAATAGATTTATTTATTTACGCACAGCTGTTGTACTGAGGTAGTTAGCCTCAGATGGATCACTTATTAGTAATATAATATATAATACTGCAGAGATTGCTCTCAACGCCACAATCTCTGACTAATACTAAATTTGTTCTAATGTTGCTCCTGAAGCTATAACCGACGTGAGCGTATTACTGATGGCGGATATCTTTATGTTCACGCTGGTTGTTATTGGATTTGGGTGTGGTCAATGACAGCTGGAAGTTATGACATAACACTGAGGAGCTGGGATGTTTAAAATGAAAGCAGTTAAATCTGAACGTCTCAATTACGCGCCACTATCTGCAGGACCATTTCCCCCTAATGCGTACATGAAATTGCTGATCCTTTAGACCTGGCTGGGTAACGATCGATATCGAATGAGCAGTAAAATAACTGGAAAATAATGTCTATTCAAGTAACAAGGAACCGCATGAGCAATAGATTGTTTTTGAGCGACCTGAAACCAGGGGTTAGAGAAGAAAGCTGCTGCATAGAATTGAAGCCGTCCCCAGGACAAGTGGCGCAAGCATTTCATCAGTCTATGTCGCATCGTTATGTATGATATAGTAATTTCCAGGTACGGTTCAAAAGGTAGTGAATTCTTGACTGAATCTCTTCAATAATTTAGCCCATTTGAATCCATTTTAAAAACTTAAACTCTTCTTGCGTTTGTTCTCTTGGGGCCACTTCAATGTTGGACCAATTATATCAACGTTGTTAACTTCAGCCCTGAGCCTGTTGGATACGAAGAACCGGCTCACTTGATCCTTGTGGTAGTAGTACGAGCTTTAATGGAGTTCTGCAGACAGCCGATTTCTGAAAATTCGCTTTGTAAACTAGAGGGAATATTACCAAAGTAATAGGTATTCTCTGGCAAGACACTAACGTAGGCTTCCTTGTGCCAGGGCAAAAGACTGCCTTATGACAACAAACTGTCCCCACAGTTATATATAAGACTCCCTCAGAGAGCGCTTAAAAGGACCGGTAAACAAAGTGGAAACATCTTTCTATAACGTTTAGATTATTATCATTGAGTGTGCTACTAGGAAAAAAGACGAAAAAAATAGGAGTGTCAGGGCTTGCTCATTATTTCTGTAGGCAGAACATTTAGCTTCAGAGTGTTGCTAAAGTATATAAGGCCTATACGTGGCGGTGCATTCAGATTGGGAAAGCCGATTGTAGGCTATTTGCCGTAACGGGCATGCGCTCATCTGCAACGCTTTCTATTAAACAAAAAAGGAGATTCTCTTTAAAGTCAAACGGCGAACTCGTTAGGGCAAACAACAGTATCGCACTTTCGGTATTTGGCTGAAGATTAGCTATTATCCCCCACATGGACTAATTTTCCCTTTTTACACAAAACTGGTGATCGACGACGCTGAAAAGCTCGAGGGAGACGTTGGGTAGCTTAATCAAAAGATGCTAAATAGAATTTATATTAAAAAGGTTTGAAAATTTACCATAATTGCTCTAACGGCATTTTTGATATATAAGTATTTGATAGAGAAATTAACGGCCGATACGATGAAACTAACTGGTTTATAAGAGGTATATAGATAAACTCCAATAGTTCGTCTTTTTCGTAACTTTTCTTTGCAGATTTTGAGCTCTTCGGCAGTTTTGAGCCTTCGCATTTTTGGAACTTTTTGACCTCCTATCCGGCCAAAACTTAACACGTAAGAATTTTTTATACGCACTGTGCCTGAGCGACACTCTATTAGATTTGTGCCTGTTTATATCGCTTGACGTACCGTTACTTAAGGATTAAAAGTTAGTTAAGGATTCAAGAAAAAATAAGAATCACAAGTGAGTAGCTCAAGTCCAAAGTCGAAGGCACTATAGCTTTAGATAGTGCTCAAGATATTGAATAATCATGACTATCAGAACTGGTATTTCTAGTAAATGTAGGCATTATATGGAAATATTTGTTCTTTGTTTATATACAGTCTAAAAAATGACAGAACCTAGAAAGCATTTTTAATTTATACCTGCCATTCTGTATAGCTAACTGTGTAAAAAGAAGCTGTGTGTGTTATTTTAGATACAAGCCGCTTTAGCTCGACATGGATTTCTTTAGTAGAAGTCATCACGACAAAAACACTGCTTTAAAAGGTAGGTTTATTAGGTTAGGTAAAAACTGTCCTAAGTACCTTTAATGACGTTATTGTTATTTATAAGCTTTTTATAAGCTCATTAAGCTTTACAGATGTTATGTTTTCCTTCCGAGAAGAATCCGGCTTAGCTGTACTGGTTAGAAACTCTGCTACTTGTTACCTTATATTAATTTGCTTTTAGATAAAAACAAATTATTCATTGGTCTATCTTTATGCAGATGACACGGTAGAGCTTGTCTAATAGAAGCCCTCGAAGATGTACAGTTGAAAATAGTTACAAACTGGTAAAGCCTATGTTCGGCTGGCGCATTTACGCTATCACAGTCTTTCAGTATAAACAGATTATGTAGCATTAAACTAAGTTACTAGCAGAAAACTATAGTGACAAGTCTTAGACCAAGGTCCTTTGCAATAGAAATGGTACATCGCTAAGAAGAAACCAGATGAGTTGAAATGAGCCGTACGACAAATTAGCGGGTAAAAGACGACTGAATTATTGTGTTGCCAGTCGAATTCTCTCTCTTCATCACGTTTGATCAATTGAATAAGCAGACGTAGCTTATCTATCGTTGTTCAGTGCTTAAACATTGTAAAGTCGTGCACACACATTTTCCCTATGCACACCGTGAAATTAATCAAATGTCATATATGCGTGCTTTTCCCCATAATTACCCGACATGAATTCTCTCCCTCTTCCGATATTGCTTTCCTTCAACGTTGCTCCAGGCCCCCGCAGAATAGCAGTTTCATAAGGACGCCATTTGATACCTTCTTACGAAACTACTACAGCTCTGGCAGGCTGTGGCCACAGCCCGCCGTTGCTATTGGTGGCCTCTTCATTCAGCTGACTGGCGCCATGTAACTCCAGCTTTTACTGGACGACTTCTTCTTGCTAACCCT
Organism: Varroa destructor; assembly: GCF_002443255.2. NCBI lineage: Eukaryota > Metazoa > Arthropoda > Arachnida > Mesostigmata > Varroidae > Varroa > Varroa destructor. The sequence continues at coordinate 25,287,559 of NW_019211454.1, forward strand.
TCTCTTGCAACTCCTAACCTCAAGCATGCTTTGCACGCTCTGTTGGAAGGACTCGGAGGTTGCCTGCCTGTCTGGTCTAGGCAGGCAGCCAAGGGAACGCATCCTACAATGTATCTCAATCGCCAGATTAGCTCATTAATTAATACTGCCGCATAAAGCTCCCTCTACCAAAAATCTTCCTAGCGGCATTGCTGTCCTGTGATGAAGACCAGGCTCTGCGGGTCGTCCCATCCCAGCGACCTTTCTGTGCAGCAGTCGCTTAAGCTGTTCCTCTCTCGTCGACACGAAACTGCCTGCCAGAGTGGATACCAAGCCCACTCGTTTTCCGTTAGGTGGCGTACCGCCACGGTTTTGCTGTGAGGATAAGGTGTTCGCCCAGAGGCTACCGGCCACCGCTCGCATATCGGCTGCAGCTTGTTTGGTTTGTATGTTGAGAGCCTGTCAGTGTTTATAACTAGCCACGACCTTTTCGAGACTCAGGAAAGTAAACATACGTTGTTTGTTCGTCTCAAAAATTAGATTTCTTGCGAAATATGAACTAATTACGCGTATTATAGAAATATTAAATGTATACATTTATAAATGATGAAAATCCGTCTGATATCTTTTCGTTGTTTCCCAATTGACTGTATATCGGCGTGCTCGTTTGCTGTTATACCAGTAGCAAAGTTTGACACTCTGGTGCTTTTGCTTGTGCGTTGAATTTAACCGTCTGAAGCTGATTATGATCAATGAAGAAAAACGTTGTAATTGAACGATTTTTGTGGTTATGCAAAGCGTTCATGCATAGCTGTGAACTTGGGCACTGACCTTATGAGGCGAGCGTCAAGCTTGCCAAGGTATGGCATGCCATTCCTTTTCCTATATATAATGGTATGCCACGCTTGGTCTATTTGGTTCCAGCCAAATTTTGCACTATGCTAGTTTAAGTATTTACCGTCGGCAGGTGTAGGTGAAGCAAGTTCGGTATGTGCAAGCACTGGGAACTGTAGAAAAAAGACAACTGGCCAGTGTTATGTAGCAGCTCAAGGGATTTCAGTTAAGATTAGGGAAAAACAGATTACCGCTTGTGTGACAGGAAATTCCCCGATGAAATTCGGAGAAATTTCATCGGAGAAAAGTTTGCAGTATGAAAAGGTAGAGCAGGAAGCACAAATGTATCTTCAACCAGGGGCTTCCTTAATGCGTACTTAGCATGAAGATCAAAATAGAATGAAGCGATCAAATCTTGTTTCTTTTTTTTTACTAATTAGCGTAACCTGTGTGTCCTTTCAGATCACGTATAGAGCTCGGTCAAGCTTTAAGACGATATGCTCTTCTTGCGTACCGTCCTACGGTGTACCTATCTGCTTATGATAACGGGACTTCCCAATGGGATGGGTTACGTTATTGAGACATTGACAATGTGAGTGTAATATAATATGGGCAAGTCAACTAATTTGACAAAATACTTTATGCACACCAGGCTGTGTACATTCGCAAAACGGTATTGCGATGCGAAACCACTTCGTCACGCATAGGGAGTATCGGGGTGGTCCTTGTTTTCAGAGCGAATAAATGGGAGGAAAGGCGTTGATGACGCTGTATACATCGACTCCGGTCTCCGCTGTGGCCAAATAAACTTTTGAAGATATGCTATTTTAAAAACGTGCTTTGTCACATCGTATGCGAGTAAAGCGGGCTTCACGATGCAAAGGAGAGCTAGATAGATTTGCAACACTCGACCGTTTAGTTGAATCTACAATTGTGAACCCTTCGACAGGGGCGGGTAGTAACAGGCAGAAAGCAGGCCGAAGCAATGGATTGATCGAAAGCGCAAACATCCAATGGACGATTAATCAGCTGATAATAAATGTTCAACTTTCCTGATGTTGGTTACGAATCTACCTGAAAACCTGTTGCCCGTTCTGCCATTATTGACGTTATGCTAATGGTCTCATGCTAGACGCTATCGAGCGTAGCCCGATCATTATGATTAATGAGATTATAAAATCACTTAAAATAGAGCAAACCAGCTTGAGATATGATTTATGAGGTTCCCATGTGCATTGTAATTGCTGACTGGATCTGCACTATTTGAGGACCGGAGTGCGTTAAATGTATCGATCGACGAGGAAAATTATCTATTAGCGAAATGAGCAAGTAACGTCAATGCGAGATTTCAGGCTCAACTTGTTTGAGTGCAAACAGGGCGAGGCAGCAAAGCTATTCGTTTGCTCGCTAAACGAGATAGCTTTGGTCATCAAAAAATCGTCCATAGGCCCCCTTGAAATATATATATGATATATGGTTAATATCAAACATAAATCGATATGCATTACTTAGAATATTGTATAGTTTAAAAAAGCCTACTATGCAAATAGTTGAATGATCGACATTAGAACGAGTGGGTAATTTTGTAATGTTCTGTGCTCTATTCGATTGCACTATGAGCGACTAGCTGTTGAAAAGCTTTCCCCATTGACAGCCTATCACAATTTATCGCCAAATGAATGTTACGTTTTGAAAGAACGTTAGCACGTTAACAATAAACTTGTATGGCGATTAAAGAGCCTTCTAACGGTGCGTGCCCAGTTTTACGCAAGTACATTATTGGAACTCTGGGCGGGTTAGAAAATCAACTCATGTCCGAACCATTCAGTCCGATGCAAAACTTGATAGAATTTCCATAAAACCTTACACTGCTGCAAGCGGTCTAAGTGGATTATAGAAAATGATATTCTATAAAAAGTAGAAGCGGGAATATTGCCTAGAGCTGGCTATAAACTTTGAGCGACTAAGTTTACGTTTCTGAAACTAAAAGAACCGTAGGCAGCTTTCGAAGGTTGTTAAAAATACGGACCAAGAGACCATCACTCAACTTAGCTTCATTGAGCGGGAACTAGATCGTTAGTTATTCACCCAAAGGAGCGCTTGTACATAATACTGTGCAGATAATCGATACGGTCGAGCAGTGTAGGGGGCTTTAGGTGGAGTACGATACCTGGACTGTAAACGGGCGAGACCCATCAGATGACCTGATAACGTGGGAGACATCAGCAGAACACTTAGCCCATCGAATAGCGTCGCGGATTGCAACGTCGATATGAATCTAATCCTCGTAGCAAGCGACAAGGCGCGTGTCGCATTTTTGAGCCACGACGTTACTTCGTCTTACGCATCCTCAAATCGACGGATTCAACTTGTATAACGTTTGTATACTTCTTCCACTAGCGACAGCGCGATAAAGCCCGGCTTGCTACAATTGTCAACGTACAGCCGCATAGGGATTTGCATACCCATCGTGCAAGACATGAACCGAAGCGGTCATTGTTAACGACAATAGTAGTTGAGGCAGCTAGCACACCAAGATCGTGCGAAAAGAAAAACGGCCACTCTTTTCGAGCGCAATGTTTTACCATAGCCCCTACCGCTTGAATGTTTTTTGCCTTGAGGCCTTGAGGTGGAACCCTAATTCGTTATTAGGTCTGTCAGTCGTCGCTGACCTAAGCTGCTGATGCTGGCACTACAGGTATGATGATCACGATAAACGAAACAAAGATGCTGAGCTTGGCAAGCAATAAACACCTATTGTCGATGATTTGTATAATGCTTAACACAGTCGGCTGCATGCTGATTTGTGCCAGTATAATCGACATCATCAGCGTCTTCGGACACAGCAATATGAGTCAGCATACGATAATGGTCCCTGGAAGTACAAATTGAAGCTACAGCTAGCTAACTAGGACAAAAGGACACCTCTTAACTACGTAGGCGTCTTAAGGAGTTCAGTGAGGAAAAAAAATTGAGAGCTACATTACCAGTAGTACTCGGTCGCTGTTCGTCCTAACGTCTTCGAAGTTCTCAGGTTATTTCTAGCGTAGCCCATTTTTTTTTTTAGCACTGGTAGACGGAACTTGCGCTGATGCAGTTTTAAAAGCGAATCGCCGATACGTAAAGATTATGCAGATTTGGTTTGAAGGCCGCCAAATATGGTCGCAGCCCTCAATTGTTTGCGTCATTGAATCTTCCTCCAAATAGAATATTAAATTGTCTGAGATGCATAGGGCACTTCGAAGATCTATGGTTAAACCTTATGTGTTTATTCTTCCTATAAATGTCACTTTGCCAAAAAAATCTCGGGGCAAAGCATGCTATGCAGACTACACATCAGTAATAATTCGTGTCAAATATGCTAGGCGCATCGTTGAGACTTCGTCTTAGACGGCATCAGAGTTCGATGGGTGACACGTAGTGAAGCCCGTAGACAACTAATAGCTGGGCCTAACCTTTTAGGATTCACTGAAAGGGCACGCTTAAATGCTGTCTAATTATTGCGGCACTGAGAACGCTTAAGTAAACTGTTTCTACCAAGAATATCATAGCAGTACGTAGAGTGATGCGGATGTCATTGTTATGTTATTTTCAGTACGGAAAGATGGCAAAAATATCTCGTGGAGCTCAAAGAATTCACAATGATGCTTTTTAAGTAATGTTTGGTAAAAGACATACAGTTTCCGTTGATAATTTGCACGCCTAGTGCGAACTACTCGTCGGTCTAAAAACATGTAGAATATGCAGTGTCCTGCTCGCTTTCAGGACATCTAAAGGTCTAATGACCTTGTCCGAAGTTTCCCTCTCGTTCACCGTCGCCAACCGCTTTAGCTGTCTCAAAACCGTGTTCGTAATATTATGCATTGCTAACGAGTAAAGGTAGGCATGCTCTCGCCAGTTATTTTTGGTCGGTTCAAACTTCTGTCCCGCTCAGCATTTATACAATTACCTAGGTAAAGTATGTTACGCGTCTGGTACGTCTAAGAATAGGATTGCCTTGATACAATTAAGTAGAACGTTTTTACGGTACAAGTCGCATGTACCGATGTACAAACTGAAGCGTGCAAACTGCAAGTTTACTTGATTATTGTTCTCACCGACTTGCCATCGGCCAATATGATTAGGATAAGTCGCCAGCTAATAAACACCAGCTTGGGTTTGTTGTAGGAATAACAACAATCAAGTAGACCTTGATAGTTTAGCCCAGACGTAGCTGATAGTGAAAAAATATGTAACCTTATGTTTCGAGTTCTACGAACTTTCAGCATGTAGAAACTAACGTTTTTAATAGTTTAATGAACAGGATGTAACATTTTCGATATCTTGAAGGTGACAGGCGGCGTAGGCGTCGTGATGATGAAAGTTTTTACAACGACATATAGCATTTCTTTGAAGTGTATGATTTTAAAGATCTTACTCGTTGGTTAGCTGCTGATTTTGAAGCTTCTCCCTATAGTTGTATTTATTCTAAATATGTATAACGCAGGCCTTAAGGCCAAATATCATATGCAGTAATGATCCTTCAGTTTGTTGTGTGAAGCCGAGTAAAATTCGAAACATACAAACCGTGTGATTTTTGACAAATTTTGGCTTAATCGTCGTTGTCATTAGAATGTAATGCAAATTATCTATGATTTGTTGGTTCTATCGTGGGCGTGACGTAGCAGGTGAGTCCTTAAGGATTTCGTTTAAGCTTTATTCATTAAAATATCTTCTTTTAGCTGTCAAACGTTGCATCTGTGAGCACCTAGGATATCTCAAATGAAGGGTATCCTTCGTGCAGCCTGTGGCCCGAATGTCAAACAACTTTTCCAAATCTCCAAACGTTCAAATAGAAATTCAAAAACGTTTCCTCATACGTTCCCCTCACTTGTGATTCTTGGCAACATAAATTAGATAATGTAAAAGCTATGCGTCGTTTTTACTCAACGACATCATATTTTCAATGGTATGGAGAAAAAATGAAACGTTGTTGCGGCAAATCTGCTTTTTTGCATGAGGTTTGCAGTATATGAAGACGCGGATGATCTTCTGATGAAAAATATATCGTCCGACTATTCCGAAAAATCCCAAAGGACTGGAAAACGAGCCCCCATTTTACAATTTTTACATTCTGCACTAAATGCGTTGAATCTTGTCCGGGCATAACTGTTAAGGAAATCTTTTCCTGCTGTCGGGGGAATGTTAAATCACGCTCTTTCTAGAGCCTTTTCTTTTTATTTCTATATATATATAGATCTGTGAGAGAGCGATATATATATAATCTGATCAAAAATATAGGCTGTGACTATGTCAGTGATTTCCAATAAATTAGCAATTTATCGTCAAATTGGTTGTGGTCCCCGTAAGACTAGGTAGAAATGTAGGGCAAGTAATGGTATTGAGATTTCCTGGTGGAATATTGTTACATATTATTTGACGACGTTGTATTGAGATATGGGGGTTCTGGTCTATTGATCAACCCTTACTGTTCGCACACCATTCAACACAATCGTTTCAGCTCCCCGTAACAACACATGTGTTCCTTCCATGCCCTCGTAATGGTCATACTTAACACTCTAAGCGAGAAATCACCTGTTTGTGTAGACCTACTGGCTTGCCGCTTAATCGACCATTACTTCAAAATGGACAAATATCGACTAAGTATCTCAGCCTAGATTTCACCAAAACAAAAATTGGCGAGCAAAGCTTGACTTCACTACCATATATATATATATATCTGTGAAACCAGTCGTATCATGAGAGTAAGCCTTCTTGTTACATCATGTAAGTAAAAAAAGGCTCTAGAAAAAACGCTACTCAGCATTATCTCCCTTTTTAGTTGTAAAACATTATAACAAAGAAAAATGGTTACCGGCGGCTTGGATTTCGGTGTACTTTATCTGCTACACTACCATTCGACGAACAGTTTCAGATGTGTAGCGACTCCCTTACAAATAAAAGGGCAATCTTGGATATACATTATTATTATTAAGTGTAGGGATGCATTTTCCTTTTAAAAAGAGTGCTAGGTAAGGTTCCAATTTTTGTCGAGTTGGGCCAACCAACATAGACAACAAGCATACTGCTTTGATAGAATTTGATTTATGCATCTTCATATTCTCAACAGCAGAGAGACAAGTATCCAAAAGTGTTCATATGCTCGTTCTTTCTCCCTAAAACATCAGCGTGATTTTCTTAACCCGATTAGCTTTTATGCTGATCACAATAAATTGCCAATACAAAAATGTAAAGTTCTAAATCCAGCCTAATTCATAAAACTTACGGTCTAAACTTTCATCCGATTTCATTTAAATACATCATACTCTTAGGCACCACCCGTACTGGTTGTATAAAAAGTAATTTTCGACTTGTGCCTATCGTATTCTGTCCTATCAGATGGCTGTAGCCAGAGGTCATTATATATAAATCCACTGTTTTGCTTCACGGGGTGTTATCTTACTTACTTCACGAGGCACAATATTGTACACATACAATATCGTTTTTGTGCGACATATCGAACTTGATGAACAAGCTTTACCTTTAGATACTTTCCCTTCAGTTTAATACAGATGTAATGAAACAACACTATACTTCTATCCCTTACACATACAATGCTTCTGTGAAAAAAAAAAATAGAAAAGTTTCACAGTGACGAAGAAAAAGGACCATTACGTAGCTTCTTGTCTTAATAGTCTATGAGATAGCAATTTCGTAAATGTGCATAGTCATTCTCCGTTACTCGGAGGGTCGCCTTTTGTTTCGGAAGCTCAACCGTGTTCTTTAGCTATGACGGCACAATAATGGTCTACTCACAAGCCAAACATAAACCACAATAACAAACACTAATCAGAATACTCTGTTTACTTTAGCACAAATTTTTCGCCTGACCCTTCACGTAGGGTCAATTCAGTCGTGGGCAAAAATCTCCGGTTGTATCTGATTGTTTAGAATCTAAAAGATAGATAAAGCATCTAAATAATAATTATAAGAGACAATAACCATATCCATTAATTAGAAATAGGGAACAAATGATAATTAAAAAAAAAAAAATGAAAAGTACAAAAAGCAGCCCAAAGGTAATGCATATATCAATAGAGGTATCGCGGAAGCGTGACTAAAGAAATGTTTGCTGAAACAGTAGGGGGGGGGGGGGGGACTAGTGTCAAATAGAGATTATCTTATATAGTTAGTGTGAGGCTGTTACAAGCAAATGCGGCGGACTTTGAAGCTGGATAACTTTTGAGCTATTCGGGCTAGAACGCTGATTTTCAATATGTGTTATCGTTTTTCATGCAGTTAGTGAAGTGCCCTGATAGCTTTTGGACAGTTATGCATCTACCATTCGACTTACTATATGTAACCTCTTCTCCATCTAAGACCCTTCTGAGCAATTCTACCGTAGAATACGTTTAGCTAAGTACCCCTTTTATGGCATGGAAAGCCCCATAATCATACGGTCTTAGATCGGGAGAACAAGCAGACTGACACCAACATTAGATATGCCTTTACTTAATCCAGGAAGTAATTGAGGCATGGCGAGGAAGCCTAACGTTGTCGCCAAGTAATTAGTATGCGTGCTTTCGTTTGCCGTACCAATGGTTCGTGAGTCTCTTAAGAAAGTCGCAGCAAATGCCCCTTATGTCCACTGTGAGTATTACCACCACGTTAAGCCCAAACTTACTCGATACTGCCACCGAACTTGATTTCTCTCCGGAACGATGCCATTATGTCGCCTGGTCACCCTCTGGCCGTCGGTAGAGACTGCCCAATCCTTGGTTTATGGCGACCGATGCTTCAGGCGTGTTTCTGCAAACTGCACGCGAAGTGCACTAAACACATTCCAGCTGGCCTAAACTCAATTTTCGAAAAGTTCATTCTAAACTCAACTTCCGTAGTTTTAGAATTCAGGTTATAATTCTGTACCATGTTACATGCGAAATGCCAATTTCGGCTAACAGAGCCCTTAGACTCCAAGCCTCGTTTTTATGAAAAGCCTCTTCGATAGTGGCGATGCGTTTTTGTCGTTTGGATTTCGACATCTGGCTATTTCCTCGTTGGTCTTTGACCTTCATTCTTCCCGTTCTGTGTTTTTGTTCAGTGTCTGCTTGGCTATTGTTTCATCAATCCTTGATGAATTTCCGCAAAGCGGTGGCGTGACAGGAACAAAAACTTGATTAGTAAGCGCTGAGTTTGAAAACTAGGAGTTGTTTCCTCTTGTACACTTATTTCTCCTGCAGTAGACACAGATCAGTTCTAACTTACGTGTTTTTAGAAAACTGCAGTATTTATCAGGCAGACTTTATCTGCTAGCGGTGCGTCTGTCAAAATAAGTCCAGCTTCAGAATCCGTTAGATCCGTTTGTAAGAGTCTAATAGATAAGTGGAGGCAAAAAGAGACATCTCCAAGATAAGAAATGAAATACACGTTTTATCAAATTGAGATTGTGTTGCAAGACATTCTTGATTAAACAGTAATAGAACCATATGTACTGGACACGGAGCATATCTTAAACATCGCAAAAAATACACTTAAGATAAATATAGAAAACGCAATACTACAACGGGTAATGACATTACTATATATTGTCATGGTTAACATATGATAACAGTTATAATAGAATGGCAATTCAAGTTATAATGACGTCTTACATATACCCCTCAATTCGGAAAACGCATCCAGTGCTGTAGTATGAAATACATTAAATAATGATAGATAGCAACGTTTTGGCAATAAAACGAAAACCCTCGGGAATAGCACCCCAAAGAGAGCAAAAGTTTGGTGTGGCATAGTACCGCAACCAGGCGTGACATCAACTCTGACATGAAAAAGCATGATTCTTGCAGGTAGCAAGACGTCCATTTCTACTCATAGAACCAGCCAGATCCATTAAGCTCCACCGATTGAATTGACCCGGCCTCTAGGGGGTTTATCTACTACAGGATAGAGAAGGCCTTCTTAGCAACGATGAGTTTAAAACTACAACTGTGTTTCTCACAATAGGAAAGACCAATAGTAATAAAAGTGTTTATGTTCTAAGCAATGTTCGGCTTCGTATAGGCGAAAGTTTCCCTAGCTCTATTTATGACAAGATAAGGTGGCCACGGGCAGTCCGGTATCTCTTTGTCATCGATGGCAAAGCGTCGTATTATACGAGTACTTTCCAGCTCATTTTACTAAGTATCTACCTCATGACCAGGAACATTAACAAAAATAGTCCAGCGACCACGATTTAGTCTATTCCGTAGCGGGAATGGAGTAGTCCGTTACAGAACTTATGATTTTTTAGCAGCATGAAGCAAAACGAAAATTGTATAGAAGTACAGTGTCTTGCTTGGCTTGATACGAGAATAATTCACGTACAGCAAACCCTATTCCAGCTAGTTCCGTGCATGGCACCTCCACCCCCTCTTTGCAGGTAGCCTTCTCCGCATTTATTTCTTTGTACGGACGGAACTGTCGCATTCGATGATGAAACGGCCGAAACCAAAGTTACGATGCCAGCATCTTCTCAACGTCGTTCTCTATCGATACTCACCGCACCAACAAAATTCTAAAGTCTAATGAACTTAGCCGTTGTATAAAACAGGCGTTTACTTACAGCCTGACTAGTAGACAATCACAAGGACGGATCGCACTACGTATGTCGAGTTGCTGATCTTAGTAAGACTCAGCTCCTTAAGAATATCCTATGCTAGGACATGGCTAGACAAGGCCCAAAAAAGAGAGACAAAACACCACTCCTAGATAACTTCTATACATACATAAGCTAATTATAATATGCCAAAGGTGTTAACGTAGGAGATGTTTCTAAAACAGAAGAACATCCTACGCCTGCAGGAATCGGTTACAGCGGTTATCCTTCCACTAAGCGCTAAGTGCTTTCTGCGTAAACACGGTAGAAGACTGCTTCTACCGTGTTTACCAAGACTGTTACAAGACTTGTCCTCAGTGTAAAAAGATTAAGACTAGGCAGTATTCTTAGCTTTAAACAGTCTCTTAAGATAAGTTTTCTTCGCCGATTACCAGTGGCAAACCACAAGATGACCGGAGCAAGCGAAGTTTAAAGTTCGGGAGTTCTGAGCATGCTACAGATGTTCGCTTTGATGAATTTGTTAAAAAATTCTTGTTGTTGCATTCAAAAGTGAAGATTATGTGAAGACTGATAAATATGGATTTAACGAAATACGTAATATAAAAATTGTATGGTTTACGACGTTGGGATCCAACAGAATAGCAGCAATCGTTGAAGAATAATGTTTACAGATTATGACGATCTAACGAACGTTATATTTGACGTAACGACACTTATCACACGCGAAGCTCGTGATATAGGCAAATAAATCCAAGATGTGGACTTGATGAATTTGAGCTATCAGCATTTCTCATCGTAGGCATAAAGCATTTTTGCATGAATAGCGTCCATCTTTCTGTGAGTATTTAAATCCCTTTCTCTTTATATATACATCTATATGGTTTTTTGTTCTATACGTTTCGTCAGTAATCTATTTAATAAGTCTTATTCTATTTGCGATTTACGGTTACTCAGTATCGTCTGCTAGTTTATCGTCGGCTTCTCAGTATGCTGATGTACGCATTCGGCTCCTTCATAGCCAAAGCTAAACTTGTATGGATGACATGGTAACTAACATACATAAGGAGAGGCGGTTCATTGACGCTGACAAGTATATTGGTGAAGTGCTTGTGATACTTTCGAAAGGCTGGTACAGTGGTATCAACTATGCAAGCTACAGCATTGAAACTGAACCCAGTCGGTAATAACGTCGGTAGAATAGAGTCACACATAAAATAGTATCGGAACTGAATTGCCACGGTACGCTGCCATGTTTTAAACTTAGCTATAAGCGATGGTACTGTCAGGCGTAATTTTAGCATTTGAGAATACAGAATCGGCTGGCGTACTATCTCCAAGTGAAAAGAGCTGTGGTAACAGCCATCAAGCTCGACTGCGCCTATAGCAGAGGGCATAAATCAAGGGACAGCCAAGTAAACAACAGCCCCAGTAACTTATATACGTCGCTATACTAAATAGTACGAGCAAGCATCACTTGTCTAGAAGATGTGTAAACGAGAAAAAAAAAAGGGAGAAATATCACGGGATCGAAGCGTACGGTAGCGATCGCTCACATAATCGCTGCAAACAACTAACAGCTATAGCAGTTACCCGCCCGAGCGCCCATTTGAAGTAAAGCGCGAGTTCATTGTGGTTGACGCCTCCAAAGAGAGACCTCGACAGCCGCCATGTTTTCCTGTAATAAAATGTCTCATTGCGAACAACAAAGACTACGATTATAAACAACAATGCTTTATCCCCAAGCAGTAAACACGCCACGCAGTATGCTTTAGCCATCGACGTGTGTTAGATGTCCATTTTCAAGGCGGATCACTCCACGCAATGATCGATTCGCTTCGTAGTTAACTCGAGGCTATTACAACTGAAAATCCATCCACGACCACCAGTGCCGCGGTAGCACAGCATCGGTTAATTATGTAACGGTACTAGTTGTGACGGCGTCGGCGTACATTGCTTCGGGCTTAAAGGTCATACTAAGCTTACCAGATTGACGCGGAAAGTATGTCCACGTTTGTTTCGCCGTACTTCATTGCCATTCCGGCAGCGAAAGGTTGACCGTCAAGTTTTTTAAGGTGGTACACTACTTCAATGCGCATACTAGCAAGATTAGCGACAGGAGGGTTTCTAGATTTCTATCTATGCAGAGGACGTCGAAGCGGATCCGAGCTCTAGTCATGTGTCGGATATCACTCCCGCTATCTGAAAGTTTGCCTAGGCTCACAGACATCGATCGATGTTATCTTAACGACTCCAACTTCGAATCACTTGCTAGTTAATATGCTTCACGATACTACACGTGCTGTTCTCTCTCTCATGGACGGCGTGATTATTACTAAAAGTAAAGTCACGCTCGATTGTCTCACTTCGGATAAGGTGTAATCTAGACTGATGGCCAATCTTTTACGTCCGGCCTGTCGTTCTAAGGCCGTACGGGATGTGGAACGTCTTCGGCCGCTAAAGTCGGTCGGCATCAGTGATTCGCCGGACGGAAGATTGTCGGCTGACAAAACGTTGGGGCAGCTTAGTCGGGCAGGTATGTATTGTAGCAATGCTTAAGCAAACTTCAATTTCCATGCTACGAGTAATCTTGGTTTTCGGTTTTGGCATTTCGTCGCTTGTTTTCGCCTGGCTGGAAAATGTCCAAATTCCGTGATACAGATATAGTATAGTTCGTTCATGAAGGTAACTTGAACGAAAAACACTTACTTACGCTCGGAAGATGCCGACATTACTTTTTACATGCTATACTATAGAATCGTTACAGGAAGAGGCGGTGAATAGAATGACGATCTGCTATTCATTGTTATTTTCTGTTGTGGAACTTCTGCTAAACAGGCACCTTCTGAACAATCGAAACAGGTTTGGATCTAGTTAAACTGTCAATTTTCGCCTACGCTCAACAGCGACTTCTGCCGGTACTACATGTGTATGCTATGCTAAAGCTAGGTGCATCCAATCGTCCATTATTTCGATTCTTATGACAAGACTCGCCTGATAACAAGGTCCGTTGTTGCCAGATGCGCATCGTTTAATGGAAAACTGTATCCAGCGGGTTCCTATTGGCTGCCACACTCCGAAAGATCTTTCGACGAATCGGTCCTTTGTCGACCTACCGTCTAGACGATACGTCCTACCCTGACGACACGCTGCGCAGTTTCGATATAGAAACAGAAGCCATTTAGTTTGTAGAGAGAACTAGAACTAGTTTAGTTCAGTTTTGGCTAGCGGTTCTCAGGCATCTTAAAAACAAGGATAATCTTAATATAAGACGAAATTTCTTTCGAATCAAAAAGTGACATGAAGGAAGAGATGAGGAGGTTGGAACGTATATCATGCGACTTATCAATGGGCCCGTGTCGCGACGATTAACCCACCTATTCTGCCCTCTTGAATTAGTTTAATGCCATTGAAAATAATTTTAGCATATATAAGAATCGCGGAATGTTCTAATTGTAGCGACGTTTCAATAAGGAGTACTGCACAGACTCGGTTGATTATGTTCTCGGAGCGCTGATATTGCGCCGGTCGTTGTTGCTAGGGTTGATAGCGCGACGCCAGCGATGCCACCTAGTCGGGATCTCGGCTAAGAGATTTTACCCCATTTCAGCCTCAGCATTGTACACCTATCGAATCGTTCGCGAAACGTCCGACAAGAGACAAACGTTTCACATAAATAAATATATATGCAGGATGAAGCAAAAGTCTTGTGAGAATTGAAATAAAACGTACAATACATAATTTTTTAAAGTATCCAGGGGCTTTTGCATCAGTCTGTGTATTGCCCTATTCTTTCTAGATCTTGCCCTATCTACCTAAAGCAAGTGAGAGGTATTCGGTAACCGGTTGACGCTTTTGCCCTGTAGATCGCTTAGATTTGACATATGTGTTTGGGATACTTTTCTGAAGATTAGGACGATTGCTCACGTTCACATATGATCGAAAAGCGTGACTGCATAAGCTCTTCGTCATTGAACGAAGCATGTACGTGGGCGTTAAGCGCTACAATGCTGCCCAGGTAAGCGTCTAAAAATGTTATGCATCGAATAACAAAAATAGCAAGCGATGAAAACAGCTGGGTAAACATATTTTATGCAGCGTGCGGATATTGAACGTTCAGACCGGAAAGTACATTGGAGAAACAAACAACGCAGGCTAAGAAAACTAAATCGGTAGGATGGATTCATCAACGTCTGTCACTTGAAGTTCCCTATTCAACTTGAAACTAGTGTTTAGATATTAATCTTACTGAATGAAATCGACATCGTATAGATGCAGTCTAGGAGTTACACTAGAAAAGAGTGCACACTGTAAAAAAGATTAGTTAACGTGTGTAGTTTCTGTGTGTATGCACGCAAATGTTTGAGAAAAGCCAAATAAAAATGACATTTCGACCATCACTATGAGGTATGGCCTATTAAGGCGCTCTTCTGTGACATATTAAGAGCGTAGCCGTCACTCTGCGTGCAGATCTCAACCAAAGCAGTTGTCCTACAGGGACCGACCTCGTATCATGCCGGCTAACTGCCATCTGCACAATACCGTCAGCGTAATCAATACAATTATTTGATGGCACAATCGAGCATCATTGGGTGGTAGGCTTCATTATAGACGAGAACCCAACCTGTATTAGCGAAAAGTTTTTCAAGGACAACCTGGCAGAGAAGCATTGACACGTCTAGGTGTAAACTCTAAAATCTGTGAGGTTTCGAACGATCGGCTGAAAGCAGCTACATTACAGGTACTGGCGGGTACGCAAATAGGAGAAGTGGCTAGAGTGTTGTCATGCGTGAAAGATATTAAAATAAATGGTGGGGAAGAACATCGGTTAAGCCTTTGGATTACGGAAGAATTTCTGATTCTCGCAAATATCACCAATTTTGCTGACTTAATACATTATAATATCTATAATGTGGAAAAGGATAGAAAGGGGGCTGGACTGCGTTAGCTTTTCGGTATGAAGGTCTTGAACTATCATTGTTGAGGCATCATATGCTAAATCAGGTCTGTTCATCTTATCAATCTCAATTTGCACCGTGATTGATTCGAAATTACTGTATGGCCATGTTGATTTCTCTTTCTGTCTCAAGCACGAGCTTGAAAAGCCGCTGCGACTTACTGGTCTATTCCATCGGTTATCTTTAGACTGTTCTCACTGGTTGTATCATTAGATCGCACCCCGCCTACGAATTTTCCGCTCAGATTCGTCGTAACGTCCACCATTGTGCAACATACGGTAATCTGAAATCGTCGGTCGATTCATGCAAGGAAATCATGGTGGAAATTTGATCAGATCTCATAGAATGGTGAGCAAAAGTATCTGTTTCGTATGTGTATGTACGCTCCGTAGCCGCCATGTTTATGGTTGTATTTTCGCTGATACTGCGATAGTTCCTGCTGAGGTCTATCAGCTGCTGTGATAATGATGAACTTTTAGCAATATATACGATACACCCTACGAACGACGTCGGGGCGCTCATCTATCTGATATCCTGCTTATGTTTGTCTAACTAGCTGCAAGCACATTTCAATCCACCGCTATGCCTCGTTTAATAGCAAGATTTCTCCGTATACGTGTGGGGAGAATCTTGAACGTGTGAAAAGTAGAATAAGGACAAAGAGGTGGACGGGGGATGCTACAATGCGTCAAGTCGTCGGGAACTTCTCTCGCCGCCGACACAAGCGTGCGCAGTCGTGAAAGGCGCTAAATGCAGTACGTCACGTCATCCGCCGGACAATCGCATCGATTGACTGCCGTTATCCGCTATAGAGAGAGAAGAGAGAGAGTCCTTACATGCATTGCTTGTTGAGCAGCACTAGGTACATCCACTCCGTAAGGAAGCTTTCCTTGATCCTTAAATATGGACGGAGAAAAAGGGTGACAGCAACTAACGCACAGTTATGAATATCGATATCATTATTAAACATCAGGGATTAACAGCATGTGGCAACGTGTAGGCGATACGTACCGCGTGCGGTTTGCAAAAAGCCTTTAAAGGGATTTACGTTCGTTAGCTTTATGTAAGCATGGTCCGCCAGTCACGCAGAAATTGATTCGCTCCTTTGAAAAGCCTACGGGCCACGCCGGCTTCAGAGACACACATGTACTTCTGTACCTAACATTAAATGATTGACGTGCCAACTTCTATGCACTGTCCAGTTACCATATATAATGGTCGGCCACATGTACAACTAATGATTGAAAACAGGACTGCGCCATAATCAAACTAATTCACGGAAATTATTACTCCGCCTTCAGAAGCCCGTACGCTTGATAGACGGCATAAAATGGATGCGTAATATTGAAACTTCTCGATTGCAGTGGGCTACTGCTAAGGGGGACTGTCAATCATCCGTTGGCCATTCCGCTGACACGTCCTTCGCGATTTTAGCCAATAAAGCTCGTTACTGTGAAGCAGGGCAATAAAGGACCAGCTCATTGCGCATGCTACGAACGCTCGGTACCACCGATGACATCGTACCCATGTCGCATGCAAAATGAGCCAGTCGTTCAATTGCAAAGACAAGCTTTCAGTATATTTGGTTAAACGACTTCGCCGTTTCGTACGATTTCAGTGCTTTGCCTATGACCACACGGAGATAATCATGGACGATGTTCATTACGAGTCAATTATTTACATGGTAACATATATTAATTAATTTAATTTATGGTGTCACGCGGATACTTTGGCTTTTGACAGTATCAAAATTTCTAAATTGATTTGAAATGCCGCAAGATGGTCAATGCTTCGAGCTAAGAACTTTGCTATATTGTTGGAATCGTAATAAATGTATCGTTTTTAATATATTTATACTTCTGAAATTGTAAAGGCAGTAGTTTGCTTTTATAATATATATATATATATATATATATATATTGAAGGCAATTTATGAAAACATACGAGTAACAGGTAGCCGATTGAAAAGGTGTTCATCCTGTAGTTTATGGTAATTGTATTATGTCATGTTTTGTCAGTAGTAAGATAAAAAAAAATTAGCACCTTTGACCATCATATAACAACACGTCCCGAGGTCATCGAGACTTTGCTCTTGACGACAAACGAGTAAATGGGGACTGAACAATGATCAATGAAATGATTATGCTGCTTGATACTGAAGCGTATATTTTTTATGTATCCTATCCAAATAAAATAGAAAAATTAATTGAAAGACTTTGTTTATTGGTAAATAATAAACGTTCCGCGTACGGTACGACAGTTGGTTAAGCATTGCTTAGGACATACTTTTTCGGGTGCCTGCCTATTGAATTTGTGAAGATTATTTAGAAAGTAAAATGTGCAAATGATAGGTAATCTCTTTCCCTGAGTATTTCTTGATAGGTCTATGTGTAAATAGATATTATAACTGGACTTTTTCTACTCGAGCATACACGAGTCCTTGTGTTCCAGTATTTTCAGCTTTGGCTTTCCTTAACGTTAATTGCTTGTTTACGCGCGTAAGTGAGCTCTCTGTTTGTCATAGGACTTATTTGAGCATTTCGTTTATAACTTCCCAGGATAAAACGGGAGTAAAGTTTGCTAAGCTATTCATGGGACACATACTAATATATTTATGGTTATAGCATAGTTGAATGGCATCTGTGTTCTAAAGCGCCAATGTCCTATCGAGTACATGACGAATGCTTTTTGCGTTGCCACTGCAATGATTTACTTCTTAGACCTGTCATCCATTACAGCATAACGGACCGCGTCCGTTGTCGGCTGTTGGACGTCTTCGGTGACGTGTCAAACAGGACACATAAGCCAGCCCGCAGCAGGGCTGAATTTGCGTTAGACTTGTCTATGCACTTTTCCTATCTGCCTCGCGCTCTGCCTCGTTTGTGGGTGTCTATCGAATACGCTGTACGGCCGCTGTTAAAAAATGACTCATCTTTGGTCATTACGTTCTGTCTCAGAAAGAATCGACAGATTCCTACGTAATTAATGCAATGCTCTGACAGGTCTACAGAATCATTCACCTTATTGGAGCGAAGCATTGTATTGTATCAGGCCATATCTTTCTATTTTCCGTTTTCGATGTTCGTGCAACTCGTAAGACACGACCATAGACGAACGCTTTTGTAGGCCGACAGCAGGACCAGCAGCCGTTTGACTAGTTGCATGGGCACAGACAGAGCGTTGCAGAAGGTGGCAGCATTAGCTAAGACTGGGGAGCCGGCAGTCTGGCGTCAATGGTAGATGGCCATGCTGATGTGAGGTGTTCACGCTACGGCTCTCAATCGGTCTCTATTATGATATGACGGCGCTTCTATAAAGAAGTCTACTAACACCCTTGAGCTTCAGTTGTTGTATCCAAGACGAGTTAGAGTAATAGATCCCACTCAACGTGTGGGTGGGTGCCGTAAGCGAGCCAAGAACAAGTGAGAGTTGACGACGAAAGAAGGACATAGGGCGTGGAGGGGGGTCTACAACTAAGACTCGACCGACCCACTTTGCCATATAAGGTAGCGTGCGCTAGTTCTCCCGACCCGCTACTGCTGCTCCAACCGCTGGCACTAGTTGCTGCTACTTCTGCTGATCGTGCCAACACATTATGAGTAGTGTAAGCAATAATGGCTCTGCGGGGTTACTCCCTTACCCTTTGATGATATGATTGAAGATGTACCCTAGGATCCTAGCCGGGGGATGCTGGGCACCTTGAGTAAGCAAGACGTAGACTTCTATTCCATTTCCACGGACTTGCTATGTAGGCACTGGCAGTAACAGCGGTAGAAGAAGTAGCAGATCGAGTAAAGGAGCCACGAATCTCCTTGATGTACACTTGGCATTTACCTTTATCTTTAGACGTCTTTATAGAATTAAGTTGACTTTTGTTATTACATGATACGTCGATATAAATCGCACCGTTCATCATCGTACCAGGCGTAATGAAGTTGTTTCATGTACTGGTAATCAATATCACTATCTAAAAATATTCTCCATAATGCAGCGGCGATAACGATGTAACCTAACTTTTTATAAGGTAGCCTTCGGCTGAATAAATGCTCAAAACTTCAAATGTTCTCTGATGATACCTCGTCTGACAGAGTACAACAGAATCCATACGTTGTACCAAAGAAACTTATAATGATTAATTTTAAGCAAGTGTTCAGTCTCGGCTGTTTCGAGTCAAATAATATGATAACTATATGATTTCATCACGCGATCCTTGTCTAACCTTAACTAGATATCGTTAAAATCAGACATTCACCTATAGTAGTACGTATACCAGTCCTCATATGTATTCCTCCAGATTCATATGTACCACTACGTTTATAGTTACTCTGTATCGGTTAGCTCTATCGTAAATGATTTCATTGTCAATAAACCGGAGTGAACAAATGACCTGTATGTCCTAGATGCCTACTCGAAAAAGGGAGGCAATTGGTGGTCGGAAGCTTCTCTTTCGTAGGTATACATTTACCATACTCATGGTAGGATTTGTAGATGTTCGAAGAATATACATACAATTCTTCTTATATCGGCCTGGTTCAAAAATTCCAATGGTTGCATTGACAATCACAAGTTATAATAGCTTTAAATTAATAAAGTAAGCCAAATCCAGCCTAGTGGTGCATTAACTGGTGCTTTTCCAGAAATCATTTACTTCGTATTGAAGTCGTACGTTTCCAGTTTCAACATAGCAACCCATAGAATACAGTTTTTGAGTAATCTCATCTTAGAAGTACAAATTATAGATAGATACTTTGCGTTTTTATCTTTATGCGCATTACTTATTTTTGTTTAGTTTTTAATAGCTCTAAGAAGTGTTGACACTCGGCGCGGTAGCATACTACTGCCGTCTTTCATATAACCAGCCATCATTGCACATGAAAGAGAAAGTCTCGAATGCGGCTGTTGTCTGTCTCTAATTTTTCCTTCCTCTTATGTGTCGCCTCGGCAAGCTTCAAGAAGAACAAACAACGGTGCGTGCTTTTGCTTTGGCTGTTCTCATCCAGCAGTAAACCGTCGTATGTGTACGAGATAGGTTTAGTAACGTAAAGCAGAAATGGGACAAATAGGGGTCGTTTGCTCCCAGTAGTACAGAGGAAGAAGGTGTTTATATAAATATGGCCTTGGAATGTAGTTGAAGAATTCATTGTTGGCGCCCCTCGGAGATATCCTGCTGCTTCCGGAAAAAGCCGCTCTTCAGGTCGAACGGTGAAGGAGGAATTCCATGTCATGTCACTCTTCCACCAGCACAGTGTTGTATAGTACAGTATAATCCGGACTCAGCCAGCTGCCGTTAGAGCACGCTTCTGACAGCTGGCTGGTGAGTACTCAGTAGGCCGAGTTGACGGAGCTCCGTCTGTGTATCTATCGTCCGTCTTCTGAAGCCAAAGCTCTCGTGTCTGACCATCCGTTCTATACAACATACGTCTATAAACATCCCTTCTCTCATCAGCGTTACTCCCAACGGCCACACTGCAGGGTGTTCGAAGTGCAACTATCGGCTGCAATGTATATTTTTGGTCAGATTCCTGGTTCTTGTGTTTCTCTTTGTCAAGACATCTTAGATGGACTGGCAGCCAAATCGATTTACTATGCCCTATATTCAAAAAAAGGGATTAGAGGTGTGGGGATTACACGAAACGAGGAGAGGAAAAAACACCAAGAAATCGAGCTACTTGTTAAAAAATAAGGATCTCGTATTTGTAGCAAATGCATCTAACAAGTGCATATCTTCCACTGGTGACTTCTTGAAATCGCCGCTTTCTAGTCAGTGTCCCTGTTGACCATATAGAAAAAGAAAATTTACTTAAATCGACAAATGATGGTATCACTCGTGGGGCACAAAAGAAGAACAAAGCATACAAAAGTATTCGATTGAATCATG
Organism: Varroa destructor; assembly: GCF_002443255.2. Taxonomy (NCBI): domain Eukaryota; kingdom Metazoa; phylum Arthropoda; class Arachnida; order Mesostigmata; family Varroidae; genus Varroa; species Varroa destructor. Next base: position 25,308,779 of record NW_019211454.1, read on the forward strand.
AAGACACTGCGGCCATTTTGTTATTACACACGCTCCATTTACTGTGGTTATGTTTTTGTTATGCGTCAATCGGCATTTGGTATCTGCAAATTCATCTCGACAGAGTAGCCTGGGTTAAGATTGTGGCGAATAAAAGAGGGAATCTTAAATTCTCTCAAAAGCTTGAGGGTGAAGTGTAAATAAAATTAAAGTATAGCGTACATTTATTGTTGTGTGACATCTACCGTCTACAAGCAGATGCTGTTTATAGCAAAAAAACCATCGTAGTCAAGCTCATTTATTTCATGAACGACTAATAAAGATACCTAGGTATTACACAATTTTTCGTTCATTCTGTAACAAATCGGCGCCGCCACCTCTACGATTGATACGGAGGTCTTAGCGCTGAGATGGCTCTCTGATCCATGGAGCTGATATTATTCCTAATAATATTTAATTGGATACTATCAATGTATCTTCCTAACGAAATACGGTGCGTAATAAATAACACGATTCTCAAGAAAACTGTTCTTATAATATTTGCTATTCCTAACGTACTTAGTATATTTTATACCTTTCTCGACATGAGTATATGTTAAAATTGTAGGTTACATACGCTTCAATGCTGTCACCTTTTTTTTTTATATTGTTTTACACAAACAAAAATTACCGCTGCGTGAGCACCAACCTGTTTCCTGAAAAAATAATTACTTTTTCTTTTTATTGCAATAGAGCGTCTGAGAAAATACGTCTGAAAGTAGCTATTATTTTTATGGTAAAACACATCCGTAATATTGGTCAGTAGACTGGATAGGCTAATTGAATTTTGAAACAGTCGTCACTTTTGCCGTTATTAGGGTTACAGTTTTGTCAGCTGGCGTGGGACATGCATAGTAATGCGTTTTTATTAAGCTCAAATATTAGCTCATTTCTATCAGGACAATTTGAACGACTATAATGGGTAGCACTCTTTACAAACTCGTCGAAGTGAAAGCAAATGCTGGTAGTGTGGTGGCCAATATCGACGTCTTTACACGCGATCGTTATAGCTGGCTTAGGCTCTTCACAATCGAGATACACTCATCTCTTACTAACTCTCATCGTTTTAACGAGAAAAGTCAGTACTCGTGATCGCGCTAAGAGATCACGGGTACCGACTCCTGCAGTTAGCCAACGACGCTGCCAGTGAGAGCGTATGAAATTCGCCCCCTGGCAAAAATGCATCTGCATGTTTCATTGAATCCGTCAGTTAATTCAGTGGCAGCAAAAGTGAAGATGTGCGCTGCAAGCTCTTTTCTGGGGTCAGATTTTGAGATGTTACCAGTGAGCAAAAATGCTAACAGGTTCGGCTACGCCATCTGTCAATAAGCGGCACTGTACTACGAATTTTAGACTCAATGGAATCTTCAGATTCATAATGTCGTTGCGATGTAGCGCTAAGTCAAAAGTTAGTACGACCATGCTGGTCGTCGATGTGGTGCAAGGACCGATCACTGGAGCATGAAAGGGTGGTAAAACCTGTCATTTTTCCGCACATAAGTGGTGGTATGCATTGATGTTCAATGCGGGCCAATGTCTAACAAAGTAAGATCAATATATTTCCTAGAACTGCCCACGCTTTAGCCCGAAATCGTTCAACGCTAACGGAGTTCCGGCGTTGATTGAGGTCTGTAGGAAACACTCAAGGGTATCTTTTCTAAAAATCTCGCGCTAATCTCAGCGAGTGTAACGCGTGCGATCCATCGGCGAGCGTAATGAACATGAATAGATCAATGGAATCTCAACTGCCACCACAGGTCTGTTGCGTGTGATCCTCAGCTTTAAGCATATTTTTATAATAAAAAGCCCGATACAAATCAGCCTATAAGCATTATCTGTACAATTGCGCTCGTCGACGCTACCGCATCTCCCGGGTAGCTCGTGGTTCGACCGTGTAAAAAGGGTTACCATGAATTTGTACACGGCCGAATTCGTTTCCTTTGTACCCGGCGTGAGAATGTGTGTATAAATGCTTCTTCAATAAACCGCACAAACCTGAATTTACTGAAGATACCAACGGCAATATGAAGTAATATCTTCCAGCAATTGTTTTACAGAAAACCTAGCATCGAAGGACAAGACAATGATTTTAAGCGCGACCGCCAAAGCACCGAGGACCATCGGTCAAATTATCATAGGAGCTTCTTTACTTGGGCTGAGCTACCGACTGATATGTAGGCTGGTATTGCAATACTGGATGTAGTACGATTTATAGCAAATTAGATGAGAATTCAGAACGTAGTGCTAAACTTCGTCAAGATGCCGTCTATGCATAAAGGAAGCATTTTTGATGTCGAAGTCCCAGGTCGTAAGCAGATGTTGGTTTTCTAACGAAGCTTGAGCTCAACGTCTTCGACTAGGGCAGTCTTCCTCCCTATTCGATATTCCGCCGCAACAAACAGGTGCAAGTAGTATGGAGACTTTTTGCAAATACCATTTCCTTATTTCACTGCGGTCCATGCAGCTTCAATCACGTGGCACAGAAGGACCCTTAAATCTAACAGAAGAAAAAGTAGAGTCAAACTATACTGTATTGAGCCTGCTTGACAACACGCAAAAGATAGGTAGGAGTAAGGACGCTTTAGCTTATGTTTTCTCATCTCTCCGTCTGTATATACTGTCTTTATACGGTGACGCAAGGACCTCTTTATATATATAGAGTTAACCATGATACTATAGTGACAGTGACAGCTCGATGCGTAAATCCTGTATTGGATGAAGCATCTACTAATAAAAGCACCACGGCTTGTTAGGTTGAAAAAGGAGGACATTTTAAATTTGCAAATGAGTCTCATGAGAAATTGTTTAGACCTGTGACGAAAATCGACATATTTTTTACGGATATTTGCTCTCAGTATTTAATGTACGCAAAAAATAAAACACTTGCCCATTTTATTAGACTGATAACGTGGAAAAATGAGCGCGGCATAATTAGAGCGAGGATTAAAAGCGAAAACGTAAATATATTCGTTCTTCTTTGCTTCCACTTATAGTAAAAATTGATCTTTCACGATAATCGCTGCCTAGCTGGATTCAACCACGTTAATAGGTGAATGCAGCTGGACCAGCGGCTGATTATTCTTAAGCAGATGTAATCTGAAATAGCTAAAACTATCTTTTTTGTAGCCTAGTCCAGGTGTTCTTCACCACAGCTTCATGAGTTAAGGTCGTCGTATTTTCAATAATTGGAGGCAACTATAAACAGACTATGCATTTAACGACCTAGATTATGGAGCAGGCCAAAGCGCCCGTACGACAGCCCTCGATTCCGTCGACTTCACACAATAAAAGTTATGGTGGAGAAGGTGCAGAAACTGCATCATTCATCTTACTCGTCGAACCTTGCTCCCACAGATGACCATTTTTCCAAAAACAATACAACTTTCTAATAGGACAACTACTTAGATACGAAATTTTATAGATTGTAGTACTTATAGATCAGCGAAATAAGTAAGTTACCATACATAATAATGATGTAATAATAATAATAATTGAAAGTGGAAAAAAAAAATTATTTGTAAGAAAGTTCAAAAAAGGGAATTCAAAATCTCTTATTTAATACTAAACAGCCTAAGTTAAAAGTGGATTAGTTGAAAGTATCGGGTCTATTCAAATGTTTCTAGAGTGGAAAATAACAAACAAACTTTTGTCCAGGGAGTTTAATCTGCGTCGCACGAGGGAAACAATGTTCGTCGAATATCCTCCCAGAAATCGCTTGCAATATTCAGTGTTTTACTTCAATTTGAATCACGATGTCGCATGTGTACTTCAGCGCCAATTTTACGAATACAGTGCTTCGGGTCGCGGATCGTTTTCGGTGTTATTCTATATATTGTTCTTCAAATGGCCCCACGGAGAAAAACGGGTGGGATCGAATTGCAAAACCCAGGTGGCCAATCGATGTCAACGCCACACGCCGAGATCAGCCATACTAAGGATATGGTTTCATACTGATTGATTGTTTCTCTCGCATCATGGCACGCAATATACCACGACAGAATCTGATATTTACCAATACTGTCGCTTTATCACCATGTTCAAGGAAGAGAATGACATTGTTGCTCCGCAAGTCGCATCACACGATGATTATTGGTCAGTGAAACGGATGCCCAACTCCCATGGCAGGGTTCTCCGAGACACGGATGCGCTAATTTTTGTGTATTGACATACCCGTCCAATTATAAATGAGACATAGCTATTTAGCACAACGTCACCGTAAAAAAAAAAAACGCTAACAACAAACGGTGCTCCAAACGGCAACTTTTCGTCTATGACAAATGAATTAACACTTGTCAACGAATCCTTGCTAGATGTCCTTGATATGCGCAAGCGAGATTAATCCGATGATCATAGTATTAAGTGAATACATATATAGTACTTATTCGACCCAGAGGAAAATTTCTTCAGAAAACTCAATTCATCATCCACATATAGTTGCTAAGTGAGTGTACCTGTGGGAGACTCAGGCGGAAGTTAAGGCAAAATGGGCATTTCGACAATTACGCTGGACTGGTAACGGACATACCATAATAACCCCACATTGCTAAAAAAGGCCGGCGTGACGCATACGTACCAAGGCCAGTGAGGTCCTTCTTCAAGTGCTGATCTTAGACAACTAAGCGAAACGCTATCGTCATCGCGATCGCTAAAAGAGTTCAACGGACGGGGCATACCAAACAGTGTTGATTGAGCGGTAGATTTGTTCTATTATAATTAAGTACTGTGTTTATATTTTCAAAGGTTGCTAGTCCTTACTTGTTTTCAAACACAATAGAAATGGACGAAATATTCGTAATTTCAGAATATACACAGGAATAAACTGTTCGCTGTTGTGTGACAACATACCAGCAAAAGGCTAGGGCTTTTATATCCTAATAGGGCCCTAATTAGGATCGTAACATAACCCGACGCTTATCGATAAGTGGCTAGGACGGTCATTGCTTTAAACCGTGGCCAATACGATGGAAAAGAAAAGGCAATAACAAACTGGTCAATAATCATATATTTTCGTAAAATCGTTGCACTAGTCCAAAAGGCTGTACATTATCTATGTCGCTCAGAGATACGATTTTATTTATAACGTTCAAATATAAATATGTACATCAAATAGGAGAACAGTCTTAGCCGAAATTTCCAATATAGGCATACAAATGCGCTTTACCATTTTTCTTGTCTCTTATATACCTATGTTTACAGAGGTAGAGGAAATCTATCTATTCAGTCATATGCACAGCAAACACGCGGCATTCTATATCGTAGTTCATTATATCGTTTCGTACCGCTCCTAGCATCGTGCCTTTGACCAGTAGCTTCGGTACAAAAAGTAGTCGTTGGTTTCTATTTTGGAGAAGTTTGCATGCGCATGGAATAGCTACATAATAATTGTAACGAGTTTCCTTTGGAAACGTCCATAATTTCCCCGCCACATGTTTACTAGTATGATTTACAAAGTATTCTTGTATCGATCGACTTCCATTGTGTGCTCCGTGTCTAATACCTAGACAAATAGCAATTGAAGCAATAGAACGAAGCGTGACAATGAAGTGGCGTTTTCGGGGTCCAGACGCGTGTCACATGCTCCATTATACGTTTCATAAATGATAAACGATTGCCTGCATTTTGTAAGGGATCTAATAACGATGCAAGGAAATCACCTTTAAAATATGACAAGCTCCCACCACCGTCAAGCCATTCCAGTTTGACATTGTTTTAACGTCATCATCACCGTCGTCTGCGACCTATCGACCTATATACGTCCCCTATACAACAGTATATGCTTACTTACTTTATGCTGAAAATTGTTTGTCTCTGAGTCGAAGAGCCAAGCCCCTCTTGGCATAACTACAAAATAGCTATTTTTAGAGTAGGTTAGATATGGTAATTAGATATCGCCGCATCGGTACCTACGGGAACTGTATAAGTATGTAGCACTGTCTCCGTACAGTGAGAAGCAGGGTATGTATGTATACCTTACGCTATTAGGCTCAAAATGAGGGTCTTCATGGGCTAATACAGGCAATGCGTTATAGAGCTACAGCTCGAAGTGTATCCACGCGAATGGTTCACTGCTGACTCAGTTAGCGCAGTATGGATTCAGATCTTTATTGGGCAGTAGTTTATATAGGCCATCAGTGGATGTAGATTCCTTGAATTCTTCATCGAGTTGGCGAATGCCCTCCTGAACTTCCTGCGCCTTTGCAGTAAGTGCCAAAACAAAGAGCGCATCTTCATAACGCGCCCTAAGGTCACGCGCGTCGCTTTCCATCTGCAGTATTTCCGAGTCAGGGACAGGTCCTGGTCGATATTTATCAAAAATGTCTGCGCGCCATTTGGCATGAACACATGCGACAAGCTCCATGGCTTTCTCACATATCTCGCTTGAATCAATTTGCAATTGCTCAAGGCCGCAGTGTTCTTCGGCACTACAAACTATTCTCAAACTATCCTCGATAATGGGTCTGGCTGGCGATTTTATGCTTCTGGAATCATGGCCACACGCACCTTGCCAGCTCGAAGGCTGTCTACTGCTCTCTCTCGTCGCTGGCTGTGATAGGTTCGACAGCATAATCCGATTAGGCCATTCTGCAAAGGGTTGTCCTCGTTCGATAACACGTTCTGGGTCAAAGTATTTCACGCGGATATGACGAAACGCAGATATTTGACCGCTTGCAACTGTCTGATTGTCACATGACGGTTCATCGACGTACACGTCTCTGTCCTGAAAGACAATGTATCAGTGGCAAAAATCCTACATAGTTATACACATATCATATCGCGTAATGGGAAATAGCAGAACGTGCGTATCGGTGTTCTTTACGCACAATTAAAGCCAACTGTAGATGTAAGAAAATCGCTAACAGAACGTCTTTAAAACTCCGTTCGAGCTTACGTAAATGGCGATTTCCCATTTGTTTTTAAACGAGCGGAGCTCTTTGAGAGAAAGATCCGGAAGCCAATTTCAGTAGAACGTTTCGGCGAGGGAATTAATCGAATACTGTTCCATTGTGAACTTCGTGTTTTTGATTCCTGCTTGTTATAGATAACAGCTTGTTTGCGGAGAAATGGTTTAACTCCTTCCTGTATTACAAAATGATATATATATATACTCAACTGTAATCTACACACGGTTGGCATATAAAGCGAACTGGGAACTGACTACCTATTGGTGGAATAGTTCGCTAGGTTGCCAGAGCTTCTACTGGGTTTTACCGAGTTGAGAGTTTTACGGAGAGAACTCCTACTGGTACTGAATGCTTCCCAAATATTACCATTATTATTGTCATCAATCACCTGCTCTGAGCACCAGGATACGGTTATTTCAAAGATAATATATGGAATCGAATTCATTGTACCCATATGCATGTGAAAGCGCAAAATTTTTCGAAAAAAAATTCGAAAAATTAGCTTATCGTTTTCCAGCGTACCGTTGCGCTCGTTACGTGCAGCTGCACGATAACCATTGGTACAATCAGCCAACTTAATATACCTAACGTTTATTTACATTATCTTCTTACGTGGTAAGCGTTATAAATAACTATTAATATACTAAGTAACATCTATTGAGTGTAACACTAGTATGCCAGTGCACTACGTATTCAAATGTTTGACGCCGGAATATGCATCTATGTATAGAAAACTATTTGTTCTTGTTTGAAGTACAACACAAATAGGCTGTAAGTTACTGAACCCTTTTTCTCGATCATGAAGTTTATTTTTTCGTTATCCTCGCAAGTTCTTTCCGTGATAACCCCTTTTCCCACTAAACCCAAGATCACACTAGGTAGTCCAGGTTGGAAAGCAAGCGTAGAGCGATTGGCCGCATGCAGTAGCGCTTTAGGTCAGCACCGGGCGTAAAGCTCGAGACACTTAGTGGACCGCTCGTTTCTGTGGACTTCTGCCTAGCCTTGCCCGCGTAGTACGTGTGTATATGCAATCGTGATATCGAATCAGAGGAAGAAAATTTGCCTGTCATAGCCAACTGTGGTCTAGAGCGTAACTAGATATGAAGACTGGAGATTCTTCTCGTGATAAGTCTGTTGACGACACTGGAAGCAAAACTGAAGTGACAACTTAAAAAAGAAAGAAAAAAACGAATAACCCAAAAAATAAATAAATAAATAAATACAAATAGACTGATAAGTAGCCAGAAAAGGACATGATTTGACAGATGCGACATTCTTTTAGAAGGCATCGATTTAGACCTATTCCATAGCAAAAACAATGAGAGACATATTAAAACCATAATTAATCAAAAAAAAAAAAACAAAGCATTGGTTTTACAGTAGAAACACGTTAGCTCATGTCTCCCTGTGTGATTACATTGTATCTCACTGTATTTTGTCTAAGACAGAGCAAACGAAGAAAATCACGTGACATTCATCTATGAACATTGCGTAATGCAAACAAACGTCTGTTAGAGGACTTATATTTTACTATAGAACAACACGCACAAACAGATTGTTATTTTTTGGAAAACAGAAAGTTAATCGTCTCCGTGCGGATATATATCCACACTTATATATACGGACATATAATAAATAAAATTCCAATGCGTAGTCTCCTCGATATTCTTTTCTATAATAGATGTTTCTCCGCAAAAACACGGCTTGACGTGTGACAAAAAAATGTGTGTATCAAAACAAGACATTCTTGTCCGGGACCACTGATGTATGTTTAGATCCACAAGTATCGACATTTTTAGGAATATGCCCCAGTGCACTTGACGAAATATGCTTATTGCCAACGGGCTCTAAGTAATTTCTGTCCTTGTCAGACGATGAAAGAATGACCCTCGATACAAATCCTGACCATAGTATATAATACGAAGAGTAAATCTGTCAAAGTCTCCCGTCGTTTACTTGCCGACTAATGTTCTCTTAGAATAAGTATGTTTTTCGGTCTTTCGGCAATCGTCTGTTTGGCTATTTGTTCCAGCTGTAATAATGCTAACTTGGGATTTTCGCGTTACGAAAGGCGTCGAACACACAGATGTATGTACTTTTCAATTTTCCATAATGAAAAATCTGTAGCAACAAAGTAAGCAAGTAAGAATAAAGAAACGCATTTATCATATCTACAAATACTCGCAGATACCACTCGTCCCGCCGAGCTGATTTCAGAGTCGTTCAATATACGTCTCTAACATAAACATTTCTACAAATGACCCAGAGATCTCTAAATGCGTTATATGTAGAATAACAAATGCAGTTTCGATCGAACTAACTTTTAATCTAGGCTTTATATTTGCAGAGGTATACAAGTGGTAAAAACAAATGTAGGTCTTCGCGTCGGTACTCAATCGGAAGTAATAGCTTTTAATGATGAAGTCAGTGGTTATCTTGTAATAATTTTAACAGTATAACGGTTAGATAATTTTGAGAAAATGATAGTAACAGGAGACTTGCAAGTTACAAGACGATATACAGGAATGCTGCCTCGCTCGATAATCCGAGTATCGAAAAGATAAATTTCAGTAAAGGCCCACTTAATAAACAACTGCTGCATTTTTATCAAGATACAATGTATTTGCAACGAATTTTTTTATTCCGCTTCGCATGCAATCGGCCTACTCTTCCCAATAACAACAACAACAACAACAACAAGCATGAATCGTGATGATTGGGATCAGGCAGTGTTACTACCTTTTTTTTGGGTGTGTATCATAGCGGACTCGATGCTAAGAGGACCAATAGCGATATCTCTCCTTAAAAATCTTTCTCAGATAGAATGTCGTACACTCTATTCAATGGAACACATCATTTGTCGATTAATTGGTCCGGCAACAAATACGTCGTCGAACATAGCCGTGTGTTTGGCACACCTCTGAAACGGGTTTTGCAGATCTGTGGAGATTACAGCCCATTCAATGTGTCTTGTCCAACGAACGCGCATCTTCAAGAGCAAATCTGATAAACTCAAGTGACATACTAAGAAACGATATACCTCAGTTCAGAAGAAGGTGGTGAATCCTACTTCACATAGTAATACGTTCATGAGCCGACATCTCAGTGTATACTACATACGTACACGGATAGTCACTCGGCACCCAGCCAGTTTCAAATATATGAGTCTCTTTGAAGTGTTGACTAGAAACTTGGACGGGATAAAAGCTCGCACGCCGCATCTTAATGATTAATTATATAATAATTATAATCTCAATAATTATAGCGCAATAATTATTTATATATATATATATATATAAATAAAATATTGAAGCTATTCAATCGACTGGGTAGTTCGGTGGAAGTGCGTGGCGCATTTAGGTTGCGGCTTGTTAATATTAATTCATAAATAAAAGACTGCGATATCTACCTGTAAATGATAAATTATCAATTTTCGACTTACCATCCCGGATGAACTACCCGCTCATTGCGGCCAACGTGTCACTCGGGGGGAAAAATACGATGAGCACAACGGTTCCATGCTTTCTATGACAAATGATCTGGCTAGTTTTTTCGTGGCCGAACAGCTTCGTAAATATAGCAGATCTGTAGCGTCAGACTGTAGCCAATTCAGTGTCGATCTGAGCATGTACACGTGGATTTTTCATACGAACAGCGTCTTTTTATCTCGCATCATAACATAGACGTCCACGAACACCTTCCTCCGCTAATAACATAGCACATATTGCTCGATATGCACGCAATATGCAAAGTGTCAACCCGATATCAGTCGTCTTTTTGCCTGAAGCCGAAAAGAAATTCTCTAGCGGATGGTGAGACTGCTAATGTTTGTTGCAGAGACAAAAAAATGCCAGTGTTTTTTTGTTTTTCATCACGACACAACCTTTGGGTCTTTGTACAGACAAAACATACACATAATTACCTAGCATGAAATGAAGCAATTTATAGACATACACACCGTGTAAAAATGACGCTTTCGATTTCGCATTGGAGTATTATTGCTTGTAAGCTGTTTGAGCCATTGCGTATAGCTCTATATAAGGCAAACGATTCCGGTCCTTTCGGATTTATCATTGAAACTAATCGTTATAGATGCGAAGCTAAAGACTCTTGAGACGCGAACTGAGGAAGATTTGCATGAAGCTGAAATGATCAACGAACGGTTCAACAGAACACGGTGTGATACCAGTCATTTTTCAGGCCAGACACTGAATAATTCGATTATAGTTGTTTGATGACAGTTGTCATTTACGATACGCTACGTTTACATTTACAGCATCCGACCTATACTATCATGTAACAGAGCAAATCTAATAGCTACACTTCGGTATTAGAGGTTGATTTCGTTCATTCGTGTCTCTATCGTCGTAGCGTATTTGTATATGTGTAGCCTGCTATCACCGACCCTATGGGAACAGTACCTCTTTCTTATTGGCAAAGCAAAATTCAATCTAACGGAAAGCATATGGATTCAGTGTTTTCAATTATAAGCTGATCTATTTGGTCGCTGTAAAGGCCATGTGATATCGTTTTCAAGTGACCGGTCAGAGTAAAGTTTTCACTTATCTCGTTGTATCCAAATTAGGACACGTCGTTTAATGGTCGCCTTGATCTGTGGATTACCACCCGAAGCAGTTCATGGTTTCAAATTGACCGTCTGTTTATTGTAAATCAAACGGAACAGAGGCTAGTATATATTTGCCTTCTGCCGTTTGCAAAATGTAAGTTCGTCACAAACTGTGATATTTATACGTTGGGCAGGCCATACACGGGTTATCTTGGAACTCGGCATGCAGGCCTCTTAGCCACGGAAGCAAAAAGGGTCTATTCATTTTACCAGTTGTCTTCACAAAGGGAAGTAGTGAGCATCGGATATCGTCGACTGCTGGACGGGCCTGTTTGTCTGTCGGTCGGCGTTCACGTCATTGACTGATGTTAGATCTCTTCTTTCTATATACAGAGTGGTGCGGCATAGTCCTTCACTGCTTTTTTCTTTCGCTTCGTCCTAACATCGCGTCGAATTACACTTTGATGGCGTACATGCCTCGTTCTGCACGATACCACGCGAAATTCTTTTTTACCCGCTTCGACTTTACTTTTCGCAGTCAGCTGGTGTTGCCGCCAGCCCTTGATGGTTCGTCTAATGTTTGCAGCTCATATGTGAACTAGGAAGGACTTCTTAGATGCAGCGGACTGTCACTACGCAGCCGTCACCATCCTGAGTCCGAGCCGACACTTGAGCCCGCCCATGATGTAGGCGGCTTGACGGTTTGTTATTCTCTTCAGCTACGGCTTTCAGCCGAAGTCTGCAGGGTTCCCATCCCCACATTAACTTCCCGCTGCCGCAGCCGCTTCATCCTGCAGCCCAAACCGCGGGGTTCTTTCCTCCTATTGCAGTGTTGCCGTTACAACTCGCATGCACAAAAAGACGTTCTTTTCGCAGAGGTCTTCAGCAGATCAGACGTTCTCTATGTTGAAGGTGAAGAGATCTGTTTCGAGCCACGTGCGGCCCTTAAAGCCTTGGCAGCCGTAAAGTCGGTGGCAAATTTTCAGTGGTTTTGTAAAGGGTTTGCTTACCGCATCCTGATGTCACTCAAGAGTTAAACGTATATTATGATAAATCACAAAGGACTGACAGGAGGCGTGCAGATAGACAAAGGTCTCGGTTACTAAACATTCATAATCCATTTCCAACCGTCACTATATATGCATGTACGTCATGCTAATGCAACATCCCATTTTTTCTACTGGGTTTGAAGGCTTTGAGGAATTATGAAGGTATGTTGACATGGCATGCAAATTAGGAGTTTCACTTACTCTCACTATTAGTACTCATTATTACCATATATTAGCAATGACCTTTGAAATACTAGAAGAACAAATTTAGCATATACACTGATATGTATAGTGAAATTATACTAAGATTTATGAAGATTCTGAATACTTGTGTAGTGTATGATCCATAGAGGGGACGGTTTTTTGGCAGATACACCCCAAACAGGGCGTCCTATACTTGCAGGGCAACATAGGTAGAAGGTATCGCGCACGCAGGTGGTTATTGAATGATGATTGATTATTACTGAATAATGTTATAAAAGATAGGAACTATATAACAGTTAAGGCAATATTGTTTAATTAGTAATCCTAAATATCTTGATAATTGGGCCGCTGATATAGCTAACTACGCTTTGCGATTATCCACCTATTTTGCAAACGTTCCGCATGTGGTTTTATAAGAACTATTTAAGTCGAAACTAAAAGAGAGAAGGGGACCATCAAAAGGTTGCCCGTTAAATCGCCTTAAGGTGGTTAGAGTTCGTGGAAGTCAGGAAAAAATCGGTTGCGAGAACGAGGATACGGCAGAACGGCAAAAGGGGCAGTGTTACTGAATATCGGTGAAGCCTTTCTATTGCGCCAACTTTCTTCTACCTCTAGGTTCTAGAAGTCGCCGATGCCTGCTAAAGGCGCTGGCTACGGCAGCGACTCGGGCAGGAGTCGACGAAGCTGGCAGTGGAGACGTCGGCTGCGATATCGTGTCCGATTTTCCCAAATAGGATCGGAGCAGCTTGCGGCAGTGGTTGCCTCTATCCCGAAAAAGGGGGCCGGACATGGGGAGGAGAGAAAGAAGCGTTTGCAGAGACGTCTAAAAGGAGCCATAGAAGCCGTCTCAAAATGGGCGCGGTTCGCCTGTCAAAGTAGAGCACCACTCTTCCTCTCTACAGCCCCATCGAACGATATCTTCAGACGCAGATTCAAGACCAACCTTCACACTCGCGCCACCCAACTTCCCCCTCTTGTACTGGCAATGGCGTAGTTATCAGCCAGCCGCTAGGGGATATGGCAGCAGAAACGGGAGTGGAGCCGTTAAAGGAGATGAAATAGGGGTGAAAAGGGAATCCAAGCACAGGCTCGCTTTAATACGGAGAGGTGGTTAGGCTTGACACCTCCATATGCGTCTAAGTGATTTCCTATAAAAAGTTTGAGTGAAAGCAGCTACGGCGGCGGAAGCAGCAATCACGGCGCTGCACCACATGGTCGCACTATCCACTTCACTGATACTGTCGACATAGTGCAACGCCGTCGTCTTTAAGCGGAACTATCGCTACCAGCGGTTCCCACGCTGCGAACAAACCGGTACTTCTTCTATCAAGTATTGGCAGGCTACAGCCAGCAATGAAAAAGCATGGCAAGGAGAATTTCTTGCTAAATTTAACAACACAAAACAATGGGTAGATGGCTCGTCTTTTAGCCTCTTTCTTTTTGTATTAGTTCTATCATGAATAACACATCGTTCGATGAAACAATTAGGAGAGTGAACTCTATATATACTACGAAGTTTCATTGAAGAAACAAGCGGAATCTGAATTGAGTGAAAAGAAAGTCCAACAAGTTAACTATAAATAAATCATATATTGATCTATTATCTTTCGATATATTAAAAGTTCTCCTCGCCTCACCTCACCTCACCTCACCTCACGTATCTTACGAGATCCGGAATCTAGAAATTCTGAGGTAAGATCTAAAAGACGCATTAATTCGGAGGAATACGAATCACTGAGAGATATACATAGAGCTAAAAATTAAGCCATTCTTAAATCTCGCAAAATAATGGTGAAGTTATATTTATGTTCGGCTATATCACACATGGATATCTTATATGATAGCTAACATTCCACATACATTTACATACATCTTTTCATTCAAACGATAGCGATCGTGAATGTTTTTAAATGTGCTTACTTACTCTTTCCCTATGCGTGCCTGTGGATAACGGAAATGGGGGATAGTCAGAAATGTTTCAAATGTATACCACTGAATTAATTTCATACTTTGATCGGAAACAAGGCTAGCAGAGGTTAGGCAGTATGGAAAAATGAAACTAATTTGAAGTGAGTAATCAGAAAACGCGAACTCACTACTCAGCGATCGCACCGCTGCCGTAATGTCCGCTTATTTTATCCCAGCGTTTCAGTTGTAGCGCCGGCTTTATTATGGCTCGGAACGAAATAGTGAGTCCTAGTTGTGAACTGGGTGCAAGAGTAGAACTAGTAGCCATATGTAAGCCCTCTTCTAGAATTTGTTCACGGAAACTTTCAGTGCCCTCGATGTGTAGTAATAGAATTGGGGGCTGTCAGACTACTTAATCTTGTGCCAGCAGCGGACCTATAATCCCCACTCTTTCGAGTTTACATGGAATGCCGTGGAAGATGGTAATAAGATGTAGGTTTGGAATGCAGCGAGCCTGTCATGGCTTCCGTTTAGGAAAGCCGGCGTGAATTAAAGGGTCGAAAATTAGGGATAGGGCTGGTCTTTTGGACGACGCGTCAAATTGCAAAATCGCTTCGTAGATGACTATAACGGCCACTTCGCTGAGTGCCTCCTTTAGAACGAGTAAACAAATACGTATTTTTCTGCACCAGAGATCGCGAACGTGCTCTTGCTATAGTATTGATTAAGCAGGAAAAAAGTTACGTGGAAGCGGTCTCAAATTCATCGCTTTGATTAGAAGGTACAAAATCCTCTCAATCATCCACGCAGTAGTGGCATGGGCTATCGTTTTTGCAATACAAACTGCTAAACCAGAGAGAAAATTCCGCACCAAAGATCAAAGCTTAGTATTTTTCTGACAATCCAAGAAACTAAAGCATTTACATCTTTAAATACAAGAAATAATATAGAAGTTGTATTTGAAATATTAATTTAGCTAGGAATATTGAACAAAAAATTAGTTTGACAAATTGTGATTGTCTCATGCACGTAGTTGGGATAGGGAGTAATCATCAAAAGATTTCTCTCTATTCAATAGTAGTTGAAGATTTCAGAGGTCACTCAAGATATTTTGCCTCTCAATCAACAACTGTGCATTCTGAGCTTTAAGGAATCTCATTGATGCCGATATTTAAATCGGCAACGTAGAAAGGTCGGGACCATCAGAGTCGGGAGAAATCTCGGGACTAGACCTCAAGATCAACCTGGCCGCTAAAACGTATTTTCTCACGTTGATAACGTAAATAAACGGAGCCTTATCCTCGTTTTCCCTGTGATAATAATAATAGGTTTTGCTTTGAATGTATCTAGAACATACGAAACAGTTCCTAATCGCAGAACACAACCAGTTTTATCGTATTATTGAAAATAGCCATGCTAGAGAGTGTCCATCAGCAGAGAAAGTCTCTTACTATACTACCTACACTGTTTACAAAACATTTCATTTTTAATTGTTAATCCAGCAATCCAGAACTTAGTTAGTGAAAAGAATACGCAATAACTTTAAGAACAGTAAGTGGAATCCAGTTAAACCTAATGAATAAACGTATCTAATAACTTTAATTGAGATAAAATTAATTTTTTATGTCTCATATCGTCCGAATTCATTTGTAAAGTTAAACTAAATTATTAAACTAGGTAACACATAACGTATGTAGTGCATGTAAGAACCATCTAAATGGACGATGCTGCCTGTTTGCTGGTGACTTTCGACCTTCCACTAATACACTCGAAAGAGGAAATCCCACTAAAGGACTGTCTGAAAAAAATCTATTTCAAATTGTTGTCGACTTTTTTTACCCTTTTAAATGTCAAGCCACAGACACGCCGCCTCAAATAGATTTACAAAAAAGCTGGTTATCTTCCATTGGACTGGGTTAACAAATTGTAATTTTTGATATAACGATCCACATTAAAAACTCTTTTACCGAAAATGAAAAATGAATTTGTAGTATTGAACATTGCAATTAATCTAATGAGTCAGCAAGCTTCAGAGAACCCGCACATATCTTAGGGATTCAGAGGAAGTTGGCCAGTTTTTTATAAAAATAAATTTATTTTATAAATGCGCAAAAAGTACTATAGTAAAACCTCTACTATTAAACGATAGACACAGAAGAAAATTAATTTAAAAGATTGTTTCAAGTATATTCATTCAAACGTTACGTTTCGAAAGAAGCGGAAGTATTTTTAAACTGTGTACGCTTTTTCGTGGTCTAGAGCCCGTAGTCTGAAGCTTTTGACTCTAAAAAAGTGTTACATGGTACACTGGGTGGCAGGTGCAAAAAGGTATGTTTGTGGTGGGCAACAGCAATTCTGTCGACGACATTTTACGCTTCACCTTTTAAAGACTACTCTATGACTTAGTATTGCAAAGTTGTCATATTACCTACAAAAGCGGGTAACTAGAATTCTCATGTAGGTTCTCTGCTAAGAGTCATTGGCCGAAAATGGTGAAGTTCCATCTGCTGTTGCGAAAATCCTAAGCGAGGTTAAAGGGCTTTTGGTGCCGGAGGTGGGGTTGCCTGCGTATGGACACCTTGTCAACAATGTCAAGGCAAAAAAAGCTAGAGTTGCAAGACTTAATTTTCTCAAGGGCGATTGAAACAACCGAGAACGGTCAATCCGTAATGAAGGAGTCCTAAGATAACTTTACGAAGGTGGTTTGCTTGAGGAATTGGAATTGAGATAGGAAAATTTAAACCAGCAACTAGCCCAGAACATCAAACGCTTATTCCAAACGTCTTTCAGCATCGTGGAAGCAATTAAAAAAGAAAATGAAATAAAGCAATAAACGAAGTGGAATTTCTTAAAAAATTATTGTCTATACGCAAAAAACTAGATAAACGTCCTATTTCGTGTGCGCCTACCAGACTGGGAACGAAACTTATCCACCTTAGGGATTTTTTTTTAGGGCGAAACTCAGGATAGCTCGAGCTCCTTCTGGTGACGGACTAATCATGTAGATGCACAATTTTCAGAGTGAAGGTAACTGTTAAAGCTGGATTTATGTGTAGTGATGAAGGATAATATATCTACGATTTTTCTAGGATTCCGAAAGCAGACAACTGTTGTAGAAGCAAAAACTATCTTCTAAGCTATAAATAGTAAAGACTGGGTCATCTGGACGCATCTTGTGGGACAAAAAAATAAGTTCTAGAAGGTCGAATCACGCTACAGCGCAATGCAAGTATACCCCAAAGTGCGTGGGTTGTGAGAGTACACACAGCTCCACCTCCTTGCGACGTCCAGCCCATGTAAATACGGCTAAACGTAATAACATATAAGGGCAGAGATACCTCAGCAGGTCAGACAAAGGCTTCCGTCAACTTTTAGGTAGCGGCGTTTTTCTTGGTGATTCCAAAAGTCAAAACCTTTCTGGGCTTCTCCGACTCGCGTGATGTCTTATATATCAGTGCAATACATAGTAGTAGCGGAAGAGTGACAAACGGGAGTCAATCTCCGTCTCCCTGTCCCTCCAGACTCATTGTAATGAGAAAAAATTGAGGATATAGCTCGTAGTTTTTATCAATTGCCGCACCGCGAAAACTCAAGCCAGATTAGCCGGAAAGCTGTCAGACTCAGTAAGGTGTCTAGGAACTGTGAAAAGTGCAGTTGAAACCGTCGGGAGGTTCGCTATGGTGGGGTGTTGCTTAAGGTGTGATGCTCCTTCAAGTTCCGGCATAAAATGAAAGCATCTCCAGTATACCAAAGCATAACATTTTCTGATGCACATAAAGTTTCCCATAATGCGGCGAGCTGTTCATCGAAAAAGATTTACAACGCTACTCAAGAGTTTCCTCAATTCCTACATTGCCACGCGTGAAGTTACGCAAGAGTCAGGAACCAATTGTACACTCGTATAACAGATACGTCTGAGTAGTTAAGATTACACCTCGGAGAGGTAAAGAACAATCAAAGAACTCGAAGCAACGACTTACGTTTCCGTAAGTGTTCATCCTTAAGCCAGATGCTCAACATCTTTATTTTTCAAAAGAAAGACGGGTCAATTTGGCCTATTGTGTGTGCCGCAAGGGTTAAAGAATGGAAAACCGTCAGAATGCTTGCAACAAAGATTTTTGAATTATCACTCACAAAAACTTCAAGGACATTTGATTTCAGGCAGCAGTACATGCATGCGGTACTTTACTCGAATCTTTAAACTTTAGTAGACTTTTGATTTCAGGGATCAAAATATATTGGAGTTGCTGGTAGAGATCCAAAATCTCACGTATTAAGTTTAGCGCTTAGTCTGTTATTTCTTAGCGGCTTCCTAATCTTTTCAGTGAACGGAGTTTTCTTCTAAGACTCGCCCTCTCCCGCCTTCCCACGAAATACCCGGTAGGTTATCTATCCTCCACAGAACTTACGGATCGTTCCTTAGAGTACGCGAAATTTGAAATACACTTGGGAGGCTGAGGTGCCCTATGCGCCGCCGATTTCGCTTTTCCATGCTTTCATCTCTATCGTATTCTACACAAGAATTAGTAATTGTCCTATTTTGACCCAACATAATAATGGATTCCTTGAGAAGGGAAAGTGACAGCATAAGAATTGTTGTGCACCTGATAAATGGTCAGGGGGAATGGAAGATCTTCGCCAATCTGTGTCGGATCTAACGGAGACATTTCTGATTAAGAAATAAGCCCTTCTGAAATTTTTACTTAGCAAAAAATATCAATAATTCGTTGAATTTTTTTTGTTGGCAAACATGTGCGCACTGCTTGACAGCAGTGTATATATATACACGCATGTAAAAGAAAAGCGATGATTATTAAACATCTGACACACATGCTACCACGGCAACCGAACATACACATGAAATTTTCACCAGAATGGCTTTCCTATTGCATGTATAGCTCTTTCTGGGAGAATAAGCGTTCATTGATTTTTCACTGTCCACTTTCTCATATCGCATCTCTATCGAACACTTCTGATGAAGCATTCATCATGAAGGACAACACTACGGGCCCCCCATTATATTCAGGCCACAATACGCGCACGTTCATACAGCCATAGAGGCCACCGTCGCCTATTGACCCAGAGACACATAGAAAGTGACCAGCAAAAAGAGGCATGGACAATGCTACCGCTACGCAGTTCGAACCCTCGTGAACGCAGCAACGGGGCGAGTCCTCCTCCTTTCCTACTGTTGGTGGGTCTCTTCTTTTTTTTGCTTCGTGGCAGGCAAAGCAAATTTATCATCACGCTCCTGAACAGGCCCGTTGTACCTCCATCGCGCACTCATTTTTCAGTACCAACCTTCTAGGCTATCTACAATGCGACTATTGCATGGTTAGCACAACAGGCCTGTCAGCTAGGCCTTACCCGTACGATGTTGGGTCAGACCTGCTGGAACAGTTGGCTGGAATCAGAATATAAGAGGCTACAGCAGTCGCAATAGTTACCCTAGTGGCACCAGGAACAGTCCTCGGAGGGCTTCAGGTCAAAAGAGAAAGAACGAGAAAAACATTTTAAGGGAGCAAGGCCAAACCGAAACCTAGTCTGGCAGTAGCAGAACTATAGGCGGCAGATCGCCGTTGCTGCTGCTGCTGCTGCTAGGCCCGCCACCGGGGCAGCCGCTGAACACTGAATAAAAGAAAGAAGCAAAAAATAGCCAAATGGAATTCCTGTCTCGAATGAGCGGAAGAGGGCGTCTAGCCGTAATGAAAAAACAAGCCATCAAACGAGGAAAAACAAAGGCAAGCGACCAGCTTCCACAAACCTCAACGCGGATTGGAACGGACACACGTCCTTGTCCGACAATTGCTATCATTGCACTTTCGCTAACCATTAGGGACAACGGTAGACAGCTATGTACTCTATGCGTAAGAAATCATACGCAGTAGTGTATGTTATTATTGGTCGTTGTCGTTACCTCTCATTTGAATGTGTACAGACTCAATTTACTAGCACATGCGGAACACAAATAAAAACAGATGTTATTAAGTGGCCCGTATATGTTAGCTGTTTAGAATTTTTGCGACCAACTGCATACAAATCTATAAACATTCATACATTTTCAGTTTACCATATGTAGAAATCTGCAAACTCCTGTCTGGACCTTAAGTAGTACATATTTGGCACATATTGTACTAATGAGGCAGTACAATGATTTTGGCCGATTAAAAACCAACCTGTTTATGGTTATACAACGGTTTCGTAGGGGTATCTCCAAATGATATTTACAATAGTTTTCCTATAACAAACCGAGCATTAGCTAATTTGGAACCAGGAAGCTATACAACTAAATCAGTCGATCGTGTGCTTTTGTCTGCTTACGCGCCACATGAGCTTCAGCTTAAAAACTACTTTGCTGCCTAATCAGTATCTAGAATAATCGCGAAATGAGATTTTATTAAGATAGTCTGTTGTGCAATCGAAAATCGGAACATGAGAAAAAAACAGGTATAGTAAACCATAAGCTGCCGATAGTTGTATACAACCTGGCGAAGAGACGCTCACTTTTACCGTGCACAAAGTATTTTTCATTCTTCATTAAACAAAAAGAGCAGCACGTACTCATCAATCCTCAAAAAGCTACAACGCTACAACTACTATTACATACGAAGTGTCACCACAATGAAGCTAATATGGTCGCCAAACGTTCTGGGCTATAACCCGGTGAATAGATCGCTGCAGCTTTTCATGCTATCTACGAAATTTTGCCATGCTTTCTCAGTCCCCCATTTGTAGCAAAATGCCGGAAATACTTTTTCCAACGCAACTATCGTTTTAGTGTTCTGCGAATGGAACGTGTTAGGTTTTTTATAGATGAACAAGTCTTTGCGCTACGATCACCTAGAAATGATGAGTCTTATAGAAAAGCTTACAAACAGTTACATGATTATATCGAAAAAAATGATCGAGGTTCTTTACTTCTGCTTCATACTGTTTAGTCACGACGGCAGCTGTATAGGGGCATAAACACAGTGTAACATTAATGCTTTCAATCAGAACGTCAATACATAGATATGAGAACAAAAAGCAGTGTTTACATACGGCGAACAGATATAACGGCCCTTCAGGGCCCAGCTTCATCCTGAGGGCCAATGTATCCGAACGAATGCAGAGCTATCATTTGAAAGTACTGCCCATTGATTGCTTGCAATTATATAGAACTGATTCGATAAATGGTCGTAAATCTACTCATACATGTAATGAAATTGATAATTCGCGCGGATTCCCAACTGCTATAATAAATCTATATTAAATAAATAACAATGACCGCGTAGTAAGAGATAATTTTATTGCGTCTCAGTACTCGACTGGTGCGTCATTCGGCTGCAGTTATAGTATAGGAACGGGTAGGAACAACGCGTGTCTAATGAGTAGAAGATATTCCGATGTTTTCGGCTTGTCCTTTGGTTAAGAAAAGATAAACAGGTCCTAACGTGCGCCTTACCTATTCATTTATCTCTAGAACAGCCTTCTTCTTAGTTTATCTCAATGAAAACAACTAAGACGCTAATACTATATTTGTGAGTAGTTGTTAATAAGTGAACTACATTTAGCTTGCTGCTTGCGGACTCCCTGACTTCTCTTTGGCCCACGCTACTTACTTTGTAAGCAGTAGCCTGCTACGGTGTGGATAGACCTGTCCGATTTACTTCTATTGGTACGCACGCAATATAGACGAGAAAAATCGAGCGGGTATCAGAACACGGAGTGCCAAGTAAGGAGTAGACGACGTTTAGGGTCTCGATGGTTGGGTAAAAGCGAAACGTAGTGAACTGACAAGATGTCTGATAAGAGGGTTGCGCATGGCAGAACGAGAGCGTGGCAAAGGAGAATTGCTGTCATGCTGGGCAGGCATGAAGAGGGCGGCGCCGGCGGACAGAGAAGACGCAAGCTAGAGAGCAGGTCATGCGGCAGCGGCGTGAAGCGGTAGTAGAACAGTGCAGGCAGTAGGACAAAAATGAACTTGTCAAAGTGTCTTTCTACCCCTTCAAATGCCCCAAAAGCCGGGTTCTTTCTCATTGCCCATTTACCATCCGCATGTTACGGGTATCCTCTTCTGGGAAAGAAAAAACGCCGCTACCAGTGCATGAGTAGTCCTGAACGATGCAGGAACAGGATACTCAAGAAAATGATGAAGAGCGCCTCAGCGAAGAAGCAGGCGACAGCGAAAAAGATGAAAATGCAGCGCAAAGGACGCATATGAGCGAAGCGCAGAAAAGTAGAGGGAAAGAAGGATACAGTTTGTGCTTATGTTGTTATTCACGTTAGTTCGGTATTTTCGTCATTTATTCACAGAAAGCTTGATGCCTGCGATGTTGGATCATATACCTTTCTCAAAAGGTAGCGTTTCGTATATGTAAAGTTTTCTAGGCTTCATATTTAAATTATTCTGTAGACAGTAATACATAAAATATTTTGTGAACACTTCGTGTTGTACTCGAACGTATCTATTAACTATATATATTAACTATTACGGCGATTGTTACTACGAAGGTACTCGTCGTAATGCGCATTTAACTTTCACGTAAATGAAGACCGTAGACTTGGCAAAGTCTAACCGATCTTGGGTGATTTGCCAAATTTGTTCCCTATTCCCTTAGCGGAGTAGAAGTCACCCATATAAAGCGCTAGTTGAACGACTTCATATGGTATTTTCTTCTTATGAAAATTTTTTTACGGATTTACGGATGTTTTGTTTGATAGTGATTATGTTCTAGATGATACGAATTAATTTTATGAAAATCGACGGAAAGGAACGGTAAATTTTGAGACCACTTCATAGCGCAGACTGCGCCTTCATTAGACGGTACGGAAAAACTTGCACGAAACGCAAATTACAGATCTATTTGTTTTCTCTCGAGGTCACTACGATGATAGCAATTATTATTACTACCGTATTATTGGGCCTGTGTGACGTTATATTCTGTGGCAATCTTCAAGTCACTCCCAGTCTCCTTTTATCCGTATGTGAACGACGATATAGCTGGAAGCTAAATGTATATACTCTCCATGCCCTACCCAGGCTCCAAACTTTTAGTATCGTCCTTTAGAGTGGAACCCCACCGCCATCTCCGCCTCGCCGAGTCCACTTCACCTGCGCCCAAAGACTCCCTAAGCAATCGCTAAACGTATAGTTGTAACTGACCCAGAAAGATGGACGTTCAACGGCACAGCAAAAAGCGAAGAAGGTAATAAAAGTTACCGAGACGAAAAGGAGCAAAAACGATAAGAACAAATAGAAAAAAAAAAAAAGAGTCAAAGGCATAACAGAGAAAAATGTTGCCAAACGTAACAAAGAGCAAGTACCTGGAACAAATATTAATTAGCTCAATAAAAAAAAAAAAGAAAAAAAAACGACAAATTAGGGCTACGCTATAACAACAGTAAACACGCGACGAAGAACCACTAGGCGACGGAGATGCTCAACACGATACAGCAGTTAGCGTTGCCATTATTTTTATCCTGCGAATAAGAAGAAAGGTATCTAACTTGGTCCGCTTTGACTATCGACAGTTTTTATAAGTAGCGTTAGTTTCTGCGAAAATGAAACTATTCCAGATGATACTAGTGCTACGACTGACCGTGCCAAAAGACTAGCTCCATTTACCATAGTTCGAAACTAATTAATGACGAGCTGAACCCTTTAGCTCCATAGCAATCGGAAACGGCCTACGGTCTGGGCCACTAGAAAACGTCAAATATTATGGCGTCCTGTCAAATACTTCAAGGGATTCGTTCAAGGCACGTATATATCTATTGGAGCCGGTTGTATATGACAGACACCCGAGGTGATTTCAATGCGCCCATTCAACAGTTAAAGGATAGCTTCTCTAAGCTGAACGCTAGTCCTTGATGGTTTGTGGCCGCGTTTGAGTCCAGAGTTCGGTAGTTTGGTATTAATACGATAAACATTGTCAAACAAGTTACTTAGACGAAAGATAGCACTGCTACCAAAGAATTTGGTAAGCAGATTTGCGCAAGTACAGTTGAAAAATTGGTCGCATATTTATACAGTTCTGCAATCGTACGCAACATCCATGCGACTGTGGCTATCTCCTATGGCTACATCAGATGTTCGGATAAATCACATATTTCAATACAATTAAACAAATTTAGGACCACATTATTTAGAAGCCAACTACGTGTCTTAAAATGTGTAATATTATATTAGATAGTTTTGTTTATTATTCGAAATTTGTACAAAGTCACGCGTTAGCTGTAAACGAACGCCTCAAGCAATGGATGTCGTAAAGCCAGCTCGAGACAGAGCATCATCTTCTAAGGGATACGAATGTATCTCGGTTAGAGAAGATAATATGGGACAAGTGTTAGTGTGTCGGCACTATATTCGTATAGCCTTGACGGCTAAGGCCAGTCAATCAGGCTCTGGTGTTCCGTGAGACAGTCGACTGCCAACACTAGAGACGTTCTCTCTAACTGTTAGCGGGACCACTGCCGGCTTAGTTTGTTGGCCAGTTAACAGTGGCGGGCATGTGTAGGAAAGCTATACGTAGCCAAGGTTGCCATTGGCTGACCCCGGGTAGCAACTGGGCCCGGAATGGGAACTACGAAAACGCAAGCAGCACATGTGGGAAGTAAGTCGCGAGGCGGCCCTAGATGGTGATGGCGGGAGTGGGATGGAAGCTACCCCATCGCTAATGGGGTTCGTCGGTTGACTGGTTAGTTGGTTGCAAGACTTCATTAGACAAACGAGCTCATCAGCAAACGGATCAGAGCGGAGACACCCTTGCAAGGCACAGATGACGGCGAAGGCGGCATCCATCGTGGAACCACGTCTTTGCTACCAAACTGGGCCACTACAAACGTGACTGCAAGAGAAAGGAGCAGAAGGCCGGGCGACAATTATGTCGACGGGTTTGGCGTGACGCAGTTCTGTTTTGCAACAAGGTTGGTACCCACAACAACGTTACAAGACTAGAGGATGCCATATATAATAACTATGTAAAAAGAGACGACGAGTTTGAGGCGGGCTTTCGTCTAACTTCGTAGAGACATGCTGCGAGAAATTGTGACGAGCGTCATTTTAAGCATAGAGGCGTCGAGCCTTGTGTAAAGTCGGTTACTGTTGTTGATCGATGAGGTGTGACAGAAAGCAGTCGTGTTACATAATATAATGTAGTCCTATTATAAATTGTATCGACAGCTTACAAGTTGAAACTCAAGAGTTACATGCCTAGTTCCTATAAAAGGAAACCGTAGTTTAGGCGGCTTTCCTGGGTTTCGAGGAATAAAGACCCTATAAGCCAGAACACGTAGCACGCTCAAAACAGGAACTATCTAATGGAGATGTTGCTCCCTAGCAGTTCATCTTGGGTTGATTTATATAACACAGGAAGGAATCTTCGATAGCTCTAATATCGCCTCTTTGAAACGATCGAAGATGTTTAGTCATAAGAACCGCTACCCTGTTCAACGATATACGTGTTAAGCGTTCTGGCTTATAGGGAAATACAGGAAAGTCGCCTAAACTACGGTTTCCTTTTATACGAACTAGACATGTAACTCTAAATTGCTCGAGCTGAGCATTGCGTAAGCCATCTTAGAGTCGCAAACATTTTCCGAGTGCCTCACGGTCGCACCACTATGAAAATAAGCGGTACGCGATATTCTGCACTTTAGATTTTATAATGAGCTGCTTAAGGACCTATAAAATATGTTATTCTAAGGTTTACGGACTGAGTCGCGGCTATCAGTGGATACGTTCGACCAGATTAAAGCGACACATCCATACTGTAGTCCTCTTATATTCAGGCCACGAGTATTTTCAGCATTGATCTCGGCTATGCTAGTTTTATGCTGCACCATGTGTATCGTTACATTGACCTACACTCACTCAGCTAAAGAACATCAACGCTATACAAATTGCAGGTAATTCGCTTATCAACTTCGCACTCGTTATAGTACAATTACTCGGCTTTAAATTAATTAATATCTGTTCTATGCGGCTCTCTGCGGCACCTAAAAACTATATTTGCATATTTCTCTTTGTTTTCAACATAGGACATAATCGACCTAGATATTCGCCATTAATAAGTAAATCGCAAAAGCCATTCGAAGAATGAAATACTATTCAAAATTATATTACTCTAATATAGTACCAGGTATCACTGGTGCTATAGCATTCCTTACTGTAACTGCAACAGAAATGCATGTGAGACTCGTTGCAGGCCCTTCCGTTTATTTCCATTTGCCACCTAAACGCTGCACGCTAAAAGCCAGGTGAATGATTTGTCCTTAACCTAGACGACCTATGTACGATCTGAGCATATACGTATACCCAGACAAAGCTGCTCCCACACTGGCTCTTGCATGTTTATAAAGGGTAGAAAAGCATTCGAGGCAAACTAGCTGCTAGATAAACGCCCATAAGCCGTACAACTACCTTTATTTTTATATATTACAAGAACAATACATACTTAACAATCTGTGCATTGTTATCATCATTATCATTATGGGTATCATCAATACAATTATCACGATCACTGCTGCCATGGAACGGCAGCTGTAGTCAATATACACACATTCTGGGTGGAGTAGCGTTCACCCCGTGCTGCTGCTGCTGCTGCTAGGTAGACGTCGATTCTTTCTCGTTCCTAACATTTCTGTTGCTGGTGCTTGTATCTATATTCTGTATCACTGCCTAAACGCTAGTAGTCGTTGCAGCGCTAAACTCAGCGACAGGTTTGGTAAAGGTTGGTAACTACGCAAGGCATGACAAGGTCGCTAGTGTGCGAGTCAGCAAAAGGGCACATATCGTCGAAACCTTAACACCTCACCCCAACATGACGCATCCACATAGTACGAGCACGTTGCTTTTGTTTACCTTTGTACCGTCCAGAGCGTACTGCCTTGAATGACTCAGATCTCTTTTCTTTCTACCTCACTCCTGTCTTGCCATCACGCATTCACGCAGAAGAGGTACTTTGTCTGGCTGTCCTCATTGAGGGCGAGTGCATGCTCAATTCTTGCGAACTGTTTTTGTTTTACAACGCACATCCGTCACCTTATGATGTTTCGCGTTTTGGCCTCTTCTCCCCGTTTTCCATCCTTGGATTTTTTTCGTCGTATCGTTGCTTACAAGGTCTCTGAGGGGCTGTTACCGTTGGAAGGTGCGAACTTTCCTAGATGGAAAATAATGTTAGCGCTGCATCACCTTTGTCTGCTATATATTTATTTGCTATTCCTAGAGACTTAAAAAAGGTTCGAAGACAATGAATGACACCAACGATCCCGACACAAACGTGTCCGACATCGCACTGTAGCATGCAAAGGATAGGCGTTTTGGAGGACTAGCGTATAGTGTGGATCTTTCATTTTACTAGTAAGACCATAAGATAAACGGCATCATGTTATAGGCAATGTCTTTACAGCAACGTACACATGGTATCCTTGCTTTTGATTTAGCGAAAAGCAAAAAGTTTTAATACACTAGATGCCAGTCAGCCACCCCTTGTTCCCATTGTCCTTCCATAACTACCTCGACGAATGCCCGCTGAAAGCCGTAAGTCATACTATTAAGTCGCTGAGCTAAGTGAAAGGTTGCTTCTCTCATTCTAAAAACGATTGTTGAATACGATGTTTTTCTCCAAAAAGCGTCACTCACATTTTCTTAATTCCAAAAGGGCTTTCTTCTTCTAGCTTAAATTTTACAATGCTGCTATGACGCGACGCTGCCGGCGCTTCTAGAGCGGCTGAACTACAGACCTATAGTATTTGCGGGTATAGACTCATAGAGGACGTATGGCCGGGTCTGAGTATATTATCTAAGTGCGGGCGGGGCTACCACGATCGTTGCACAATGAGGGGGATGAGCTGCCACGATTTGGTCATGCCACCAGCCGGCAATCGTGCAACAGCAGTACATTCGCCCGTCTGTCGGTGTCTGAGTTCTATCACATATATAACAACTGCATGACACGGCTCGGGTGAACGGTATTGCTGACTATTTTATGTTAGTGTTGTAGATATATGTGTGTGTGCGCTTGGGTGTTATCCGTAAGGACAAGCATATCGCTTGTCGACCTGATAATGCCTCTATGAACGCCGAAGAAGAAAGAAGACAGGCACGCTTGCAGGAATACCTGAGGTGGGATTACAACGGTAGTAGCAGCTGCAGTAGCAACAGCAAAAAGTGTACCTCTACGATACTGCAATACAAACCGGTTTAGAGGCTGTACGAATATTGGCCTTTTGTCCGTTGTTGACTTCTGACGGCCATAAAGGCAACAGTGTCATGCTATCAATATCGGTAGCATCATTCCATGTTGCCAACGTCAGTAAAGAGCGATGAGCGCCTTATATTAGGGTTTTGCACTTGCAGTAAACGCTCAAGGGACGCTTAGATGGACAACCGGCGTTGTTGCCGATTTGGCGCTTCTGTTGCTGGGACGAGGACTGAACGATCGCTACCGGCTCATTTATAGTAAGCGAAGAAATTGAACGAATAGTGGCAACTATAGGATACAATGAGCGTACATCGCTGTCGTTACGAATGACGCGGCGGGTGGTCCTCGTTTGCGCACTCGCGTCAAGCAGTTGAGTAGTAAAGCAGAAAGCTGTGAATAAACCTTTTTGTCAGTCCTAACCAGTTGTAGATGTGCAGGCGTCCCTGCAGCCTCGCGTATGTCTTAATCTGTGTATCGAAAACAACTAAAATTAAACCTCATACGCGCCGGAAATCATCGTATAGCGCTTCGTTAGACTAAGCGTAAATCTAATGCGTAAAAAATAGTAGTGAATGTCACCCAGAATGCATGTGTGTTTTATGCTAATGTTTTAATATATATAATTGAAGTGGTTTCAACTTCAAGCAACAAGAAGACGCTTGACATCGCCTCGGATAATCGAACAATCCCTCTTCTCTCCAAATGAGAACGTGCATTTGAAAGACGCGATGGGATGGTTTTTCAACTCGTTTATGAATAAGGAATATTAAGGCAGATGCAACTCAGGATCATATCCGGTCAGAAACGAAATATTCCATGGATCGAATCATGCTAAACTTTGTCAAAGTGCAGTAGGGGTCCCTTTTTGTAATTTTAAGGAGTTTTAGGGTAGCTGCTCGTTTTCGAACATCATATTGCCCTCAGGGCTGTTTAACGTTTGAACTAATTAACAAGAAAGACAAGATATATATCTAGATATATAAAACACTTCTGAGAATAAGCGACAATGTTATATCCTGCGCAAATAGCAACTGAGAGGCGAAATAAGATATTGAACGCCCTCACACGCTGGTAGCGCTCGTAGTCGATATAAGTTGGAATGTATTCGATTTTTTGAGGTGCCCAAGGTTCAGCTATTAGCGGTAATAGCGCTCAGAAGCATCTCTCTCGACAACTACATATCCTGCTTACTACTTAGACTCAGGTAGGGTTGATCTTTTAGTTATGTCTTTCAAGCCCCTGTATTTTGTGCGGTGTACATGACACTAGATGTCACGGAAGAGATACCTCAGTATATTTACCAATAAAATTATACGCAGTAAGGATTAATAAACTCCTGATATAATTAGGACGCTAGGTTATCCTATCAGCATACCTAACTCCTATACATTTTACGACTATAGGATTTCTTTAAGCCAAAGGGGGAGGGGGTAGAGGACTTTCCTTGTTCGTAACAGGGTACGACCTTGTACTAAGGTGGAAACTTTACAAATGTCTATTAATCTTGCCTGTTTCCAGGGATCCGCTATTTAAATATTCATCTAATGCAGCGTACGACTTTAGTGGGCACGATTGGTTAAGCCGGTTCGCACCTACTATAGCTGAGTTAGTCTGCAGGCTATGATGCTGTCTAGGCTTTAATCCTATCCTAGTTCGTCGCGTGAGGATATTCTGAAAAAAATCTTTTTTTTTAGAATGGCTTTTCGGATATTAGCAAACCACTCACACAAGAGATCGTTTCAAAGCTAAACTTTTAGTTCAAAACAATTGCCTAGAAATCAATTACTATGTTGGCACGCGTCTTAGGCACTGAAAATTAGTTGTCGTCTCGGTCGGCCTGTGCATGTCATATACAAATTCATTTGCCACCATATATTTTCAAGTGATAAAGGTGAACGACGAAAGCGTTGAGCCATGCTGTTGTTAAATCCCTAAACTTAATCTGCCGGTAGTAGTTTTTATCGCGATAAAAATAACTCGAGGAGTTTACCTAATCAATGAGGTAACTATCGAAGCGACTGCAGGATGTTATATCATAGCCTCTCGGTCTGACTATCGTTCCATCGCATAAGGCGGCTGGACACTGCACAACAACCAAAATCTAAGAGGCTATTATAGATTGTGTGGGCTTGCTATAAACACTGCGATAGAAAATGTCGTCGTCCTCGTCTAATAATCAGATGTCCTTGAACATAGTTGATAGTGGTATACGGAAGACATTAATGACCTTTGCCAGTAATCCCTTCAAAGAGAAATAAAGGAAGACGAGATCGAGCGGAAAGGCCCGTCAAGTTGGTGAACGAGCACCAGGCTCTCGGGCAACGGCAAGATGAACTAAACGATGTTCGGGCGTCTCTTGAGTCCCTGTAAAGGACAGACCTGTCTTCCTACCTTGAACCCGTGGATACGACATGTTGCCGCTAGCTGCCACGCCTTTATGTTTGCTACAAAGCCCAAATTTCGACCGGTAGTGACTATGCACAGAATAGGCCTGTAGGTAGATGAAGTGCGAGTCCTGGCGCCCTAATCATTGGCTAGTGGCTCACTCCGAGTAGTCGCCAAGCACCGTTAGGACTAGAATAGGAAAGGACCAGAATCAGTCAGGCTTTTGACGTATGCTTCCACTCCTCACGAAAGCGTCGGACCGTCTGTTCTAATACATAAATACATGTGAAATTTTGGAACTGTGGAAATTCTAGTTGGTATAGCAGAATGTGTGTGAAATTCAGTAAGTCCATAGTTAAGCTGTCAAAATAGTCTAGTTTGCTTTTTATTTTTAGTAAGTTTGAGTAGACTCGTGCTGTATAATGCTTGTTAGATTTTTCCGCCAACGGAATGGTCTGAAGGCTATCTAGATGGAATTGGGTAAAGCACGACGCAGCGAAAACGATTAAACTACACATACATTAATAATAAAAAGGGCTGCTTAGGTCTAACAGGGCAGTCTTAAGGCATAGATGAGCCTGCTGTGCTACAAGTCGTTCACTGATTGGCCTTCTTGTACGTCTGTTTGAGAATTCATATCTATGATGTGATGCATATATTTCGCTGTAGTCAGTTTGAATTCGAACAAGTGTAAGGTCATTAACCCAACAATACGAGGCCGTTACGCAAGGTGGGTTGCCCGCCGATTATAGCTACCACAACTGGCATTGCTTCTCTTATTATAATGGAACAGCTACGGCAATAAACAGATCTTATAAATAGAAACTGATTGTAAAGATAGAGTTAGCTTCTCTTTTTCTACAGGCGAACATATCGCGGAACCAGTTTGAGAAACAGGCTAATGAACTACAATGAACCAATTTGGCAACCTAACGGGTCATGGGCTAAGACTTGACTATCTAACGGTTCATGGCGACACAAAATCGAACCGAGAAAGCAGAATATTAATGAAAGCTCACTCGGAAATACAGTTTGACACAGTGGTCGTTGTTTTCGTTCATCATTTTGTCGCGGGACATCATGGTGATACGCTCGACAGGTGATGTCGGTAACAGTTACAGCTGTGACAGTGGTGTAGATTCTTCGCGCAGCGAAGTCCGACCGCGAAACCTATGCTATATCGACTACGATCGAGTTGATGCTTCTTCCGTGTGTCGGGATGTGGCCGCTGACCGTCTCAAGAGCCTCTGGTCCGAAATTGCGCCAAGCCTTATATGAAGAATCGATGCCTGTAGTGCGATCGATGAAGAACTATTTCGAACAGTGAAGAAAAGGATTCACTCATCAAAAATCGCACCGATATTCGTCCGTTATCCATATGCTCGACTCCTTGCAGTGTCTTGAAGACAACGTATTTGCTTTCTATTGGTTACAATTTTCAGATGCGGAATTGGAGCAAATTCGGGTTTCGAACCTGCCTGTAAGTTGTCGACGAAAACAACTAAAAAAAAAAATGCTGATACAACTGAATTTTCAACACAAAAATTAAAAACTATTTTCAAGAAGGACATATTAATTGTATCAGGTCGTCCTGATAAGGTACTATGATTGGTCCTCTTCAGACCTCCAGCCCGTTTTAAGCTCTTGCTGAACTATATATAGTTCAGCGCTCCTAATATTTCGACTGCTTCAGAACTGTAACCTTACCACTTCATTAGGCAGCGTTTTGTATGCCTATTGCTAGATTTCGCAACATAAATTAACAACCAATATTATCATTATTGTATAATTATATATACATATATATAAATCGACAATATTACATATCTTGTTGGCGCTATGGCAAGAAACCTAAGTAACAAATGCAAGACGCGACCAGTTATGTCGACAATAATCCTGTTAATATTGATTTTTGTTTTTAAAAGAGATTCTAATTTTTATTTTCGCTCATACGGTATCCAGTTATTCTATGGAGGTTATTGTGTTACTATCCCACTTAAAAACACTAATTCCTCTGTTCCGTGAACGGGTCGTTTACGTTGCGCCGTCTAAAAGTATCTATTGCCGCTGCTTTATAGCGGTTATGTGTATGCGTACTCGAACAAATCCAAAGGGCAAATTTTAGCAACATTTTTTACTATTACCCCAAAAATTTGCGAAATCGGAATTCGAAACGGTTACTCGAACATGAGTCGTGTTTATCCCTAACAAATGCCGAACTGAGTATACGAAAAAACGTTTTTTTTTTTTTTTTTTTTAATAAACGTGTTTTTAATAATGCAGTTTCATATCATCCATCTAAGCATTAGAGGGAATTAAATTGTAGCCGTGTCACAAGTATCATGCACCTATCGTTGTAACCCCTTCTTGAGACATAGTAAAGCTATATTTTAATTGAACTTACATTGAAATAGAATGATAATATCACAGCCTTTGTTTGTTTTTTTTACTTTATTGATAATAGGAAAGATATGCAGGGAACACGAGGAATTTCACTTGGGAAATCTTTGCACAGGAGTAAACACGAGCAGTGTTTGCCGTCTCTGATACATCAGTCAAGCATTAACAGCTTGCGAGTAACTAGCTACGGTTACTGTTATAGTTGAGTAATCAGAACCAAAAGATTTTCTAATCTTGGATCGGATAGTCATATTATATTTGCTCTTCACAGCTCGATCTCTTTTTCTAAGCAGTAGGTGACGGAACCTGCATAGACACCATTAACGCTTAAATGGAGAAAACCCCAGAAGCCCGTAATTCCATTCAAGAAGATAGAAGATAAGCTTTTTCACTTAGGTTCATGTTCAATTATCTGTCCTGCGTGTCAACGTGTTGCGAGAAGCAAAATCCGTCCTTTCATTGCGTGTTTGGTTGTCGCATGTTTTTAACAAATCAAACGAATCCAGCTAAATTCATCCCAATGGTGATAAGCACATTCTGAAGAAAGCACCTCGTTGTCGGGATTCACAAAAAGGCTATCGCTATCGGTTGAGGCACTGTGCCTGGTAGACGTGTATATATGAATAAATATAATTGTACCTTATTCAACATAATGTTTGAGAATCGTAAACCCAGGTGAAGATGTAATCGCGTTACTAGCTGAGCCGGACCAGAATACTGCATGCCGATCGTATTCTACCATTTATTATTTATTCTTCATGCTACTGAAGGAAATGAAATAGCCAACTATATTTACAATAGCCGTATATACACGTACATATACGACTTCCGTGTATCAGAAACTAGAGCTGTATTATGACAAACATGTGTTTTGTTCCTATATGTTGAAAGGACCTTCGATTAATCTCGATGCACGGCCACCGCATATGATTCAGTAGAATTTCAAAAAAGCAACATTCATGCTTCGCGGGAGCATGCTATAGAAGATACTTTTCCATTTTACGGTTTAATACCTCTCAAGGCCATCAAGATTATTTCAGAGAACTCGAGGCATTCGCCCTTTATTAGGGCTAAACATACACGAATTCCGTTTTCGCTGGCAGTGAGGTGTTTATAACCTTCTTTGATATGCACTCGAAGAGGTACTGCACTTTGTACTATGGTTTGTTGCTTTTATGCGAAAACAAAAGTAGACTCTGTTGCCGTAGATGAACAACATGAAAGCTTCAGACCGATTCGTATCGATGTTTTCCTTTAGATATTGGGGGCTAGTTTTCTGTTGTTGGTCTCTGTGAGTGAACTTGAGAATAAATGACGAGTAAATGCTGTTGTTGAGACATCTTGTTGTTAAATTGTTGATTGTCCTTGAGAAGCTCGTTCAGATATCTGGCCACTGATCCTATAACGAGTCTGTGGTAGCTAAACAATCTCCTGTGTTTCGAGCTTTGCGTTCGGTTTGACGCGGTCAGGCGTTCCATCCGACGGCTGGGTCCCAGCAGAAAACGAAGTGTGCCTGTGCCTGGATTCGAACCCAGACCACAATCCTAATCAGCTATATCTATATATATTGTCCTCAGTATGCTTATTGTTAGCACATGCCGTCGTACCGTGATTTAGGTGTGGGCAAGGGTTTGAAAATATGATACGATACGATTCTTTAAAAACGTGTAGGTTCCTTTCATACCAGCGGAGCTGAGGCAAAGATTAATAGACCTCAACGGCGTCAGATACTAAGAGACATGTACTCAGTACTGAAGGACGACAAGTTTTTTTTTAATGCGGGAGTTGTATTTCCATATAGGCTAGAACTCGAATAATTACTTTTAAATGTTTCCATGCTTGTTATAGTGGATTCACGAGTACTATGGTGACAGTCAATGTACATATATATATACACACGAGGATTTTAATGTGCCTCTCATACGATCCAAGTTTCAGAATTATAACGAGCAGAAACTGATTACTCAGTTGATTACGTTCGCTAACGCAGGGCCTTTTTCTTTCTTTTTGACTGTGGGTAGCCGCCGCGTTTGCTCCTCTATCAGAACATCAACAGAAAACTCAACTTTATCGATGTGACATATTGTATAAACTAGTCGTCATGTTCCGAGTTATTAAACTCCAATCACGCACTTCTCTAGCATAGAAGGCGTGGATGGACGAGTCTTGTATGTGATTTCGGTTTAGGTACCGCTTTATGTCTCCATCATCGGCGTATTGAGAGCAGCGTAGATGAACAAAATGGTTTCGCCTACCCCGAAGCTTAATAACTAGGTTGTCTTAAATGTCTTGAATATCCGAAGATATTATGTAGAAATTTGTATTGTCTATCGTAACTGTACGTCGTATATGTATGAGGATGGTATCCCGACTGGCAATCGATTATTTGGGCTCGATCGAACACTCATACTACACTACGTTATATATGTATATACATAGGAGAATTTATTCTGATTTGTCTCCACGACTATGTCTAAACTATATGATATAACTCTATCAATCATCTATTATATATACATATATATATATATATATGGTAATGTTTACGAGGTAGGTGGAGCTTTGGCTATTTTAGTGGAAGTAGTATTAGTTGTAGTGCCGTTCAGTGCGATCCTTAACGCGGTTCCAGACGTAAAACTCAAGAGGTAAACTTTGTCATCTTACGATGTTGACATACGACAGAAGCGCGGATGTCTGGCACTTGATATTCAGAAGTTTCTAAAAGATTATATTGCGTTTTCTATTCTGCTCTGATATCACGAATCTGGTCCCCACGTATAGGGTACCACAGCACTCAAGCAGACCGGCGCAGAAGGATGAGCACCCTTAAAGTACATGAAGGGAATACACTGGCACGTTGAAGGACACCCATAAACAATAATGATTTTCAGACGAACTTTAAAATATCACAATTGCCATTTCATCTTCACTATGCCATCTGCTCTCTGATCACTCCTGTCACTTTGCAGATCCTGATGGGAATTATCAGATTCGTAAGAAACAAAACTAAAAGGTACAAGCGTTTGATATGGTAGAAAACGTAGAATAAAAAATTGTCTATATATTATTATTAGTCATTCGTCAGCCCTTAAGTAAACGTGCAATTAACGGTCGACAATTCCAGATAGACCTTTGTGTTTATATACGCTACAAATCAAACGAACCGACATACACATTCGTTCTACCTAAGTGCGTTTTTTTTTTTAGACAGTTTAATACTCCTGTGGACAAACCTTGTGCTGCATAGAAGCCATTGTACCCTTAACTTATATTAGAGCTAAATATTTGCATGTGACGAGAATGAAAATTATGTAGCAACGAGGCAGTTGATGCCTCAAATTTTGTTTAGGTCGCCGGGTTTACACACAATGTAGGCGTGAGGAACTGCCGCTTGTCTTGTTTCTGGACCCCGAATAAATGAAACAGGTAGCGACACTTCCACCCTTCGGCCGGTTAGAAAGGGGTCCGGCAGACATCGTAGAGAGTCAGACCTAAACCTGCTGCTTCAGTTCTGGTAGCCGCCTCCGGCGTTCAATACAACCTCGGATACGGATCATATTCGTATTGAACAAATGTGTCGACATTCATTAGCCTGGCAACTTTCACAAGATTTATACGGACAAGCCGTAAGCAGTGAAGGCGTGCGTTCGATAAGTGGTAGCGCATTCTACCCATACTCATACACAGTGCAGTGTGAATCGGTTAGATAAACCAGGTTAAAATTATTTAGCCAGAGCGAAAATATCAGGAGTAAGTATCAACAAATGGATGACACAGAAGATTCTTTAATTAGGACGATCATGTGACTTAATTACGCGGTTCCAACGATGAAATAAGCGCAGTGATTCTTCTGTTTATTGATAAGACTTCAAAGATATTTGTTTATCTCTTTGCTGGCCTTGTCTTTCTCAGATATAGACTACTAGCAAGCTACAGTTAGAGTTCAACCTTAGACGGAATAGGTGCTATGAGAGAAAAGCAAATGGACAACTTTTTTTGACAGTGGAAAGATGGCTCTTGTTTAAACGTGACTCTGGGTCGGCTTGAGTCATCCTTTTGGGCTAAGCTGATTTTTCACACGACAGCAGCAGCAGCAGCAGCAGCAGCTGCGGATGCAGAACTATGGTGCTGCTGCTACGTCGAAGCGTCTACGATGACGGTAAAAGTGTCCTGGCATCGGTTTGGGTTTGGTCGACCACTTTCACCAGTCGGCCAAGATCGGGCCGCAAAATATTTAGACCGCCTAAAGCAGAACTAAGCAGCGACAGAGCAATAGAGGGTCGGGTTCACGACCACGAAACACGCTCTTGATCGCTGCGCCAGCAGTTCTAAAATGATACTACAACGGTACATGTAGTAGGCACAGTAGCACTATTATCTACCAAGACATATAAAATTCAGGCGAAATTTTTGCAGCTGTTCTCCGTATCGCTATATCAACAGACAGACACATTATCATAACTATATGAATATGTATATATTATGTCACGCATTGGCTCATCCGGCATTTTTGGTACTAGACAAAAGCCTG
The DNA here is from genome assembly GCF_002443255.2 of Varroa destructor. NCBI lineage: Eukaryota > Metazoa > Arthropoda > Arachnida > Mesostigmata > Varroidae > Varroa > Varroa destructor. The sequence goes on from NW_019211454.1 coordinate 25,346,929, forward strand.
TTTTTTCTAGAACAGGGCAACAAACTTGTCACGATAGTAAAAAATGATGTGTATGTTTCGTACTTTAAGCAGAAATAAGAAATCTATTATTCAGTCTCTTTGCGCTTTACCAGTCCCTGTCGCCATCTTGTTTTTTCAGAACTGACGGTTGACGGTTGTCGTGCGGCTTTCCGACATCTTTTTTATGAAACAAACCCTTATAGGTCTCTTAAGAGGGCCTAAAATGCCTTAAAAGTGCTTACAGAAATTAACGGCCGTTTTTGGCTCGTGCAAATAGCCTCCAATAATTAGTTTCTGTTAGACGTTTTACGCCTTTGGCCGTTCTAGGTTTTTGCAATGTTTGGCATCTTTGACCTGCTGTCAGTCTAGAATTTAATTCTGCTGAAGCTTTTTTTTTTTGATTGGACCGTATTTGAGTTATACCTTAACGAGTGTATACCTACCAATACGGCTCCACCGTTTCGAACGATCGTTTCGAAAATAACTAACAAGCGGTTGAAGTCCCAGAATCATAATAGTAATTGTGGTTACATTGAATAAGCCTGATCGATAGGAGCGACACGTCTAGCGAAGGTGAAAAATCAGTTTCAATATATATATATTTTAGTTTTGATACGGTCCTATAAGTAAAGCGTAACAAAAGGTCTTCAATTTGATGGCACACACACATAAATATGTATATACGTGGAGAAAGAGCACGAAGCGTCTTAGAATTGCTCACTGGTGTGCAAAATGGCAGACCATCTTTGGGTTTTAGAATGAGATCTTTAACGCTGATACCGTGGCTGAAATTGCATAAACGGCGTCGACAACGTACACTAATAGTAGAAACACACTTAGCTGACCAATGCCCCAAGGTGACCAGTCATACAGATTTGTGAAAGCGGAGAAGACTATGATTGAATTTATCGGATCCTCTCAGTATGTCAGTGATTCCAAAACATGAATGGCCTTATTTCTGTCTATGTCCAGGGACAATACCTGCATTAGAAACTGGCCACCACGCTGCTGCTGCTGCTGCTGTTGTACCGATTGAAGTTTTTTTTCTTATACATACGTTTTCAACGGTTAGTAAAAAAAGAATCGCTAAAACATAAAGAAAAGAGGTTCTAACTTTTTTAATAAGAAAACGTGTTTATTCGACCAATTCCAGCTCACGCGCAGCTTTTCCCAGGATGACACTTTGGCGACCCACGAAACATCGAGCTGCTTTACAACGGCGATTTGGATGAGAAGGCAAAGAGACACAGAATTTTAGTGGTATTGATACAGATCATTCCGACAAAGCACGATCAGTAGTAGCTTGGACGGTCGCACTGGGCACGAACAGGTCTCCAAAGATGCCGCCCTCGCTACCATGCGATATTACATTGAATGCTTTACAGACACAGGACCTTTCAGGACAGCTGAGCTATTCACAACCTAATTATGTTATAATAGTTTATGGTCAATATATGAAATTAATGGGAAGTCAACTACGAAAAAGACTCGTATCAAATCCACAAGCGCAAAGACGGTATGAAACAGAATGAACGTTGGCTGTATACGTTGATCACAAATTAAATTGGTTTTTACCTTTGCTCCTTCTACTTAAATATAATGCCACGAATAAAATCCTTAAAAAATCCCTAAAAAATCAAACGACTTTTGCACTTAAGTTAAGTTGTAATAAAGAAAGAATAAATTACAAATGGAAGGCCGACTACTACGAAGACGACGATAGGCTGATCCGATCGTGTTCGGTTGAAGTCTGTGAACGTTATGGGGGAATTTGAAAGATTTATTATACGTGATCTAGATAAATTTTAAGTTGATCCTCGAAATATTCTACTACTAGTCATCACAATGGTCTAGGTGTTAAGACGAAAGAAAGACGATCTTTGTTCTATCTCTGCTAGTTCGATCTTGCCGTATTATTCAGATCAATTGTACCTAATAGCTGCAACAGATGTGTCTATCTAATGAAGGCTTATGCATGCACAGCGCATCAATCAATGACGAACCTAGTTACGAAACATGTTACCGATATTCGAATCGCAAGTGTCCTTTTATTTAGCTAATCGTTGGCCTTGGCATCTGGAGAAGATTGGCCTGTTACGATGCAACCTAACAATAAACAAATTTTGTTGAAGCTATTGATTAATGATGATCGGGCACGGCTAGTCGATGCAATTCGAGGTTGCCTTTCAAAACTCAATGAGAAACGTGCAACAAAGTGTGACAAATGGCCGTAGTAAAACAGAGATTAGCTATGATAACTATTTGCAGCTGCCGTGCGTAATGTGCCATTGCGTGGTAGCACGAAATGGCCTGGTCTGTCTTGGTCAGCTTGAAAATGGCAGCATTTCTCGTAGTTAAGGGGATTTTCAAGTGCTTCTAACCCTCCTAATGAGCATACACACGTCGAATATGAGTGGGCGATTTAGCCCAACCGGCCGTGGCTAACAAGATGCCTGGACACGCTTCGCTCGCTAGAGGACTCGACTTCAAGGATTTGTATTAGCGCGTTTACATGAATGCAAACAGACTTTCACTCGTTTTCCGCAAGAGGACAGACAAACATATGAACGACGACCAAAGGCAGACGCTTCGTGCGCGTACAGCATGTTGTTATTATGTTTGTATAGAGTAGCCAAACTTGCTGGCCCGCCCCGGTACCCCTTCCGCAAACAGGCCGACTCTAGGCTTAAATTAGCCCCTAGAATTACGCGGTTCTACCCGACTTCTTCGTCTAAAAATTTTCTCCTTGCATCCGCTACGCTTTTCTTAAAAAGTGAAATGTTAGTCATTGTTAGTTGTTACTGTGTGATGTGTTAAGTCATTGCTGCAAAGGCTTGTGTACTTTGGAGTAAATTATATGTTATTATACTTTTACACGCTGGATGGCTAGTTCTGGGTATTAATCAGGCCACTAACCAACTTAAGACGCTATAGTCATTTGACTTTTTCAAACTTGCACCGTTATTGATCTTTGTTATCTTTATTTTATGTAGAACGTACATGATAAATAGGGCAGACCTTCAACGTATGCTGTTCTAATCTAGTTAGATAATACGAACAGGCGATGCTGTGTCCATGTTTAACAATATTATGTAAACGCATGGGTTTAAAGGTTTCGCCTCTACTTAGACAATTTGCTAGATAGGCCGTTCGACTTCTAAAGGCTTGACAAAGGAGTATAATTCTGTGTTACCGAAAGAGAAAAAACAAATGCCGTATTACAACATATTATTCGTCCGAATCTTACTTTGCCAACATGAAGCAATAACAATAGGTAAATTTAATAAAAACAGAGTGCACAGGAACTTTTTTTTGTTAGTTGCACTTTTTTGCAATTGAAATCTTTGGTTTTTCTAGGTAATTATACTGTCAGATATTAACCAAATATCATGATAATATTATTTTATCTAGGTTGCGAATTTCTGCTTTACCACTGTCGCGGGCAATTTACGAGGGCTCCTGTAAGCGTTCTATTTTTTACTTCTTTATAGCCGATAACTTACGGCTAGCACTCTTAGACACGTAGAGGTTTGACCATCTGACTATAGCCTGACCTCCATAGACTTCAGTCATCGATTCGCAAGGGATCGTGTTAACTTTTTCTCTCTACTCTACCGAATGACGCTCATAACTAGACGAAAAACCACTGCTGATTTCTTCATTGAGTAATTGTGCACGAACGTATACAAACCTCTTTCATTTTGAGCGATAAAAGGCTCCATATGATTTGTAATCGAATGCTGACTAGTTGGGGATCGATCAGTTGCAGCTACTGGAAGCAAATGGAAAGCAAACAACGCTCTCTGGCGGAGCTGAATAAAACGACATTTAGTGAAAACGCATTGGCTGGAAAAATACGCATACAGGATAGACATTTATTAATACATTAATCACTTGTTGTTGTTGTTGTTGTTGTTGTTGTTCGGTGTTTCGCAGCCGTAATAACAACAACAACAACAGGCGGCCGCGGCAGCGGCCGACCGTAGTTCTGGAAGTAGTACTTGTTCTTATGTATGTAGGGGTCGGTAGTTTGCTTTTCTGGCTTTTAGGATATTCATTTGTCCTGACGCTACTACTCTTGTAAACGAATCCCAATGACCCCTCGTGTACACGGCAAGATTGTTACGCCATACGAACTCGCCTTTCGTCATGTAAATCGCCGTCAGTTCCTTCCTCTCGCTGCTTCCTTTCTTCTCGTTTGTCGATCTCTGAGGGCACCCGTCTTTCTGTGCGAGGTTGTAGACCTTGGAAACCGCAAAGGGTTGTCTAAGTACGCTGTCTTGCTCATTGCTCCCACATTTTCAGAACTTGTTGGTATCCTCCTTGGTAGATACGGCGTTGTGTGTGTTAAGACGAGCCTAGGAGGCCTACCTTTAACACGGCTAGGATCAAAGGTCAGCCATCAAACCGACGACCAAGTGAAGCTGCACAAGGCAATGGCCTAGCGTGTAGCTGCTGAACGACGACCATTCAGAGCAATATATGTGCAATAGTTTAATGTACACCTCGACAATCTTTCACAACAGCACCGAATACGCTATACAAGTGTACATTTCATGAATCCGTAGAATATCATGATCGTTATCATAACATCACTCCTGTCTCATTATTATGGCTAGAATCATCATCGTCATGATCATTATTGACTACTATAGAAATTAAGCCATTATCCCTTTGGAAGTTGTACGAATTGTTATGAAAAAAAAAACAAGTTTTGCAACTATTAATAGTAACCGTTATTGTTTTTCTGACGTTTAACGTTATAGCATCATTTTGGAAAAAACTTCCAGTAACATCTGTCAGTAAAATCTGCTACACTGATCTGGTACTCATACCCGTGGAGAAATCCTACGATCGATGTATTATGACAATGTCAATGCAGAGAATTGTATGAAAAAAAAAAACAACCGTTATATATGTTGTTTTCTTATGCTCTGTCTGATTGATTCTTGTCTCAGTAACGTTGCTGATCAGGTCGTTTTGATCGTTTAAGCTGCACCTTGAGTCGCTTGGCGCCGATCTGGAACCCGTTTAATGCTTTGATAGCCGCCTGTGCGTTAATAGCGTTCGAATACGATACGAAGCCGAAACACTTGGAGAGTTGTGTGTGTTTATCAATAAACACCTTAGCTGAGATCACCTCGCCGAACGGCATGAACAGCTGCACCATGTCGCTATCAGAGAAGTCCTGTAAACATCAACATGATAACAAACACAGATGCATATGCATAATTGTAGAATGATGACCACATGAGGGCCATATTGTGTTTGTTAGATTAGATATGGTTGTATGTTTACCGCGAGTGACCAGTATTTGAATGATCGATCAATACGTTAGGATAGAATACAGCTGTTTAGTATCAGCTTTTACTATTCATGGCATGGTCAGATGCTAGGCTAGGCTGATCATACTAACTGCTACACTGTTTAAAGCGGGAACGAAAGATATTCTCTGATCTTCTATGGTTAACTGTTCCAGCCATTATATCGCTATTTACTATTCACTGCCGAGGTTATTGCACTACAATGCCACATCTCTTGGCGCGATTTGAGGTGTCACAGGACGCAACCTCACAGATTATCTAGGGTCTGCAAAATCGCTCTAATGCCTTCATGCGTTAACTACAACTTTTCGGCCGTTCGATAGACCGATAGGACTGACACGCATCTGGGCGATTGCAAATTCGTGTTAACTTTCACGTTCTGTATATGGGGCATTGCCGTACTACTGGTTTCGGCCAACTTCATTCCTGCCTTAAAGATGACCCTATCTTGTGACAAAACTAGCATGTAGGATTTCTCCCCATTAAAGTTGTGGGCTAATTGCGATCAAATCCATACGAAAACGGCTCTGGTAGTGGCTTGTGCGTAAACTTGGTAACCACAATCGTAACCTGCGTAAGGGATAGATGCGCGTGCACCCCAGTGATAGAGGCTAACAGCCCGGGGTTTCATCTATTTATCACAAATTATTGTATTGATATAGGCTTGTATTAGACAACAAATGCCCGACCCGAATGAAATAACCTTAATATCAGTAATATCAGCCGAATATGCGTTCGCCAGAGACAACTAAAAGATGGACACCTATTAATTAGCCTTTATTACTGTGGAACGTCTAACTGTGACATCGAGCTAACGGTTACTTGTAAGAGTCGCCTCTTAACTTAACTCTTTAAAATTAGGCGGTGGTCCGGAAATACGTCTTACTGCTACAAAAAGATACAATCGAGAATACGCACTTAACGCTTACATACGATAAATAAAGTCCCAGAAAAAGAGTAGGCGGCACAGAGGCACGACCCGTGGCAACCGATAACGCAAGTTGGTGAAAGTTTCTAAAAATTGAATTGTGTCACTCTTTGTCTGTGTATATCTCTACGTGGACATATGTGTGGATGGGTTTGTGGCCAACGTTGTTAGCATCGCCCATTTTTTACTTTGGCCCGTCCATAGCAAACGACGCTCTTGTCTCGACTGCTACATGCAACGCGGAACGTAACAGCGACAATGCTATAAAATTTCGACGAACCCTTAACTGAGTTGTGATCGCATGGCAACAACAAAACGGCAAGGTTTTGCTGCGTCGGTACGCTGATGTTGCCATCTTCACAGTAAAGGCTGGTCGCTGGCTAGATTCCGGCATGTCTACGAAAGTGAGTATATATAATATACGTGAGTGTCAATGATGTTTTTGCTCTTAGTCATTACCTACCTGTGGTAGATGGTAGATGAACAGGTTGGAGCCTTCAGGTCCTTCAATCTGTTTGCCGGCCGGGTTGTTGAGCGATGCGAGATGGTGGGCGAGCGCAGGCGGGATCTGCTGTTGGTATTTTGATGGTAGCGACAAGGAATCTGCCACAGCGAAAAGTAGAGAAGGTGTGGAAAGCAAGTAAGCGGCAATACAACGATGGAAAGTCGAAATGTACCAACTGTGTAACGACGGTAGCAGCGAACCGTACTATCTACGGCAGTAATCTCACTGACGGTAAAAGAAAGAGCCTTAAAGAGCAACCAATCGTCTCATGTAATGCCTAAAGGTAGTCCCGGACATAAAGCTTGAAGCCTTTCATTCAACAGTATTATACGAGCGGTAGCAACAAACGAGCGGTAGCATCGCCTTCACTGGTAAAGCACAAGTAACTACTACCAATGACAGATGTGCTGGCTACTAGCTTTTGGTCTCTTCTCTTTTCTAGAAAAGAGAACTGCAACGCTCTAGTGCCCTCAAGTGCGCCATGGCTTACTGAAACCTATGCTTAGATTCGATTGAGTATGGGTCGTAGTGATCGTAATAGTGGAAATGCCACTGCACGACCGTCACGCGGAGTTCACTCAGTATGGCGTGCACTCAAGATGCAACTCGTTGTTATTGTCCGCGCCTGTGGCTGCCGCTGCTACAACGTTAGTTGCTACGGGTGGCAGTAGCATCCTACGGTGTCATAAATCTGGGCACAGACAATCTAACGTGAAACTAGAGCCTTTATTTATAAAGAGAAGGCATTGGCTTGGTACTCCCAATAGTTCTCGATAACGAGAGTCATCAGCGATAGCTGCTACGGCTAGACTTTTATTTACCGAGATGTGACGAAACCTAGGCTAAGGGCGGCCTTTCGAGCGGTATAACTCGATTAAAGCAATAGTATTTTATTATGACTGAATAGGAGACAGCAGTAATAGTAATAAAGATGATAATAATAAAAATAACAGCACTGGTTGGCAAAACGGAAACGGAATGGCATTATAATAATTTTTTTTTATATTATAAAAAAATTAGCTTCCTTCATTCACATTTTGTTATTGCAGTGTCATGAAAATCTTACGTGCAATTGTTGAGTAACTCATGATGGATAAGAAGGTAAGGATTCCATGCATACAAACCATTTTGCTGCGATGACATTGTACTGCTGGGTCGATAATGGTGAGGCTGAGGCGCTACTGGTACACCACATGTAGGCATACCGCCAAGGCTGACTGGTGGCGTGGGCTGCGTAGAACCTATCAGCTGGCCCAACAGATTGTTTACGAGCAGTTGGCCAGGCCCAGCAGGTACGCCCCGAACGTTCTGGACAGATGGACCCCCGGTCATGCCCAGCCTGCCTGTACCTAAAAGGTCGTTTGCTTTCGTTAAGCTTCAGTGCTGAAAGGTTGCTTGTGTCATGTGATCTCGCTGGTTTATCAATATCTGTATTGTAATCACATCGTGGCATGTATGAAACGGCAGCTCACAATGGATGCTGCGGCGGAAATTGCGCATAATATGTCTCTGTGTGTGCGACGTCGTGAATTGTGATCTTGCCTATTAGATACTATATTTTGTAGGCTGCCACTAAAGTTGTTAGATGTATAAGCGTAAACCCACCGATTGGATTTGGCTGCTGGACGTTTCCTGGAACCTGGTACATATTGCACGCCACCTGAAGGCAAAGACGAAGTACACGCAGATTAGAAAAGGGTAAGATAAAAGTGAGGTCAACTGCGGCAGTGTTGAGAGAGCTTCAAGCTGACGCTTTCTCAGGGCCGGTACAGCAAGCCATGGTTCGAGGGATCAGGACTGCAACTTTCGATAGCTGCAACCGCAGAGGAGAAGCCCCATCTCACAGGATTTCCCCATTGCATCCTTACCCCGCTCCAGCTGGGTCTTCGTTGCTCTTTGGGTTCTTGGATCTCTTTTGCTCCTCTTCCGCCTGTCCGTCGCTTTAACGAGTCCATCGTTGATCATGCTGACTGACCCCCCCCCCCCCCCTTCTTCTTTCTGGTAGCCTTGGCTGATTTTTACTTGCCTTTTGCTAACACACTATATCTTAGCTTTCTATGAACAACGAGAGCTCTCTCAATGTTGGCCTTCAGTCTATCGATTTGTCAGTTGGCTTATAGTACCTAACGTCGCCAGCCTAACTTTGTTTACCTCGGATGCTGAAGGTTGTGCAGCTAGGACACTCTGTTGAACGCCGAACTGCGAGTTTGCCGCCGTGCTAGCACTTAAATTGGTGACGAGACTTTGGACAATTTGCTGCTCGAGTCGATTGGCAATACCGCTGATGAGGCTCTTGGCGATATGGCCCTGCAGCTGCTTCGTAAGTGCCTCCTTTAGCTCGAGGCTCTTGGCTGCGGCCTTCAGCTTACGTTTGAGTCTTCGGCTGGCCACGTATGTGCTGACGAGACTAGCATTTCCTCCGCGGGTCCTCACGTCCTTGTCCGACGAAGGGCTACGAGGTGGTGGACTCTGTGGAGATTCGATGACCGTCATCTTGTGCTGCGTCATCTCTAGACCTTCTGTAACGCACGTGTCCGCTTCAGATTCCTACAAGGTGGCACAAAAAGAGTTCAAGGCTTACAATCAATATAAGGATGTTTTTCAACCTAATATAGTGTGCAACTCTTTACGAACGTTCTGGACGATACGAATAGTGGCACCGGTTGTACGATACTTCTCTGTATATATATTCTGCCTTCCTATACCTATTTATTGTGATACGCACACTGGCCAAGATTCTTCCAGATATGTACAGAACTTGTACATCGTGCAATCAGCCAGACATGCTCTCCCAGTGACTTATAGCAGTAAGATTCCGTAAACTAGTTTTTCTGCACGGAGATCACAGAGGTGGCCATGAGAGCCACCAAATATTATCAGAAAACAACATAAATCTCCGTCTTTCGATGCCCTAGGCTTAATTGGTCGTCATCTCAAGTTTCTAGTGGTACAGCCAATCACATATTCATTACGCGGCGACTCAGTCGTTGTTAGAAGGTTTTCTTTATTTTTTTTTTATACTCGCGCTGTTCCTATCCGGTTCCCTCTCTGGACTCGCTAGATTGTGAGTCTCTCGGTCGGTCAGAGGCTCGTGCTTTATACCTTGTGTGTGCCAGTCTCCTCGTCGGCGTCCGTTCACCGTTCACAGTGCCTAGTCAAGACTAGATCCATTCGAAAGCTTCCTCTGTAGTTTCTCCTTTGCTCCTTCTTCCTTTTGATCATTTGCGTGGTGTCAAAATGAAAGCTCAGCGAGTACACATATTGAATACACACATACTCCATCGTCGCTAATGGCGTTGTCGTTAGTGATTGGCTGTGCGTGCTTTCGACGAGTTCATCTCTGCGAGCTAGACACACGCTGTGCCCGGACAAAGAGTGGGCGGGTTGTTATGATCGAGTGTGACCGACTCCTGACACCCGCAACCGCTAGGCGCACGCTTGGTTTGCAGGCCTATGTAGGCCGGCTAGTACGATGGTTAGGGCGCTCCGCCAGAGAGCCTTGCATCGACAAAACAAAAGACCTCCGCTCGACTCGTAGAGGTTGGCACTGGTCGTTGTCAGTTCTTTGAATACTCGTTGAAGACAGGGAGGTACGCTCTTTGCTCGACATGGCGTACCTCGTCTCTCGCTAATCCTCACCACGGAAGGAGCGTGCGGTCGACATCACAAAACCCTACTCTCCTCATTGTGTCCTGGATTTTTCTTTAGTTTATCCGTTCTACCTCCTGTCTTTATCCACTGACTACGACCTACATACGGTCCTGACACACCACATAAAGTCTTCGTTGGACAGCTCTCTCTACAGCGCAGACTGCCTTGACGAATTTACAATATATATATATATATATACACATACAGAGACTAGAAGAATGCTACATATAGCAGTGGTCGAAAAGAAATCACTGGACCGCAAACGAGTTCACATCAACAAATAAACTCATAACTGATAATTACGGTTGTTCGACCTAACGACCATTTTAAGTTCATTTGTTATTTTCATAAATTTACATGTTTTTATGTATCGTAATATTAATTCTAGTATGCACGGCGCGCTTTTAAATGGAAAAGACATCTGGCAGTGGATACCGATAACCAAAAGTTTTTACTTTCACAAAAATAGGACGCGTTCCCTTTGTGGGATAGCAGAGCGCGGAACTGTGGCAAAATCAGCCTGGTCAATGAAACTATAGAATGTTTCTATAGCAAAGTTGCGACGGATACCGAGGCGTATGTTTATGGTGATTATATGACCGTAGCTTGCTATGTTAAGTAGCCAGAAAGCAGACACTGAATGGATCTGCAGATGCCTCACAAGTATATTTAATGGTCAGACGTCTGGCGATTCACTGTTTACTGCTTCGTTGGTTATTGCAACGAACAGATGGTGAATCAATTCCGTAGTTCGGCCAGTTGGCTCGCCCCGAGCAATTACGGCAGCGTCGGTAGCATTACCCCTACCTGTTATATTTCCACTCCGCGTGTTTCTCTCGATTTGAAAAATTTTACCACATACATAATTTTCTCGTAACAAGGTAACTTCACGCGGACATTATACTCGAGCTTTAGGGGCAATTATGTGAAGAGATGGACAATAGCAGCATCGATTTAGAGCAGAGTGAGTTATTCGTTCTTCGAAGTGTCGAAGGGATAAGATACTGTACGCTATGAAAAGATCAGCCTTATTGTACCCGCAACACATACAAGGTGCTTCAAATGCCTGTGCTATTTATATCTCGTTAATGATAGTAAAAGTAAAAGCATACAGCTGTTAAGGCAATAAGAAACATAGCGATCCCTTAGGTTCGGCCAACTGACCCGCCAAAATCGGCATTTTGGATCCGCTATACGAGTACTGCTACCTGGTTGTGGTCATTTTCGATCTAAAACCCTCAATTCCTTCTGTTTCAATATTCTTTCGCATCGTATCCACAGACCTTTATACATGCATGCGTCCGTGCGGGTCCATTGAGCAATGTGAAAAGTGTAGTTCATGTCGTAGACAGTTACAGACAGATGACGATAGGTTAGCATTTTCGTTCATCCCCTATTGTACCTACATATCTATGTATAAGATGTATACTTAACGCTTCTGCTTATAGACGTTTGGCAATCGGCCAATATAGGCAAGCTCGGTAGCTAGCGCAGCAGAGAAATAGGCGGCAAACGCAAAAATTACGCGAGCTTAAAAACTGTAGTAGATAGTATACTATGCCCTTATAACGTGTTCACGTAAATGCAAATGACGGTTTATTCACAGACAGCGGGGCTGGTTGGACACTCGTTGTAATAGAAGCTGATCGTAATAGTAGTAGTTAGTGGCCCTGCTAGTTCGTTCGCACTGTCAAAGTGCAGCTTGAAAATTTTATGTCGTTATAGCATCCGGAGTCCTGCAACTGACTTCATCATGATACAGCTGAGGCGCAACGCTGATAATGAACGTTTGAATGTAAGGCTATTTGGTCAGTTCGTGGCTGTGGATCTCTCGCGGACTGGACGAAAAATGGAAAAGGACGCTTTAAAATAGTGCGCGCGTGATAATCTCGCCGTGCGTAAGCGTGCGAGGGTCGACACTTGGGCACGTTGAGCTGTTACTTTCATTTCACGCTATAATGCAGTCTCATACGCATAATTCATTTGAGTAAAAAACAAAAGAGGCTACATTATCAATTAGCTACACAAAATTGCGAGGCAGGAGTGTAATTTAAAAAGCCATAAGAGACTACCAGTAGTACGCCAACAATACATGAAAGCCTGTTTGTTCGACTGTACTTTTCTGTTGGTCATGTGGTGGCGAGTTCTTTTTGTGCCGCCTAATAGCAACAGAAGATCTTATATTTATATAAGGTCACTGTATCAACACGTACGCAGAGCTGCACTGAAACCGATACGGGAATCGCAAGAAGTGATTGGGGCCTAAGCGGCAAACAACGGTGGAGCTCAAGTGAAAAATGAAGTACCGGACAAATCACACTAGAACTCCTTATCTTCGTGAAACCTCCATGGCTACGGACTAAGTGTGGTTCCTCACGCGCACAGTCACGCTATAGCTCACTTATAAATGGAGTATAGCCGACAAATCTCACGGAAGCCACGTCATTTTGTGAACTCTTTCAGTGCATTCAACGCTCACAGTGTTCGGTAGGCAGAGCAATAGCCTTTGCTCGACGGTAGCGTAGCAGCTTAGCTGCGTACTATGTTTTTGCGAACTCAACGGCAACTGGCGCTGATAACCGGCAAAAACGACAAAGGAAGTCGTCGCTCGCTATTATTAAATGTTCGGTCCTTACTCGATTATTGCTGATGACGTCTCGTCTTTTAGTCAGCAGTTGCCCTTTCCGTTAACAAGTGGCCCCATGGACAAACTGACTGTAGTGAAACGAACAGGCCGGCCGGATCGGTCCAACTACTGAAAGAACGTAACAGTAATAACATGCTTCCCTATTTGGTAAGAAAGGTGGTACGGTTTGAGGGTAAGGGGCGTCCGTCTTACGCTCGAATCGCCATGTGCAGGACGACACGGTGCCGTAGAGGTTATGTTAGCTGTCAGTCCATAATTTATAATCGAGTGGTAAATATTTAGTCAACACGAGGCTTTTTTCCATTCCCCTATTATGCAGCACTGACTGTAATTGCAGCAAAGGCGCTGACTGGCCCTTTATTTTTCGATTCAACATATAGCGCTATAGTGCTAAATTCGACGGCCTTTTATCGTTCAAGTATTCTTACTACATTTTCTCATAGCGAGACGACAAACACAATGCAATGAGTACCTAATGAAGAGCGGCTTACCTGAACTGCTAGCGACACTGCTTGAATACTTACTGCGAACGCATCGAGACGTAATACTTTTTTATGAAATTTCAACTCGATTTGAAGTTTAAAGCTAAGGGAAGTTAAAGCTAAGATACATACGTTTTCCACCTAACGCTTTGTTCGGCGAGGCCAACTGCTTATCGTATTATGGGTTTGATTACAGCGCGAGGACAAAAAGGCAAAAGTACCCAGGGGGTAGTAAGTTGTGCCTGAAGTTTAACTTTGGTATAATTACGTTGGCTATGTAACGGGCAAGTAATTGAATACATTCTCGTCACAATGATTAGCACGCTCGCTTATTGACAACAAACGATGGGTTCGAGGGGGACATTCACTCATAAATCATCTGTTTAGTACCATGTACTAGATGCGTAAGATTTATTTCGTCCTCACCTTTCGCAAAGGTAAATCGGGGAGGCCTAAAGTTAAAGAAGCGACCACTATATCTGATGCGTTGCGTCGCTGAGTACCGGACTTGGTCCGTCTTACACTTTTAAGAAAAAGGAGAGAAAAAAGGGACAGAAAGAGAGAGAGAGAGAGAGAGATGAAAACAGCCATACAGGGAGAAATAGAGCTTTAGTGGTATCGAAGTAGTGGTGACAGGGATATCTCGAGGCAAGAAGCATTATGGCACCTTGGTTAGCTTGACGGCATCAAATGAGCAATCGACAACAACGTAAGACGCTGTCATCACCCTCGTTTCTGCGACTCAATCTTTCTCGATAATCTCCGTCATCCCTTCTAAGCGCATACATATATTTGTGAGACCCCCTTACTTTTGCAGGACTTTCGCTTGAGGGTAAGGAGGTGAAAAGGATAAAAAAATTCAGGACGAGAAACCCTTTGGTTTGCCGGTTTATTCCGGAAGCCCTTTCTGGAAACTTTTCTCCTTCTTGTAACCCGGCCTTACGCTGCCACTACTTGCTACCGGGTACGTGCCTACGTACCGCCGCAGCATGTACGTAAAAGCTACCTACGCAGCCTGTCCTGTAGGGGATAGCACCATCCACCTTCGTTAAAGTCGCATTGCGGGTCTGTCCGTCCTTCTCATCTTTTCTGCCGGCTCGTGTCTTTGCTGCCTGTTCGGATGACTGTCCCTTTGTCTCTCCTGACGAAGTGGAGTAGATTCCGTTTTCGAAAGAGCTACCTGCCAGCAAGGCAGCCCCGCGTCTTTCCAACTCATTCCTGGACGCGATGTGACTAGTGTAGAGCTTTACTTTTTGTCGTTTTGTACTCCGCGTTCAGCAGATCGGAGAGGGATTACCTTATCTATGAGGGAAAAGAAAACACGAAGAAAATGCTACCTTTATGAAACTTCAGAACTTGGCCTAGAGGCTGTTTCTTGTTAGACTTATTGGTAGAAGTAGACGTACGTGTCTAGCAATTGTTCGAACATCCTCTGTCTACTGTCGCCTTTATATTCCCATACAGAATTCTGGTGCTTCAACCAGCTCCTATTCAGTTAGAAAAATTCTGTTCGATTCTCAAAACACATCGCATATGGGGTTAATGAGTACATTGCGAAGGCAACTCAGCTTTAAGCAATAGTTATTCGATCTTGTTTTTTTTTTAGAGTTTTAATATCATTTTTAAGCAGAAAGGTCATCATACTCTGTATAGCCGGGTTAAACAGATTCGCGTTTCTTAGGCATTACAGATTTACTTTGATGAATTAATTTATATTTCAACCTCTTGTTTTGATTGGAACCGTATTTTTTGTAAGTATTTAATTTTACGTCCATAGTTCTACTGGAAAGTGTACCGCAAGCCTCAATGCTTTAAATTAACCTGACCCAGCGAATTATGCCCTCTGCAGCAACTAATGTCAGATTGTGATCTAGGCTTAAGCGGCGATAATTGGGGTCTGTCTTGAACGGCCCAGCCCTTCTTATTCTACAAATCCTTTTTGGTAATCTTGCCTAATATCCGATGTCCTATTTGCAGCGCGTTGTTGTAACAGCGCATCCCGGTCACGCTAAGGGCGGTTTATACCTACTATTTTGTCGTAGGAGTATAGCGTTGTACTCCTTTCTGAGATCTAAGCATTCAGGGTTGCAACAAACCAAATGAAGCCATTTAGCCTTTTAGACTGCATGGCTTTTGCACTGAAAAGATCTTTTCTGGTGATTTATCCTCGCTGGGAGGCAAACTTTTTTAGTCCTAATGTTGCCACGGGCGTTGGCATCGGTTAACTGAGTCACCGTTTGAGTGGGCGCATCTTCGAGAGACGAAAGCACCGGATAGCTCGTCGACATCGTTGCCATCGTCTAGCTCTTACAAGAGCTTGGAAAGCCTACCGGGCATTGGCCAGGACATTTTACAGTCGCTATAGTAGTACTCTGTAGAGGTATATACGTGATCCAGAATAAAAGTAGTCCAGTGCTATCCAATATATATATATATATATATAATGTCTGTGTGTGAAGGGGGATGTTTGTGTACACGTGCATTTGCGTATTCTGCCATCGTTAGCCCTGTTCGACAGGCTCGCTAGCATCGCGGTCTATATGCTAAGCACGTATTCAGATGCCTGCGACAAAACGAAGAGGCTGTCTTATCGACAGGTCCTATATGTATCTTGAAGGGGTTCTAACTCGGCACACTGTCACGCAGATACGCCAGTGCTATGGTCCATCAGTAGCCCGGCAATTCCCAGACTTTTTACAGCACAGCTATAGCACAACTGTTCAACAGGTTCATCAAAGGAAGATTCAGCGAAACAGAAAAAAACGCGCTTTGTTCTGTTCTTTTTGTCTCCACTTTGCGTAGCAGCAGCTTCGGTACGGGGTTAAGCAGTGGAACATAGCAGTCCTGGTCGATCAAGGGACAGTCGAACGAACGACGACAAAAGAAAACAGCGTGCTACGGTAAAAAGAGGAAACGAAGAAGGTCGGCCAGTGCTCAGGGAAGACAGGCGGCGGAAAGACGACCTATGTGGACGTTTAGCCGGCTAGCTTTCAGGCGGACACGGGAGTCAGAGAGCTGGCTGCCTTCCGGAGGAAGAGCTAGGACAATGGAATCAACATTGAGACCGACGCGAACTATGAGTAAACCAAAACCAACGGCAGCAGGCGGGCAAAACGGGGCTTTTTAGCTGTTGGGATGAATATACGCGAGAAAAACGAAATACGGGTCCATTCACACTAACGACTAAACAGTGACGCGCACAGCCGGAGAGATCCAAGAAAAAGGCCAAAGAAAAAAGCCCGATCGAACAACAGAATATAGGACAAGAACGAGACTGATTTTGATTACATGGGAATCGGTGTTCGAGACAACCGGGTCGAAACGTAGTCCTTATCCCTTGAATCTCCTGCTTTGATGCTTCTCCTTTTTTTATAAGTAGCGTAACAATAGCACAACGGACGTTGTTTGTAATTGCTTTGATGTGACTCGGAAGAACATCGACGACAAGCTGAACAAAGACGTTGAAATAAGATAAATCTACAGAAAAGGAGAAATTTGAATCTGGCGCATCTTCAAAAAATAAAGAACTCTAACTTTAAGAGCCGGGAATATATTCTGTTCGGTACATAAGGCTTTGAACGATAGACTTGCTAATCGAAACTTAATTGGCTCCATAAGGTTCCATGGCATGCCCACATACATAAAGTAGGCAATATAGTAATATTGCATGTAACCTGGAGACCAGTATGCAAATTAATATTATTACATAGTTTGAAACATGGGTTTTTGTCTAGAGGTCTTTGTTTCCATAACAAAGAAAGCGACTACACGAGTCGAGCAAGAACATATGCAAGCAAACCTACGTCAAATTTGTTGCGTACTGCTAAGGTCAACTAATAAGTTGGATTACTGTCAGTTATTAGAATCTAAACTAATACTCTTTGATACTCAGGTCTTAGTGATGAGTCGTGTGCTTCGGGTGCGTTACTCGTGCAAGTTTTGCGAGGTAAGTTAAGTTCCTTCAGTCTCGCAGCTATATCTCTATATAAACGAAGAACAGAATTGTTTTTTTCCGGATACACATGACAGCTTTGCACACATTGGCGTAACAATTAAACCTAAAAGGTAAATCGTGTTAGCTTTGAACCGGATTTCTATACCTATTCGCTGATAATCATAAATATTATATGTAATTAGAAAATTCATCGTCAATTCATTTAACGATCTTGTAATCAGTATAAATATCTTAGGGCAACCAGTGACGAAGGACGGCAATGTAGCTCATTCGTTGGCCCTCTCAGACCTTTTCTTATCTCTAGCAATAGTAAAATCTAGCTATAATAATCATTGGCATCACACGCGCTGTGTGCATTATCAGCAGATTAGCAGAATCAGCCTTGTTTGGCGGGGGTCGATCTGTCGTTTACGTGAATAACATTGCCAGCTCGGTGATCATGGTGGTATCGTGTTGATATTTTACTGAACACTGTTACTTTTTATATCCACTACTACAAACACGTGGCCCCAGCGCCTGTATGAAAATTCACGTATGTTCGTTCGCGAAGAGCGAACAAATGATCGACTCGCTAAACAATGAGTCGTTTATTGACGTAGACGAGAACCGTCGCAATCAGCATGAAGATTTACCTCTGCTACCAGTCTCGTCACAACTGGCTTAGAAAGAACACCCTTTACATCAGATGGAGGGGCATTTGCGGGGCACTTGTCTTTTAATTCGTGTCTTGCGGTTTTAAGCGATCAATTTGTCTTTAATTGTCGTTCTGCAGTTAATGCTACACAATTCATTAATTCTAGTTGCTACGGCAGTTGCCTTTTTCATTTCCGTTAATCTTCCGTTTCCTCTACCTCTTTTATTAATCTGTGTGTCTAGTACCTGCAGTTATCTGCACAGCGATTTTTTACTTTTTAAACTTCTGTTAAATATCGGTCTAAAGTGTAAAATGGATACCCACAGAACAAAAAAAAAAAACTTGTAAGTACCTAAAGAGGGTCTTGCTTTTTCGGGTCTTGGCGGTAGGGGTAAAATTAGCGATACCTTGTCATCACTTGAGTAGCACGAAGTCGCACTTACAAACACTCGAGCACTTTCCGAGTTATCCATGAGATCTGTCGTCGTGCGGCACTACTAATTGTCTGTTTCAGCGGCATACGACCCGAGCACATATGGTAATTTGTAAACGAGGGTGTTTATTTAGGGTCTCTGCTCGCGTACACTATCCATTTCTATTATATAGTATGGACCATTGAGTTTATAAAAGTAGCGATCTTTTTACCCGGGTGCGAATAAATCTGTTGGCCCGTTTGTTCACTAGCACTACAAGTCGACGTCAGTGTTTGATCAACAACACTCGATTTGAGTGTCCTCGTAAGCAACCATAATGTCCCGAAGATGGCGCTAGTGGAGGTGGCTTCTCGGCCCTCTCAAGCACAGGCGGCGCGCGCTGCCGCCCGCTCGCCCGAACCGGTAGATCATCCTCCGCGGCAAGCAACGGTAGGCGATAGCAACGGCTACTTCCCGGTAAGAGCCATGTGCGTTTTTTTTGCTCGTCTCAGATGATCAGCGGCAAGCGTGCACATAAGGAACTAAATAAAAAAAACAAATTCGGGAATGAAAAAGCTTCTCTATCACACTGTCATCTCTGACCGTTCGTATTTACTGCAGAATAGAACAGGATAAGTGACTGACTACGACTAATACCATTATAGCATTTCCCAATTCTACGGACCAAGGTGCCCCAGTGTGAAATTAGGCCTCCCTCAGTCATGTAGCATGCTGAGAGTATCGTTTATCCACTGAGTTCCCTCGCAGCTTACAACATCGCAATAACACGCCTGAGTACCGACCTCATCGCACGAGTTTTGCTTGATATATCGTAATTAACAGGTTGTTCGTGGGTGAACTGCTGCGTCTGCTTTGATGAGGCCCCTCGGGTTTGTTCGGTTTAAAATACATAAGCGATTGCTGCTACTTATACTGGTTGTCTTCTGCAGACGTTCAGAATGAATAGGTAAGTGGCAAGCTGTTGGATGCATTTTGTTACCGATGCCGAGAACCGACGACAACTGGAAGGACGGAAGCGATCGTGTGAAGCCGGCAAGGCTATTAATCAAAGATCGGGCCACGATGTCGATTGGCTGGCCTCAACAGAGGCCGCTATGTGGGCGGAGGCCCCTAGCCGCTGTAGTTTTGGGACGCCTTAAAGTTGAGAGAGGAAGGCCGGGAAGGCTGGTGGTGGTGACCCTTACGAGGTTGGAGGATGATAGTTGGGGGTGAGCACCGAAATTGTTTTCATTTCACGCACCGGGGAGCTTCAAGAGTAACAATAAGCTAAATGTCTCCTTGGCGCGCGACTCTCCAGGTTCTTCTTGGGTGTCCCAGGCGTGCTTCTGCTTACACCGAGCGCGATATAATGGTTACTTGATATTGGTTGGTATGTACCATGCCACGCAACATCGTTCTGGATAGGTTCGCCAAACGCGAACCCTCCCGGTCATCGTCGGTGCGACGAAGCGGGAGAAGCCCGCGAAATCCCAACAAGACTCCCCATCTTTCTGTTAAGACGAAGTGAGCCGCGCTCTACTGGTATGGTTGGATATGAGATTGAAGAGGAACCGCACGGAAAAATCGAGACTAGACAAAAAAAAAACAATATATAAAAATAATCCTAGAAGAAAGGAGAAGGAACGACGAAACAGAAGGCTACTAGCAGAAAAGATTGGAGAGCGTACGAAGCCCTCTCACCTTGAGTCCGAGAGCATGTTCATCGTTTCGTAGCACGAAAGCTCCACCTGCGGGTCGATCCCACTAGGGCTTCTCTTAGAAGCGGTGCAAAATATAGATTTTCGCAATGGATGGATATCCTTGTAAACCGGTCAACTGGCCCACTAGCGTTATCCAGCGCACGTTGTTGGAGCTGAAGTACGACACAGGAAGCGACAAACTTTTCAAGCAAAAACGCTTTACTGCCGAGAAAAGAGATGCTACTGCACAGGAGGAACTCGAAACAATGCCACGGATGATGTCGTTGGTCGCCTACAGCCGCCTTTCTCCAATGTAACCCATGTGCCCACACCCCAATCCCTTTGCCTCAACGAAACCGTCGGGTGAGTTTGCCGAACGCTTAAATTTCCGTTACGCTTATTGTGTGTCTGTCATATAGTCGTCTTGTCTACTTTGCGGCAGCGATGATGCTTGCCCTGCTTCGTTCCTGTTCTTACTTTCAGTCAGTCTTCGTTACTGCTATCGCCGCTGCGGCTGCAAAAATACCTCGTGTGTACGTTTGTTTGTATGCTTGTTTTATTAAATCCTTACCTTTTTTCAAATATCTGCTGGCGCTACACTTGAGTTTGTGACGGCCAGTTACAATGAGCTGGACACATACTTTACTTGGAGAATATAAATTGCAACGATTGCCGGTCAATGACGGCGAGGTTGGTTGCGAGGTTACAGCTGTTGAGAGACCGGAGTGGGTTGGAAGTGGGCTGAGGTAAAGAGATGGACAGAGCGCAGATTGCAGAATGTGGGCGCTGGGCTCTGTTCAGCTATGGTCTCATAGACGAATGGCCCCTCCTCCCGACGGTCCAACATGTCGGCTTGTCTGCTAACAGCGGCCACAACTTCGAGACAAAGGCCTTTCGACGAATACGGGTCTAGCGGGAAAACTACCAAGCATCCATGCCTGGGACGAATAGACGCCTTGGGGTACGAATTTGAATAAAAATGCTTCAAAGTGTCTCACATAGGAACCGGTAAAGTCGAGCAACTGACAGCGTTGCCAGGCTGGCCACCCTATCTCTTGTTCGAGGTCCCTTGGTAGCGGCTTCAAACGTCGAGCCACCGATTTGGAGATTTGCTGTCCATACACCTCTCCCTGCCCACCACTTGCGTACAATCAGCAACTGCCAGTGTGGGCTGTCAATTTGCCGGCCGGTAATGCTTCCATCCAACGAGTATCTCTTGGCTTTTGTCAACCTGGTATTTTTTGTGCCTTTTGTTCAGGTTCAACGGCTGACACCTCTGCAATACTGCTCAGGAATGCTTACCTCATCTTGAAGAACTGGTTAATAAGAAGAATGAAGAAGAAGAAAAAGCGGGCGCCCAAGACGACGAAATGTCACTGATACGAAGTAAAGGAGCCGTGAGAACTCACAGCCAAAAGAACAACGGTTCCGACAGCATGCATATATTTACAGAACTTTCAACTATACGTACGGCTATTACTACTGGACAGCAGGTGACAGGCTTTGTTTGCGTGCTCTGTATGTACATGTATAGACGCGCTCAATTTGACGAAAGCTCGACGAAGGCGAGAAGGAAATTGGAGCTTTGACGTAGCTGAATAATGTCTGGGAAAAAGCTGAAGCCCTGAGGCAGTAGTGAAAGGCTTAGCAGGTGGAATGTAGGCAGCTGGAGGAATGGTGAGTATTACGCCAGGGCCGCCCATGCCTTGGTCTACCAGACGTGGCCAACTCGAACTTGCACCAGGCAACTTGTGCGATCCTAGCTTCAAGCGGCAGCTCGGCGATGCGGTAGGCATCATTAAAACTCACTTGGCTAGCCTGGGGATTTCGAAGGCTTCCAGACAGATAGGCAAGCGACATTCCAGGCTCGCCAAGCGTACCGTTAGAGTTAGAAGGAACGTGCAGGGAGGAAGCCCACCAGCTCTGCAGGAAGAACGGTAGAGTCATGCAGAGTTAGACGCGCGGCGTTTAAAGCTACCGGACGCCGAAGAGAGAGTCTTCCTGTCTTCTCGCTGCGTGTAAACGCATCCTGCTGTGTGCTTTCATGCGTTCCGAGCTCCCTGCTAGCAAGTTCTCCTATCTCGCCCCTATTATGCCGCAACTGCTGCGTGCCTTGAACAAGGACGTTAAATTGGTTGTAATCGTTAAACGAATGCTATGAGAAGAGACGAGATTTGCTTGCTATGCGCCGCACGAGTGGGCAGAGTAAGCCGCCGCTCCCGCGTTTAGCTCGAAAACCCCGCTGCGTGCCCTTTCGTTTCAACGCTATATCGATTGTCTAAAAAGTGCCCCATTTAATACAGCTTCGATACAGGTTCCGAGGCTGTGTCAACCTGACGCTGTGTGTGTAGTTACAGTCGAGGAGTAGGACAGGCTGACCCGTCTGAGCAGAACTTGCCTACATGCGTCCCCCAATGAAAAAGCGTTTAATTATTTGTAAGCGCGTCAGTGACGGGACTCGAGTAGGGACTGCTGAAGAGGTTTTGGTAAAACTAGCAGCCAGGGATACTGATGAGTTAGGCAATTCGTAGTCGTGGTTAGAGAGCTACATTCGAGTTTGGTTGGATCTACGTTCTTGGTTGGGTATGTTCGGCACCGCAGGAGGGGAAGGGACCACTATGAAAATGCACGGCGTAATGGACGTCAGAGATCACGTAAAGGCAGATTCGATATAACGATAATATACTGAGGTGAAATGGCTGATTGTGGTGAGGAACAGATTTAAGTCTAGAAACGATCTGAGGAACGGTGTTATACTGGCAAGTTCGCCTTTGTATTATTTAGCGTATTGATTCGCGAGTAGCTTCGTGTGCTATCCATAATATTCGTTTCCATTCTTCAGCTTAAATAGCTGTAACAACTCCCTTTACGTTGTATGTTTAACTCGTTATGTGACCTGTATCTGAGGGGACAGGTATTACATACAGGACGAAATAGGCGTGCTAACAAGGACATCGCTAGCCTTCGCCAACTCGAACCAATTTAAAATTAAATTTTTTTTTAAATTCGCGAAGGACAACTTTGTTGCGCTTGTAAGGTACTCAGTGTCACTACGTCTAGACGCGTCCAAGCCTGGCTGTAACGCGTTTCAAAAAACTTAACAAACTTACATTTTAGTATCCAAACTCCGACAGTTCAAAAACTTCTAAAGAAGGACAAGGTTAAAAAAATTCGCAAAACAAATGCTAACTAAAAAGGACAAAGCAGAGAATCACAGGCAGTAGATCTATGTTTGTGATCTACTGTATTTAAAATTTGATTAACTGTGGATATTCTACTTTTGTGTATGTACATACTTTTCGGATCTCTAGGAGTATCAGGTGACGGGCATCCGCGCAGACCGTCGATATTATAAGCCTGTAACCTCGGTGTACATGTTGGCTATCGCGAAGATTTTTGACAGTTGCTGCTCTTGTTCCGAAAAAAAACTTTCTAATTGAACCACGTTTACCGTATGCTTATAGTCTACTCTAAAAGCATACATTCGGTACCAAGGATAGCCAATGATACGCATGACTGCAAAGGTTTAAATTTAAACCTAGCACTCTGTCTACAAACGTACGACTCACTTTCACTTCTCTGTTTTCCCGGCTTCCCACTCCTCCTTTTCTATTTGTCCAGACGTTACGCAGTTCTGTTAGGAATTTAGAATAGATGGACTTCTAGTAAGACTGCAGTTGTCGTTCGGGAGGGTATCGCTAAATGTACAACACACTTTCTTAGGTAAATGGCTAGGACAAAAAAGGCACTAGTGAGGCAACAGCAGCAAAAGACTAAGACATCTCAAACCTATTTCGTTTCATTTCTTCATTCATCATTTCGTCCTTGCTTCATCATACCGATTCTTCCATACGACGAACCGATGGGAACGATACCGCCGCGATGACCGACCGATATTTTTTACGGCATACCCACATCCTGACGCAAGCATGAAACGAATAATTCCATCTTCTTTAAAAACTTTAGGGTGCAAATAAAACAGAGAACGGCAACAAGGAGGCTGTGACAGTTAGGAAATGGTGCAGTTCAAACGAATTGTCATAGAGGTGCTGCTACACACCACCATTCGCGGTGTTTGTATGCGATAAAGGTCTTCACTTCTTTGGGACAATCTGATCTCTCACCCTCAAAATTTCGTTCCACAGAGTAACAGTCACGCTAGTCTCGAATTTATGCGCACCTCATTGGCGGACCCTGTTAAAGTTGCGGAATTGTCTGTCTTAGCGTATACGCGCATTCATACGCTCTAGTGGCTAAAGCGAGAGGAGCACCGAATAATTGAGTTGAAGCGGCAGACACTGACGACAGTTGCGGTGGGAGCGCCTGCCGGTCATTGTATTGCTGCCGCTAAAATGCAACAGTAATACAGCTAGTCGATGCAGGCAGGCAGGGCTGTAATTAAGAGACCCCTCTGGCCCTCCCGGTGGATTACGTCTGTGGATCCGCGTGAGTCGAACGCTGAGCTGCTGCGAGTGCCACGGTATTCGCTACCACCTTCCATTCTAGGCTCCACATGCGAGACTGCTCAACGTGTTTCCTTCTCTCACTTGCTTTCGCTCTTTCCTTTTCTGTCGGCTTCTCTCGACCTCTATCTTTCTCTTTTCCCGGGGGCGTCGGCGGTGTAATCACGAAATTAAAATTAAAACAATATGTAGCGTAGATGCCTAAAAGTTCACACAATCAAACGACCACCACGCTGAGTTCGAACGAGGACTAAGAAGTACATCTGTAAGTACTCGTACTCTCACGACCCCTCTACAAGGAGTTGCACAAAACCGACTGCCTGATAAGCCATAATTAACAAAATGGCAACAGAAGAAGCGACATCTGTTTGTACGATTTTGTTTAGGACTGCGTCCTGCGTAAACGATCTAATATCGCGTTTTGGTGTGACAAACGCTCAATAATTTACAAGCAACGAGGTCGCTAAAAATTTCTGTTATATTTAAAAAAGAAGGTCAACAAAGCTGTAGATTTAAACGTTTGACAGCATTACTGAAGTTGTACTCTCTAGACACGTTTTTAGGGGTTTATGCAATATTATATACAGAATATTTCTCCAGCAATTCGTCTTTATGACTATCTAAATCGATAATATTTAAGGAATTATTTGACATACACTAGAGTGTGTTGTTCGCAATTCAGGGCGGTCACAACTTTACTTCGGCTGCTGAACCTCTAACTAGTCACTTTCAAAATGCATCTTTCCTGATCTTTTTGATGGTAACCGTACGCGAAGCAATGCATGAAAGTACTCCAGGGATTGCTCATACGCTACATGCGAACATTATTCGAGCCGAATCAAATACTGGCCTGAGAGCAGGCAAACGTTGAAAAATGCTGAACCTCTAAATGGCGAAAAAGGTCTAAAGAAATGCAAAAAGGCGCAAAAAGCCTCAAATAGACTAATTATTGGAATCCATGTGGACAACCTTACTGATAAATGATACTTTCCACTCCAAATCGGCCAAATCCAGATGTGTCAAAGGTAACTTTCAAGCGACTTTTGAGCCTTTCAAAATTCGTATCCTTAAGGATTTACTGGGTTGCCCCGTCGAAAAACTTCTCGGATTTTTTAGAAGTCGCAGGAAAACTGGAAATAACGTAGACTGTCGTTTTTGCCAAAAAAGCAAGTGTTTATCTCGCTGGGCATGAATTCATCAGCATGGAGAGATTATATCATAGTTCAAATGAAGAAAACGGCACACCATTCTTCACTCGCTCATAACTAGCTTTTAATAAAAGTGAACCTTTTTTTATGTACGAATAGCGGTAGATGAACATATGCTCGCTACTACAAAATGCCCGTCCAAGTTTTTACCAATTTAGGTACCGTGTTTTATGAATATATACGTACTGCTTGTGATTCAATGTAACAGATTAATCTATCGGCGATATACAGGCCGGTGGCGACTGAGTGAAAGCTAGTAAACGTTCACAGGCTGTAAAGGGCAAGCGTACTTCTATCTTGTTCATATAGCTTACAACACGAACGAGAGAAGGAGCGATGTGGCGGGAATGGATCTTGGACTGCATTAAGATGATTACGTTACGTCTCACTCCAATCTTGGATTGGCATATCGTTAAGTCTCTGGTTTAATCACAACCAATCTAAATGTCGAACAAAATGAAGGGCTGAACTAGCCCACTAACAAGTAATGCTGTTTTTCACGTTTCAGCTCAACTCTTCCTTGGAAGTATACCGAAAATGCTTTTTCAAAATGGCGGTTGGAAGCCATAGGCAACACCTGCTATAAGCGTCGGCCGCTGTAGTACGATTTATAAACACTGCTGCATCGAATCTCACATCTGCATCCGTATCTCTGTGAACGAGAACTATCATTTGCACCCGAACTTTGATAGATCGTTGAGGATGCGTACAGGAGAACATCGCTTTCTCCTGTTTACATTTCTTTATTACTTAGCGTTTCAAACATATGTGTTACATTAACATTGACAATAATAATATACCAAGTATATTCTACCTCTGTGCATAGGGAATATTCCGTTTTGTTCAGGATGTACGTTATATTTCTACGGGAAGCATCTTAGCCATTAATTCGTTAACAACAACAGAGCACATAACAGTTAAACTTTATTTCCTTATTGCTCAGCATAAAGCGAGCATTTACTTTTTGATTAATGTTGTTATACACGATATATAATGCAGTAAGCTATTTGATGTTACGTGAAGTCACCATTTAAAAAGACCACTATATACTCTGTCAGGTTGTGAAGTCGTCATTCAATTGGCGCTCAGTCGAGTTAAAAGAGACAACATTCGAGCTAAGTCTGTCAGCTTTAAAACAGTGAAGAGATCTGTGTTCATCGATTAAAGCCACGCTTCTTTG
Source organism: Varroa destructor (assembly GCF_002443255.2). Classification (NCBI taxonomy): domain Eukaryota; kingdom Metazoa; phylum Arthropoda; class Arachnida; order Mesostigmata; family Varroidae; genus Varroa; species Varroa destructor. The sequence continues at coordinate 25,374,019 of NW_019211454.1, forward strand.
AGGACATTACCGACATCTTGACACTCGCCGAATATTCGCTACCTTACGACCTTGCCTACATCAAGGCTGGACACAATTTTCTTCAAACTGCATTTTATTTGTATCGATTTTCGATGCTTGTTATTACCATGACACCTAAGTTCTGCTTTACCGTTACCGTTATTAATTAGCGCCAAAGCTTTTAGCTTAAGGTCAACTATAATAACTACCAACTTCTGTAGAGCGAAGACTATATGAACGTATGACATTCGGTGCCAAATTCTGCAGGAACGATGTGTGCCAAATGATTTATCCTATCCATCACATGAGACAACAATAACGACTGCCGCCCCTATCACGCAGTGGCATGCTGCAATACCATGCAACAAACGCGCTCCTCCACTGTCCCATCCTTTTCAACGCCAGTCACACATTCTTGTACAAATACATACACACATATCACATGCATGTACACAGATAGCTATATACGCATGTAGACCTTATGGGTTGGATCCTCCATACAACCTCACGACAAGCGTTTGCGTTGGTCCAATGCCTTTTCCTCTTTTTACGAAACCGCACGCGCCGCGCTGTAGACCCCGAGCGATATAGTGGTGAGACCAATGGCAATGGTCGTTCACTGCCATCGGGTGGAACCTCGGATCGTTTTAAAGCGAGGCTTCTAACAGGCGGGTGGGGGAAAGGGGTCGAAGGTAGAAACATAAAAGAAAAGGGACGAGAAGAGCCGGTGGCTTTTTCATTTTTCACACGAGATCCCTTGAGAGTGGCTAGACCCCGCTTCAGCCCCTCTTGGTCCTGCAAAACCTCACATCCCACGGGGCGCCGTTAGTAAGTTTCCGCCTAGTTTCCTCTGTAACACGAAGTTCCTGCCTGCTTGCTCCGTTCCCGAGGCTTCCCACAATCCGCCAACCCTAAGCACCGTGCTTACGGTATGCCCCGTGCTGCTGCTATCTAACAGAGGACGTACTGCTGGGGAACTGCTGCATCGTTTTGGGAGTACATCGCCTTCTGCATTTCTTCTTCATCTTCTTTTTCTTCGCGTTCCACTTCTTGTTCTATTGCTCTTCCTGTTGTTTTCCTTTGCTGGTTCCATTCATGTGCATTTTACCGACGAAAAAGCAAAGCAGCGCCCGCCATAATTCGAATCCTTACAACTCCAGGCAATGCGCGGAAGATGCGTCTAGACGCTCCCGCTTCTGCTCATCGTTCGCTCACGCGCTGGTGCAACCATAGAGGAAAACAGTGTAAATAGGATGGTCCCATTAACGTGAAATCTTTGCAAGCGGTTTGCCATATTTTGAACACTTGCACCACTAGGATCGCGTAAAGCCTCCCTGTTTCGCTAAACCCATCGGACCTGCTCTTCAATATAACTATTGCCTTATGTACTCGAGATTCGGATGCAAAAGGCTCTCTTCGAATGCCTTTTCAGAGCTGCCTCTGCTGCTACCCAAAGAAAGACATGCAATAGACGATAATGATTTGCCAATTTCGTCTGCAGTGCTGCGCTGGTCGGGCCGACTTTTAGCGATAGCATTTTAGTCTTTAGTCTTTCTGTTTCCCTCTAAGTTGCGTTTCCTTCCGGGTCGAGGAGCGATTCGCTAGCCTGATAGGACAGCTATATAGGACCCTGTTATCAACAAAGAGGTTTTTGAAAATTCTTTTTGCGCTCGGTTACGGGCCCTTTTCCAGCTAGCCGGTTTTACGTTGGCTCTCACTCCGGCGCGACTGATGCACATCCAAGTCTGGCGAACATTGCTTGACAAAATGCGTCCGCGTCTTTTCTGCTTTGCTCGCGACGAAAGTATCGTATGAATGAGCATTCTATATATGAATCTATCTGATGCGTATGCACAACATTCTCGAGCCGTCTTTCTGCCATCGTCCTGCTGACGCATTCATTTGCGCAGTCACAGTCTGTTTGACACAAAACATCCTTCATTCCCTTTAGCCACTAAGTGACTATCTGACTAAGTAAAGTCAATTTAAATTGAAGTGAAAAAAGACAGTCCTTTCATCGTGCGCTTACTGCAGGCACAAGTGGCCGAAGCAGTAACTTTCTCTTTTTAGGAATAATATCGGTGTCTAACAGTGGCCGCTAGTTCGGCAGTGCCTGCAAGCTTTCTGACTCCCTTTCTATGCTTCTTTCGATAACGCCGCGTAATTTTTAAATTAAGTCAATTGAAAGCATGTTCTGTGGGTGACTGCTGTTCCACCATTGTGCTTTCATTACCAGTACTATTGCTAGTTTGATAACAGTTACTACTGTTTCCAGAACTAAAACGAGCAAGTGCGCCGTCTGCGTATCAGTGTTCTGTGACGGCCTGTGCTTGAAGGAAACAGCTACTGCTGCGGGCAACAATACTCGCCGGCTACCGATACGAGTTCTGCATATCTGCAAAAGCCGGCGATGATGACAACGACAAGCACAAAACGGAACCCATAGACATGCATGATATGTGTACATGGAATAATATAAATCGAGGGTGTAAAGCGTGAGAAAAAGAAGCTGGTGAAAAATTGAAAACATAGTTTGACATATGCTTAGTAACGACACTGTGAGTGAGTTAGCATTTTTTTAAGACCCTTTGGGCCTCCCTTCATGTTTCCATCTAATTTTTATACCGTTACTTTATATAAGATGCAATCTGATTTGGTTCTGCATTCTCCTCGCAACTTCACATGGGTGATGCGCGGCACACGTAGCAGAAAAGTCAAGCTGCGTAAAGTCAAGCAGAAAACCCACTGAAGGAAGCCGCAAGTTGCGTAACGGTTTACAGTTCATTTCTTGTCCCTGGGTTGAGCATCGTCTCAAGTCGAGGGCTTAGCAGGCCATGGCAGCTGTTGGCCTGTTTGTCCGGCCAAATGCACGATGCTTAACTAGGCTCGAATTCTTTAACTAGCTCTGAACACATTTTCTAAGAGCCGCTATAGCAAAGCATCGCCCACACCTAACTTAAGTCTGGCAGCTTTCATTCAGGACGCGGCAGCCTCATTGTCCATTTGCTGGGGGCTTCCGGTCTGCCGAGCGTCGGCTGGATTCAGGCAAGCACGGATGGTCTTCAGTTCCCTTTGCCCGTCGAGGGTTCTTTGTATTAGCATAAGTGGTTGGGAAAGGTTCATTTTGGCCGGAATTAGAACGGACTCGACTTATTTCGTCTTGTCTTCGGTGCCGCTGACCTGCCACCTCTAAAACCCCCGCACCTTCGTTGGCAGCTATTGTAAGACATTCTCAAGCTAGTTGGAGAACGAGTGTGAAGGCAGACTAAGGAAGACGCGATAGGTAAAGCGAAAATGACCGACCGACCGACTGAGCTGGACCGGGTAGTAAGCTCGCAGAAACCGACCGACAGACGGTCAGACCGTCAGTTTATGGCCGTACGAACTTGATTTAATATTCGGCAAAATTAAATATGTACTTTGTTCATCTTATTCTTCTTTGCGGACGTGGCGGACATGGGGGCCACTTCTTCGTCGGCAAAAAGGAACAGTGAGATTATAACGCTAACGGGGGATGAACACTATTTTTACCCTCCTACCGTTTTATGCGAAAGCTGCTCAGGCAAAGCTGATCCAACATTGTTCTTAACTGTCTCTTCATTTATATGGAAAATGGCAATCGTCGGATTGACAGCGGCTATTTAGACGACGGCAACGACAATGCGGAGAGATGACTAGGATCGCGGCGGCCTTAGCGTCAAAAACGACCCCCTGACAGCGATCGCCATCACCGCTAGCACCGCCGGCGATAGCCGTATAGCAGCCCAGAGGAATTAAGGTGAAAAACTCATTTAGCAGTGGCAGCAGTAACAGCATGGGCTGTTTCGTCGAATGCCCTCTTTTTCTTTTTTCCCCTACTTGACTCGACTGCTCGCTCTGTATTTTTCTATCTGCTTTTCTCCGTCCCCCACTGGCTGAGGTGGACGGAGCGAGGCTAATTGAAAACTTTATTAACCTTCTTTTTTGCTCTACATTCACTTGCGTTCCTTTCCCTTTTCCGCTGCTGTCGGTTTCGAGGAAGGAGCGTCTCTTTCTGAGCACCCTGTGTTCTGAAACTGGGTGCGGCCAGTGAAGGACATCAGAAAACGAGTTTTTCTCTCATTTTCGCACTCATTCACTATCTACCTTTTTGAAGTCTCGCGAAGCGTCTCGTCGTGCCCCACAAAATATTCCTCGTTTTTGTCACTGTGGTTAGTCATATAATGGCGGCGACAAAGCGGGCTTGCTGCTGCCGTCGGCAAATAACGTGGTGGCTGGCATGGTCTTCGCCCTTATCGCCATCGCTATTTTCATAGAGCAGAGTCGCTGCCGCCGTCGGCCGAGATTTGGTGTCGAAGGATATCCTCTCTGTCTCTTTTTCTTCTTATCTCTGCACTACCTTCGCAAAAATGGATGAGCTCACTGACCTGGCAGCAACAGTAAAAACGGTAACAGCAGCAGCGTAGAACGTATTCGTAAGAACCGACGATCAAGCAAACGCACGTGCTTAATAGCAGACAGCCGTTTCGACTAACTGGGGGCGCCAAGCTGCTCACGCCATTACCGCCGTCGCATCTGTTGACGTTGCCCTATCTACCGCGTCTGTTGGGCCCGCACTGCTGGATACAGCCGGACCCTCAACGAAAATGACGATGCGAGTCATAGACGCGATGGAAACAGAGAGAAGAGAAGACCTGCAGAACGCCAGTTTGGAAAATAACTGCCTCAGTTCCGTGATGAGAGGAAACGAAGCCGAGGAGTGGCAAAGCGGCAGCGTAAGTAGAAAGACGACAGCGCCGAAGAAGAAGAGCGAAAAGGAATACACCGCCTATTCAGCCATCTTTGTGCATTTGTCACTTGGAGGCACCCTTGGTTGCCTGGCGAGAGCTCAAGGGCAGGAATGGCAAATCTGCTCCCTATTCGAGTTGCCTCGCTCACTCAGAACTCATATAGAAACTTCGCGCTACTTGGTTTCGTTTGCACAGCCGACGTCTCATCTTGAAGCAAATCGACATACTACCACAAATAGCGTTGAAAGTCCTAGAGATGCAGCTTCCTAGAACATCCGCAGTTAACTACGCTTCCCATAGAACTCCATGTATCTGCAATACGGAAAGATACAAGGAGAAAGATTTCAGATACAAGTCAGCGCATCGCGCCAATGCAACACTAAGAAACTAATGACAAAAGTAACAGGCGACGAGAGACAATTATCGTGCGATACACGATAGAGCCTTGCGGCCTGGCCACTTACTTCTTCAGAATCATTCATGTTGTCATTTGGATTATTATTACTATTACTTCTCTTTCGGCGAGCGTTCAATGAGTGAATCATCAACCATATCGTCGCTGTCTCTCGGGAACGATCGACTGTTACGATGAGCCTACGCGGTAGCGGTACCCGAGCGCAGACACAACGGACACGAGCATAGCGACAAGAGTGGAAAACGAATAATCAATACTTATGTAAAATAATGACTTCTAGCTTGATAGAATGATAGCTTTTCCACTATCCTTTTATCGGTACATTATTCCCTGTATTTTTATCCTGCTCAGACTCGCTCATTTTCTTCAACATTCTTGAAGAGCTCGCTACGAAACGGACCGTATTTAGCTTCCAAGTGTCGCTTCGCTGCTGACCTCTACACCCCCGGGTCAGAACGGCCAGCACACGTTCCCATAGAGTTGTTATGATCATTTGTAAATGTTAGCGCTTCCCTGTTCAGTGCGTCGCACATGTACCCGCCTCTTTGCTAGCTATTTTACGCTGTTTTCTGGAATACCGGCGCATTCCTGGGTAACTAAGTAACACGGATCGACAAAATCAGTATGTCCTTATTTGTAACGAGCACAACGCCCGTACGATCATACCACAGACGTTAATGAACATATTATATAGGAGGCCGCCGATGGGTGGAGAGAAGATACTGCTATTACTGTTGGTACTGTCTGAAACTATTCGATTAGTAAACTCTTCATGGATAGGACTAGGCCAGCGTATATAAATGAGTCAACGAATAGAGATGTGTTTCTTTTCGGAGAAGTAGCAGCACCCTGACGCACATGCTGGCGATGCCATATCAAAGTCATCTTCAATAGAGTAGCCTATATTTTTTTTACGTCGATCTGGTAATAATCGTCTCCTAACGGAATCATTCGTAACTATGCCGTTGCACTTCGTCTCTAGTATCAGTATTGCATAATTAAGTACTGCTTGTGAAGTCTTACGAGAGCAAAGAATTGAATTTTCTCTGAATTTCGGCAACAAATTTAGATATGCGGTTGGAATAAAGTGCAAGTGGATGGGTAATTAAAGCAAGTAATTTACTCGAAACATGGGCTATCACAAGAGCGGAAATATGCCGTTCTATTATATCTATATATTATCGTCTTGTTCAATGAGAGACATGATTAGGTTGCTAGATAGTAATCGTCGTTGGCAGACGTCACTGGCTGCATCGACACCGTTTAATGCCGCACCGTGACAGCGTGCCATAATGCCCGGCCAGGACGTCTTCTAAGAAAAATGTGCAGATCTTTTTTTTGTAAGCATTTTTTCTATAAGTTAGAAGTTATTCGAACTTAGCTGAGGGTCATTTATGACAAGTTAGTGTGTGCGTCACTATTCGATGTTTATCATTTCGAATCCGAAATCTTTTTCTATTTATGCCGAACAATTGATCCATCTGAAATCAACCTGTTATTTATCGGAGCCGATAGAGCTACGCATTATAATTTACAAGGGTGAAGCAGTTCGATGAACAGCTAAACTAATCGTGATAAGTTCATGAAGCTACTATACAGAAAACATAGTTAACCGTTCTTCTTCTTCGAACGTCTTCACTTCTGACCACCGTTATGTGACACGCTGATATACGAAATAATCTGATAGGCGTGTACCCGGCAAAACGCTATCACAATGGTGACGTGCCCAATAGGAGCTTGGTTGCGCTATAAGCGATTTGTGGCTCCGACAGTTGCTTCCGTGCGCAATATGGCACAGTTTCCCACTTTACAGTCAGTTTTAGCAGCGGCGGCTATTTCGTATCGCTTAAAGGCGCAAGCAAACAATCTACTTTTACTCAGATCGATTACGTTTCTCGACTAAGTTTCACTTCTTTTAACGAACTATATTCCGTTAGCTTATCTGCTGATCCGGCCTGCACCAACGAATGCTGAAACGGGCCGAAGCTAACCTGACCCGTAGAAGGGTAGCCATTTTACCCCGAATTAGCTCTCGTCATCCAGGAGCTGTTTGATCCTGAATCCGGGTGCTCTCCACGCAACGCCCGTCAGCCAACATGATCACTGCATGAGGGTAGTGTAGAGTAGATGATAAACGTGCGAACCGGAGTAACTGCTTGTTTTAACTAGTCAGCCTCCCAAACCCGTTGAAATCTCAGTTTGGCTTATTAGATTCAAACTAACGCAGAGTCTATATCCATCATCAGTTGACCGGCGCTGTGTCGAAGGCTAGCAGCTCCTACAATAGGACGATTAGCCCAGAATAGATTGGAACAGTTCTGATGGGCTTTATTTAGCGATCCGATAGGACCTCTTGCGTATCAGAAACGCTGAAAATGACACGCCGACCTGCCACACGACACGCGACTCGGTGCTGTTGTAACTACCAATAAATGAATAAGTTGTTCAATATATCTCTGATGTGTAGATGGTTTTTAACAGAATTTTTTGATCGATTACATTTTGAGAGGCAGGTATCAGGTCTGAACTCTCGAGATAATCCGAAATTTAAATAAAATTTCGATCATAAATATTAAGCGAGCCACAATGATTACAATATTCTCGATACAACTATTGGCTTACGTCACTAGTAAATAAATAGGCCAGTAAAATTAAATAATACAATAGATTAGATAGTCCGAACTGAATTGGTTCTCTGGTCCCTCCAGTCTATAGGTCACTCAATGAGTAGTCATTACGCCGACTCATTTGATTAGCCGCAGGAGTTGAACAGTGCCGGCTGTTGTTGAAAGCGTCCGACGGCATCGTCGGGTAATGTTTGACCGAGTGCGACGTCATGGCCAGGCAAAAGCTAGCATCGCTCGGCGGGCTGTTTCAGCATTAACCAGCTTTGTACGCGCTGCAGCAAGCCGAGGTTATATGTCGGGGTCGAGATACGTGGGGCGCTCATACATGCTCTCCACGCATAGATACACACACACACACACGCACGCACACAACTTCCTGCCCACAAGTCACAGCAGGAACTGACTGTGGTCTCTTTCCTAATCTGTATGGTGCTCGATTTGCTTTTCTATCGCCCAAAGCTCACAGTCGCGATGGACACGCACGCCTGACCCATAGACCATACGCACCACTGCTAACAACAGCAGCGGCTTCCACGATGTACGTATAGATATAGCACACTGTATGACACTTGTATGGGTCAACGACGGCATCGAACAATCGGTAACTACTCGACAGTCGGCGAATATAGCTTGAGCGTGTGAGATAGCGATACAAGCGCGTAGGCGGCCTTCCTACCCTAGTATTTTCCTACCGATTACACTGGAAAATAGGCTATGCACCGGTTCTTCAGGGCTTCTACTCAAAGTCAATTAAACGCTGTGAAGCTCTGAGCGAAGCGAATCAACACGGACCATCGCGCATGCAGGAACTCGTACTTCGGTTACGTATATTCGAATACGACGTCGTTGAGGAAGCGCGCTATGGAAACACAGATGACATTTAGGAACAGACGGCTTAGCGAAATATGAAAGGATATTTTGCACATGCGCCGAATTTCGTAGCCTACCTCCAGGCTGGCATCTTACGTTCCGAAATGGAAAAAAAGCATAATTTTTTGCATGGATTGTCATGATCAATATACGTTTTTATCCTGTCAAAAAGCGTTGCTAATGTATCAATAACATCTATTATAGTAATAGCGTCAATCGGCGGACCTTTTTTAAACTTAAGAATCTTTACTATAGTATCGTGCTAATGCCAGTCGAGCTACGATACGCATTGGAAATGCTCACACGTTTTGCCAATGTATCAAAAGTGTCCGTCGGCGGGATACAATCGAATAATTAGACTTTTTTTTTCTACGAATTTATGCTCTACGTGCTGAGTCCGATAAGGCCCCGCCACATATCGAAACAATAGCAGATGATCTCGATAGTGGTATTTGGTTCGTCCTGCAAATGGATACCCGTCATAGCGTGACACTATGACTGCACCGTCACTGAGTGACTATGTATGGCTACTTTTACTGTGGCGTATTCAAATCAGATTGCGATTTGGCTTGTTTTAATTATTACTCTGTCAGTAAAGGACATGTTGGTGTTGCCTAGTAATTAATAACAGTCGATTAGATCGTGCTGATAGACTGACCTAAGGGCAACGAGCCAGAACGGTATATATTAACATAAATTAACAACGTCTCAAGGGTTCGGCGACTTAGAACTGGGTCCATGAACCTCTTCAAAGGATCAGATGCGTACCATGACAGGAAAAATCAAAGCACAGCTAGAACTGTATTAGAATGCAGAAGATGCTTTTCTAAACACTATACGATTAGCTTTGATTAAGTAATAAGTCATTTTCGAATCATCTGTTCAGCGCAGCTGCCCAATTTAATATACAAGCATAGCTTATTATCTAGCGTATTATACGGCAGAGGACAACAGAATAAGCAAAATCGACACGCAGCTGATTAGACATGAAAATTGACGGGCCAACTCAGCTAGTGACACTTCTGCTGCTGTTGTGCGAGGAACAAACAAAAATATAGATCCGCCAACATCATTCCATCATCGATTTGATAGCGTCTATAGCCAGCCTATTTCTGTACAACGCTCATATTGTAGCTAAGATAGCTATTGCACTTGCTAACTTATTGAGCAGTTTTTCAATTGCCCCCCCCCCCCTCCTCGCCTGCCCTCTCGGCTACGTTTTCGAGAAACGTGGTAATTTGAATGCACGAACCTGGTCAGTACCGGATTCCCGCAATGGGTCAGTGCAGTATAGAGAATACAGAAGAACAAAAAAATAATAACAACTTAACAGTATAGAGTCGCAGCAATGCCTGTGATTGCTATTCACGATTCGTTCTACTTTCACAAAGCAACATTGTGCGTTGTTCTTACAACAGGCAGTTATTGGATCGTCTATAATGAGCCATATGACTACCATGTCTATCAGTTATTCAAACGAATTATAGTTGTCAATATTGGAGACCATCCCAGACTTTCATGTGCCGTTCAGGGGGTCGGCGGTGTGTCAGTCGGGTTGTCCGTTATATATTGTTGTCAATCATCGTAGTAAGCGCGAACGGAAAGAATGTCGTTTAGCAAAGTTTGACGCATTTTTTGCCGCTGTCAGCCAACGAGCCTGTTAGCCCTTAGTCCCGTGTGTTAGCCTTTTGGACTGTGTGTATGGCCTGACACAGCGCGGTCCGGACTATCTGGACAGGACATAGTGTAAGGTTTTGCGAGATGTAGGACGCTTTTTGGCTGACTCGGCGTCTCCCCCGCTTCCAACAGCTTCCCTGTACGTCCCTTTGCGCGCAGCATTTCCCCATTATGGCCAGCACTAACTACAGCCCCAGTTCTCACCAGCCTCTGAAATGGACCCCGCTACGCTTGCTGCTTTACGAAAAACCGCCTGAGATCTGTCGTGCAAACGCCTGTAAGCATGGCAAACTAGATAGGTCGTCGACTTCAGCAGTGCCGGAGAACGTAGCGACAACGATAAGGGGCAAATGTAGCTCTTCCGCTGAAACAGAGAGAGCTGACGGTATTGAGCAAGCTACTACTCCACTACTCTGTTCAGAGGATTCGAGCATTTTGTGGCAGCAATGCGGCATGCAGAACCTGCAGATTGCCAGCTGCCTTTTAATACTGACCTGTGCTAATTTATGTATTTTACAGAGGTCACTTTGAAAGTGATTTTGGTGGAACTACATAGGAAGATAACGACAAAAAGCGTACGAAGATGACCAGACGCGGATTCAACTTTTTCAAACGGCAGTACCACAACAAACAAACGAACAGGCATAGATTACACTTACCACAACACAGATGCTTGCAAGAGTGTCCAGCTTTAGCATGTAGAGCGAAGTGTAGTGCATCACTATTGCATGGCCAAAAAACGTTTTGAATGCAGTTGCGTACATATGAGAAATACGGTGAGGTTTATCGGAGGAAGCCCATGGGTTCCCCTCAGTCTAGTGAAATAGCTTGTGAAGAGTCGTCAAAAAGAAATCTAGTGTAACTGAACAAGGTTAGGCCTGTTTTGTCAGTCAGTATTCGATAAGAGGTTCTATCTTTTAGTTTTGGGGGTTCTTTGAAAATAGATCCACAGTGTGCTGCAGTTTTCCTTACGTAATACGTGATGATCGATACGCTGAGCTAAGCAGATGCCGTCACTTCAGGTAGCACAAAAACATAACTCAGCATCAGCAGCTGTATAATATAAGTAACAGCAACATTAACGACTTCCCTATCAATGCTAATCCTACGGAGCCTATTCGCATCTACAACAGCCTCGCGTTCATTCTTTCCTACGACGGATCTCTTTGCCCTACGGTCTTCTGTTATCATAGAATAAAATCTAAATAGACTGGCTTAGGTTACTCTACCGCATGCCCTGGCGTGCTGCCTTAAAAAGCACGATCCTCGTAGTGGAGTAAACCGAAGGAAATGCCCTCTGCACGGCGCCGCATGCCTGTCCTGTAGTAAGCGGCGCCAAGCAAAAGGCGAGATAAAGATCAACTCGAGGAAGCACGTCGCGAGTACATTGGTTTAAGTAAAGGATGGGTAACGATAAGCTGCAAAGTGCTGGAACGAGGAAAGAGCGCAGTGTTGTGGAGTGCAGCTATGGAATAGCAACGCGACTATCAGTATAAAAAAGGCTCCGACTAAAATATGATGTTCAGCTCAGCCTCCTAGCAGTGTCGTTCTCTGTATTGTGCCTTTCGGGGTACACCAATTGCTCTAGGACCCTCCGCGCTTGGACGAGGACCCTCGAGTTGAGCCACACCGACCTGGCAAGCGCTGCTACAGAAAATAATTAACTATACTTACAAGGGAGGTCGACTCCAGCGCCATGCAGATGTTACCGAAGCTGCCGGTGCTGAATATAGTATTTCATCAGAACTAGATACATAGTTATTGCGTACTCGTATAAAACATTGCCGATGCAGTTAAACGGCTATAATATATGTTTCGATTATGTACATTTCTATAGTATCTCCATCACGGGAGCTGTGGATGCCGAGCTAAGAGAGAGAATAATGTATAGTGGTATGAATGAAGCAGGAACATTGACACATCGCCAGTCCTGCCGCCGATCTACCGTAATAGGACCCGATGAACACAATATAACCAACGACTAGACAGCAGCTATCCAACAGTCAGACAACACACATTCGCGTGAGCTACCCACGCGCAGGCGTGGCCGGACGGCGACGGTCGACGGGCTTCGTTCTTATAAAAATTGATATAGATGAACATCGGTACACAGAACATGCCGTTGCAGAAAGGCAACAGACGGGAAAGCCTCAAGAGACATGCTAGGGTTGTACAGCAGGAGCAGCACAGGAAACTTAGCCGCTATATCCATAAGCTGGTCGAGTGTACACTGTATGTGTATATATGTGTGTGCAAGTGTCTGTCGGTATGTGGGATGCAGGTTGCAGGACGGTGGCTTAGTGCATCCTTCGTTGCCGCTGCTCCTGTGTCCTTTTCGTGTGTTTCGCTTCTCGGGCTTTGGCTTTAGGTTCTTTCGCTGCCTAACCTTTTCTGGGAATTCGATTTGCCTGTTGCCGTTTCGTTCCACCTGGGCTCGTTCTCTTGACGTTGCGTCGTCCCCTTTCTTACCAATATTTTTTATGCGGCCACAAAGAACTGCTATGCAAAAGTCAGCTGCAAGGTGCTTCTGTCTCGGCAGTGTGTGTGCCTATGTGGTAAACTGCTTTCCGCGCCTAAAGACCACTGTTACCGCTGTTTCTAATGCTGCGAGTGTCGCCTCATACGTACACATGTTGTTCTCATATGGATTACTGCCAGGCTGACACTAAGGCTGATATTCTGTCAAAGGATCAGGTTGGTTGCCATAAGCGGAGAAGAGTGACTGAAGGAAACAAAGCTAGCCAGCGACCGTGTCACGGTTTTTGTGCTCTGGCCGTATTTGGCCCGAAATCATACAGACACCACCATTCAACTTCACCGCCGCTTTACTAAAACAGTATGAGAGCGCCAGCGACAGTTGTGTGAGTGTATTTGTGTGGCTTTATGAAGGCTAACGCCCTTTCTGATTTGTCAGTAACCGAGAAATAAGAACGTCGGTCTCCTCGTCCCCGGCTGTTTCCATTCATATCTGAGACCGCTTCCAAAACACCCGCGCAGGAACTGTCGTTTTTCCTGCGTTCTGCTCTATGATGCTCATCTTGTCTGGAGCACAGCAAGCTATGAGAGAGGTACGGCTTGTGGTGAAAATCTCGAACAGCCCGAGAAGAGATGATGCTAGTGGCAAAGTCATTGCCGCCGCTGACGCAACATCTACTGTCTGGCCTGCGCTTCCGTTTCGATGGATATGTTTTGCCTGCAGCACAGATTTGTATCGATCGTCGTCAACCTCATGGCCAACACGGGCAACGAAAATACAAATGAAGATGTGTCTTCTCCATTCGCATCAAGAGCATAGCACGCAGATGCATGCATGTGTGTATGTGTGTGGTCATCCACATGTAAGTTCGTTGGGTATACAAGCTTGTTGTCGGTCGATTTGGTAAATCGTTCACTCACTTATTCGTTCTTTCGTTCGTCCATAGGTCCGCCCTCCACTCTCCATCCCGCCAGCAACCGACCAGCTATACCTCCAATATGTGCCCCGCGCATTATCACTGAAATAGCATAAACGACCGACTCGCAGTGGGGAATGAGTGATACTAACAGACAGGACCGAGTACCTGGATAGGGGCCAACAGACAGCGACAGATAGACAACGAGAGGCACGGAACAAAAACAGCCCACAAATATTTCTCGTCATATTATCGTCCTCGTGCACGTTATTTTCCTCTGTCCTGTATCTATCGTACGCAGAAGAGAGAAAACAGCATGGATCAGTCTATTTGCCCTTTCTGCTGCTCGCCGTCATTCGTAGTGCACAACAGCATGGGTACGTCTGCCTTAGCCACTGCGCTGGTGCTATGGCCAACGCACGCGAGAGCGACACCAGAAATGGGAGATAAAAGCATAGAGAGGGAAAGAGACTGAGAGAAAGTGAAGACTTAGTAGTAGTAGGTTAGTGTGTGAACGGGAATAAAACTGTCCTAACACCGAGGTGCCTGCTCACCGCTGCAAGAAGAATACGTAGAAATGTTGTCTGAACACATTTGTCCATCCATTTATATGAGTGAATGAATAACTGTGTATCTAGTTGTCTCGGATTGGCTTTTTTTTTTCTACTCGACGTGCGTTGTTTCTGTAGTGACGTCAGTGTATACGACAATGTCCATACGAGTCTGTGTCTGTATCTCTATTCCCTATAGGGTAGGGTCGACAGGGGTAGCTCCGTAAAAGGTGTAGTAAACTAGCCGTAAAGAGCGAAGTGGGTTGGATGGCGAGGACGGGAAATGAAGGCTGTATCATAACCTTCCAATGCCATCTGTTGTAAGATGTGAAGGCAAAAAACTTACGAGGGCGGCTTCGCCGTATGGATAACTAGCTAGATGGTTAAGGAGTTTTCCGGTAGCCTGATGTGGAGTTTGCAAACCCGCTGGCCATCTTTGACATTTGCAACAAAAATCGGATGGTTCTATTTAGCGCTCTCTGTCTCCCTTTCTTCCTTCTCTTCTCTCTCGCTGTCTCTCTCCGCTCTCTTTTGTCAGCGAATTAAGCGGAATTGAATGGAATAATAAAATGAATAGCCCATCGGCTTTTTTAATATTGGCTACCGGCTCATGGACAGATCTCGGTGAAGGCAAAGACAAAAAAAGTTTTTTAGGACGGAATATACAGTAGCAACACGGTACATAGTATCATAGACATTTTATATATTTTTATTCCCCACATAAAGTATGAATAGCTTATAACTGTCCTTTGAGTAAATTCACATTCTATTATTAGAGAGGATGGTAGCCGTATTACGGTTAATTAAGACAGATGTTATAATAATAAGACTTGAAGAAATAGGTAAAATATTAAAGGCTAATTCAGTAAATATTCTTGATACCTGAACAAATTCTAAAATACGCGCATTGGTCTCTGTCGATCTCAGTCAAAAAGAATCAATATTGTCTTTCACAAAAGCGATTGACCCTAAAAGGTCGATGAGCTGAAAGGAGTCTATAAGTTTAAGCTGAAAAACGCGCCCGACTTCCTCGTATAATGTCCCCATTACACACTACGTTTCTTAGACTGGGTTGAAAACCCAGTACCGTCTGATCTGACATTAATGAACCTATTTGAACGCCTACTGCAATCTTGACCTATACTTTTAGCCTTAGAGAAACGGTGGTGCGTTGCGCTACTCTTTTTTTCTGTAAATTGATACTCAGTCTTTCATACATGATGCTCAGTGTCATAGGGATACTTTCACTTGTTAATCTATTTACAATGATGGACAATATCGCTCGTCGCTTTGAGGATCTACTTACAGTGACCTGTGACTGGTATGAGAATCAACATCGCCCTGCTGGAAGGCTGTTGTGCCGTTGACTATTAAAATAATGCCTTCACGATGCTGTCAGCTTGATTGTTAGGTACACAAATTTGGTCTCGTTTATCTATCAGGTTGTAGTCAGCGTTTGGTGTTTGACATTGGTGTGGCTTTCCCTACCGCTCGCATCCGTTCAACGTAATTTCGCGGTAACCGAATCAGTTTCCCTCTAATTTAATATTGTTGCTTCCCATCCGTTCTTAAAGACGCTTATAAGAGGGAAATAGATTGGGGCTGAGTTGAACGTGTGCCTATTACTATAAACCTGAATGGACCTGTTCGGGCTCAGTCATTCACTGTACTACTGGCCGAATAGGCTTCTAGCAGTACATCCACCTAGCCTCAACAAAGATAAGCAATTCAAAAAACATCGTTTTTAATGTCATAAACAGATGCACACATAGGTGTATATCAGATCTTCTGACCAGCTGTATGAATTCATCAGGCAGCCGATTTTTGCAGCGAAGTAATACGCCAGCTGCGGACGTTTTATCTCAGAGGATGGATCTCTCACCTATGTCTTTCTCGTTTAGTGCGGTCGAACATTGTATGTGTTTCGATTTAGTATTCTCCCTTATCGTTCATCGTTTGCCAAAAGCACACGAGTATGATATAAAACTGCAGAGTTCTCCGCAACACTGTGTCTTTCATTTGTGAATATATTCGGTACTACCTTATCGGCTCCACATGCAGTCCGTATACACGAGAGTCTGTTCGTCCTAGAGCAGCTTGCTCGCTCGCTGCGCTGTGTTAGGGGAGTACCCAGTTGCTATTTCAATGACGACGAGTGGATGGGCGAAATTGAAAAGAGCCGTGGCGCTTCTCTCATCCATCAGGACGGTAAGCTTTGTAGTCTCCACCTGTTATTCTTGTATTCTAACTGCACAAAATGTCTCAGAGGACGAGCCAATAGGGAAGCATAATGCGATATGATTATTCAAGGTAAGATTCATCACGGTATCCATATTGAGTAGCTTAGGCCAGTGGATAATATATGGGAGATAATTTTTTTTATATGAGCTTCAGGACTCGCATAAGACACTTTGGAAAGTAGCGTACGACTAATTTCTAGCAATGTATCGTCAATGGTTCTAATGAAAACAATAGACTATTTCGTAAATTTACATGATAATCATAGTAAATATCGCTATATATGCTAAACGAAAATATAAATATATTAAACGGATGCCTGTATCAATTTAATGTGAATTGTAACTTAGTTTGCCTATCTAGGGGTTTCATTAGGCGTCACGAAATTGCAAAGATAAGTTTTCAGAGTTAAAGGGTATACTTCATGACTTTTACTTCAATCCAAAAGTGCTTACAGCGCCGTGAAAGTTACCATTTAACTCTAAATTAAAGAGGCATTTCTCATGATTCATTGTTAGTTTTAACAGGTGTTGTATGAGAAGTATGCAAAAGGACATGGTAAAGGATGCGTTAACTGATTCGAAAAGATGCACATTAAGGCCGAATAGCTCACACAGTAGTGATGATTTGCAAAACAAAAAAATGTCATCTATTTAAATTCTACATTTCGAGTTTTACGTTCGGTATCGCCGTTAGGCATTCCACCACACAGCTCGCTGGCTGTCCGCGCCCGGATTTGAACCCAGACCACAACATGGCCCTAAGACTAACAGGCAGATGTGTCATCCACTAGGCCATCACGGGCACCCTGCTTACGTGACAATAACGTTAACAAATAAAAGACGCTAAAGAAAATCAGCGGGCAGAATGCTATCCTATCCCACCCAGTGGCGGTCTGCGGGGACACTGGTTCAATCGTCTTTATCGTTGTACAGCGTTAGTGGCACTCGGAGTAGGCTATCGGAACCTATTCGAAAGAGCAATAGACTTTTTTTTTTGCGGAAACGATATCTTTACCTTGATAATTGACTATTATCATTCGACGAATACAACGCGAACAAAAATGTAAATGCCACTCCATAAATAGAAATTTTAATATTACATCAATAATATATGTTTAAGAACATGTCCATTGGTATAATTCGTACTAGATCCGTACAGAAAAGAAAAATATACTCATTTTTATAGATATTTTACTCCTTACGAGTCTTGAGCCACCTTTTGCTTTTGGGCGTAGACTCTGTACCTTAAAGAATAAATACGAATTTATTACAGATGCTTTACTTATTCAGAGCTTATCAGTTTCACAAATAAAAACTCGCAAAGCAGTTACTATTACCATCTATTGCCTTTATCTTACCATCCAATAAAACTTTATTGTGATCAACCGGTAATGACTTGTTAGACAATTCCTGTTGGAACTCTATAAATATAAACAGATCTGTATAATATAAATTTTGAACATGCTTCAAATACTTCTAGACAATTAGCAGTTCTCATCTGCCAGGATTTCGTAGGTTTAAGAACAGCGTCCTATCATCTATAGCAAACTAAGCAAGTGCCAAGAACACAGACGAAGGATCCGGGACCATCAACGAGCAAATAGGAACCCTTCTACATTCGCCTTTACCTTATTCAGCCATCAACTTCGGTCTCCACGTGTTTCTTTGTACAGTGAGATAGAAACAACCCCTTGATTTGACCCTCACTTATAAACTATTTATTCTTTACTACGCTAGTAGGGAGCTCGCCCAAGTCCGAAATTGTTAAATTGTATATAGCTACATCCTAGATACACGCTAGGACTCACCCGCAGACCCGTGCACTCTCGCGCCTAATCAGCTAGCTTACACAGTCCGACGAGGGGGTATTTACGTGCCAATAGATGTGTGTTCGCAGGAGTGTGTACTGGTGTCGGTGTAAAAGCGCATTCCCAACCCGATCATCCCACACTCTCCCCAATCCCCCAGCCCCTTCGAAATGGCTTATCGGACGCCGTCAGGAACTCAATTATGGAGACGGGTTCTGCTTGGCTAGCCCGTGCGTACTATATGTATAACTATTATTGCATATATATGCGTGCATTTACATACGAAAGATAAATACATTATATATTTCTCTTAGCTTATCTGCTAGGATCGAGAGACTGTGTTCACATTTGTATCACTTTTGTGGTCTATTACTAGTATAACGAGATACCTGCCATTTGCTAGCACTCATTGGACAATCGAGAAATAGACAACTCGGACAGGATGACGGCAGCATTAGTAGTCAATGGTTATCTGTTTTACTATGTCGTTATTCTGTAGTGTAATACAGTGTAGCTACTGTACTTTACCAAGAAAAGCCCGTTAGAGCCCGTTTCCATCTGTTTCTTTTTATCGCCGTCGAGCTCATGCCATCATTACTTCCTAGGTAAACTGTTGTCTAGCTAGAAACTGAAGTGCGAGACAGCACACATACGTCTATATGCTTATGACAAAAGGTTGACTGGAGTTAGTAGGCTCTCCATACCTCTGAAGCCCACAACCCTCACCCGGCCCATCACACAACCCTCACATCTTCCCCGGCCCACACTTCAATTATCGAGTTCACTCTTCCATGTGCGACGACGACAACGACTGTACATAAACCTGGGTTAGTCAAGCTGTCCTTTGCTGTGAACTACTTCACCTCGAACAGCTCTACCCCAACTACATTCATCTAGCTCTCCATTCGAATCAGCTATAGTCACTACTCCTTCGCCTTCGATTTGAGATCTGCTTTTCAGTATCATGGGAATAGTAGATACGATGGTGGCGAGATCAGTTGCTAGTTAGGAGGTAGCTACCTGGATGGATATGTAGTATAGTGCAGGAGCGGTTTCTTCTTTTTTCGGTTCGCTACATAGAACCGTGTTAGTTAGTCGTGTGCTGTAGATATTCTTCGACAACATACTGGCTTCGCGGTTGTATACCAAGCTAACCCATGGGCATCGCGACAGCTCTCAGCTGGGGCCGCGTCGTTAGAAGATGACGCTAAAACGCCGTAAAACGACAACGACTCTTCTCAATGCGACGCAGATGAGTCATCTAGTGTCAGGCAATCGGTCCATGTTGAGAGAAGACATTGTCCAATTGCTACTGGCGATGTTAGTCATGCCCTATGCCAATCCAGTGTTAGAGCATCTCTGGACTACTTGTGGACCACAACAGATCGCTGTCACGAATTGCTTTGAATTCCACCAAAGTTATCGTACAACGACGACAACAATTCGTTTTCGTGGATAGCAGCACCATATACGAGGACTGGGGGTTGCTCCGTACAGAATGGAGCTCAGCAAGAGACGACCCGAAGAGCTGACGGGGTCCCCTCTGAGGGTGAAGATTCAAGGGGCGATTCTAATGTGGTATAGCGGGACGGGAAATTCGCAGCGAGGGTATCTTTGTAAGTTCAAGTGAAACACAGCCCTGTTTTTACAGCGTAGTAGTAGTAAGCTTACGATCAGTAGCTCCCGTCGCAGCTCGTCGGGTATTACTGAACAGACGGGAAATTTTGGGAAGGATGGTACAGGCAGAGCTCTATATGTAAGAGATCTCCGGATACTTAATGTATTATAGTTTACATTATCGTTAGCTGTTGATGACGGCCATAGTTACTACGTACAACTGTGCGGCTGCTCATCAAATGGCATACTATCGAAGCCTTAAACGCGTCCGCAAGCACGAATTATGACAGCTAAATAGACAACCTTTGCATCACAATTAAAACTCTATCCCTCTTGCATAGTATAAGTCTACCTACATTAAATAAAAAATAAAATTCAGAAATACAATTATACCTTCTCCGTTGGAGACCGTGGCTTTCTCTCGAAGAGTTTATCAGCGAGATACCCTTTGATAAATTTTGACCTTACGTTATTTAAAGTCCGACACGCTCTACACGGCAAGAGTCGCGATTTAGCGTTTTTCGAAACGCAAGACCAATATGACAATTATTCACTAGATGGATAGAAATCGTATATAGATTTAAAAGCCGCTTCAATCCACCTCTACTAAGACAAATGCCCTTTAGGGTGGCCGGCACCGTTGTTAGTCAAGTGCTTCGTAAAGTAGGTTTTAGAGCTGACATTTCGAATTCGAATCTCGGGAACTGCAAAGATTAATGTGTCTAAATGAGCCAAGTTGGATCAGTTACTGGGTGCATGTTGTCTTCTCTCGATCCGGACCTCGTTTTCGTCGCCAGCGCCATCGTTGGTGGACGAGAGGTCTCAAAAGGCCACTTCAGTCAAACCAGAACCCATCTCGAGCGGCAAAGGGGTTCGTTCGTACGCAGAAGTGGGTGGGCGGTTGGTCAGGTTGACAGCTGACTCGTCGCCGTGATCTTCCTCAAGATCGACTAGTGAGCAGCAGCAACCCAGCTGACTTTACTGAAGTCGAGTTTCGCGGTGGCGAAGGAGCACGTCTAGACAGAAGGAGACACAAGAGAAGGAGACACAAGTGACGGCATTTGATCGGCTATACCCAATACAGAAAGGAGGATCTAGCGGTGGCGGAGTTGTAGCAACAATGGCAGGATAAACGACATAGGGTGTTCGTGTCTCGTCTCATCCCATCCTATTCTCTAGAGTTGGTTTAACTTGCCACTGAAGGACCGGCTACGGTGAGCAGTGAGTGAGACGGCCACGGCAGCAACGGTGTCCTCGCAGCGGCAACGGCAGCAGGTTTTCTACATAGTATGTCTGTCTGCGTGAGAGTAGTGAGTGAGTGCGACACGGACAGTGTGTGGTGGTCCGTATTAAGGGCAATATTGGCAAGGTCCTTGAAGGCGGCGATATTAAAATTCAGTTGACGACTCCCGCATACTCAACGACTCTCTCGGCACTCAGCTAAGCCTCTCTTTCTAACGCTCTGCCATAGGCAGCCCATAGTAGACTAGAAGGACCGATGACTGCAAAGCAATCGACGACGAAGCCAACGACAGCGAATACCGCTACTATTTACCACAGGCACCCAGCCACACATAGGAAGACAGAGAAAGATTGAGCGGCTGAGAGAAGAAGCGTGAAAATCTTTAGGGTTATTGCTTAGGCTCTTCTATACGTAGGTTAGCTAGGTGAGAAGGATAGAGGAGTACCGGCGTATGGTGCAACGCCAGAGCTTCAAAAGGCCTTCGGGTAACATCTCACGAAAGCTGGAATGAGGTATGAAGGAGGTGGTAGAGGTTGGCTCGCGCACCGTATACAATACCTTGGCTGCTGCGCTCGCGCTTCTCAAGGACGAAGCGTTGCTCAAGAAAACTACGCTTAAACACTGAGCTTAGACACCAACATAGCCATGGTTTTCCCTTGACTACTGATACTTTTACTAAGCAGCCTCGGTACGAGGACTCGTGCACTGCGTTCCTTAGGCTGTTTACAGCAGAGACGTGCGTTGCATACAGAGTCCTTAGCGCGAAACGCTAGCGGAAACCAACACTGCGTCAGTAGTATATTGAACGCACGACTCACACCGCAAGCAGTGAGCATCATGCACGTCAAGCCATGGAAGCTTCTTCGCGTTGGCAGGCAACGAATGTTTGGCCTACCGCATTACCTAGTTGCTACACCACATATATGCGAATCTCAAGAAATGGCTAAGTCTTATCGTTCCCCACTTAAGGTTGTTTGTGGCAACAGCCTAGACTGACATTGGCGAACAAATCGTTGGCGCTAGTGTACGCTGGATAATAAGCGCCCGCGCTCAGTGCTCCGGGAACCACCGAAGCTACAATAGGAGAGGAACAGAGATGGAGAAAGTGTGAAAAGGAGACAGACATATGAAAAGAATATATCCTGGACTGCGAATATGGTATGGCATAGCGAGGCGTGGCCAGCAAGGCCAGCTGGGGCCAGAGAGCAAAGCTATTAAAGCGGGCTTAGTGGTCGCTCCGTCGGAGGTCACTGGCGTCGATGGTGGCTAGCTGCTTGCTGAACAGATATCCGACTTGAAGGAGAAACCCAAGCGAACCGACAAGCCGCACGAATTGGGGATTACTGCGTCATCGTAATCCTCGCCCGTCAAGGAGCTCGCCAAGCAGCTTGCTAGCGGAGCGGCGTCGACGTCACCATCTCCACTACTATCGACTCTCTGCTATCCCACCGGTGGAACCGACCATACGAATAGTTCAGTCCAGACCAAAGCGAAGCCCAGCATTTGCTGGCCAAATTCGCTAAAAATCCCAAAGGCCCCGAGCTCAGGCATACCCGCATTCACAGAATTATAGGCGGCAACAAAGCAGTCTATTTAGCAGCATAGCTATAGTGCCATTGACGTCGTAGTTCTATACATGGGTTCCTTGGCTTGCTCCCAATCGTTGCTTGGTCAGTCAGTCTATGTCGCCTCGCCTGTCACAGTGGCGGGCTCCAAGACGTAGAGAATTTGTCGTTTGAGGTAACCCCATCCATCTAAGTTAACTGCGCTCGCGTCAATAGAGGACGAGAGAAAAGAAGAGGGACGAAGGAAGAAGCTGCGCCCAGCAGTTACGGTGTTTTCCTCTGTTGTCCGGCATCTGCCAATAACAGGCGTCGTGACACAAACCAGGCGCGCGTCCGTTGCGTAGCAGCGTGGTAGTCCTAATACGCTGTTGGATCTGTGGAGTCGATGAAACGGCATGCGTCATCTCTGCGTGCGGCAGAAACAGGGCAAACCAAAAGGCACCAAAAGGGGACGCCGCGGGAAGCATAGCGGAAAACGAACCAACTAAGGAGCGCACGAAGAAGCAGCAACCGTCAGAATCGCTCATGATGCCTGCGAGAGATGGCATTATGCTATGGGCCGAGGTCGGAAACGAATAACACTCGCACGACAGCTTTGTGCATACATGACAAGGGTGAACTGCTCGGAACTAGCCGCCAACAGATCAGAGGCAGAGATGCCGAGAGCTACAGTAGCTGTCATCTGGCAGTGGTTCTTTAGAAGAGGAGGTCAGTTTAGCTACAGGGACCCTGTATTTGCACTTCCTGAGATTCGATGATCATAAGCACTGCCACGCTTCTACGTTGACCTTGACTTCAGCTAGTTTTAATTCTCGGCTCGCAGTTCCTCTCGATCCAGCACAAGACATAGGCATATGCGCTTTTATGGTGCGAGATGCACACATGCCTAGCCACGTGCGAAGTCATCCGGTATAGCGCCGGTACTCGCGGAGGGACTCGAAAACAATACAAGCTAAATAACCCACCCATACAAAGCAATCCCCACGGAGCGTCCCTGGAAATATCAACTCCCGCTGAGCACAGCGAGCTTTAAATTTTTTCTGATGACCGCCTCGCCAAACAGCAGGCCACACGACTCTCATGATGATAATCATCGTCAACGGCAACAATAGTGACGATGACTATGACAACAATAACAACAGCAGCTAGGTCCCCGATAGACGATGACAAGAACGGTAATAGAACCCTATTGCAGGAAGTTGTCAAGTTGAAAGCTGAGTAAATGAACAGAATTCGCACAGGTGGAGTAAGCCAACAGCTGCCTTTCCCATTTTGAGCAGAAGGTAAAACAGTCGATAATCAGCCTTATACCTGTTGTATCACCTATCTATCTAGTACTCATAGATACGCCATGAACGCATCTGATTTATACGCTCGTAACGTATCTATTACTTTTATTAGTTTTAGTTTATTAGGGACTTTTATTACTTGCTTGCGTGACCTAAGCACAGCCTGTTATATCGGATATTACGTTTAATCATAATAATTACGCGTACGTAGATACGACTTTGCGCAAACCGCAAAACGACTGACCAGAGGACCAATTTGCATATATATATATATATATATACACCTTGTGGCTTCTTCGCGCAGGCCAGCACATACAGATATGCTGAACAAATCAAGTTAAAAAGCTCATGGCCTTACAAGAGCATATATGTGTTCAAATTTAATCAATGCGACTGCATACATAACCTATATAAACACGAGCTCATTGATATGCTAATTGTTGTATATATGGAGAGAGTGAGTGATACGATAGCAAGCTTGTAGAGAGTACATACATCGGCCTCAACCCATCTCTGTAATAGCATATGAACGTCCTGAACCTCTGAGGGTAACATGATGAACGCTGAGAAGATAGCCACAAATAATGGATGAAAATTTAAAGATTCGTATCTTCACGAAGCTACTCACGCTTATGGTAGGGGTTTAACTGAGGGTCACAAATGAGACTATCATTAGCAGTCAAAGGTCTAGTCTGGTCTGGCTCGTCGACGATGCGCGATTATTGCGTAAACAAAGGGTTAGTGATTGTCGAGGCTGTCATACTTTGGCGATTAGACATTACGAACAGACGACCGTTAACAGCATCGCAAATACTATCTGATGCAATACGATTACTCACAAAAGATATCTGCCTATGCCTTGAGTCCTCTTTGTTGGTGTCAAAAATACCACTAACAGACATGCCTGTTAACTATTCTGTTTATAAAAGCGTATTCTATTTTCGAAACAAAAAAAAAGGCGCGAAAAGTGAGTGATAATAAAGATGAAACTCGGCGAGGCCATATATTCAGTATATATAATTGATGTATGCAGCTATGAACTAGTATTTTCGAAATGACTACCCTTTACTGTAAATTCTAATAATTATTGTTGTCGCCCGTACCGCACTTAGCAACAAAACATGTCCTAATTTAAACAAGGCCATCTTTAGTGAGAGCTATTTATTGAAATCGAGGCGATGGAATAGATCTTTTAGTTATAATTTTCAAACTCAATGTTACTTTCGATCATTTTTATAGCTGTTTGGCATTTTATATATCAACGTTTATAACCGTCGGGCCCTACTCAGCTATATATACATAAACAGATTCTCTGTCAGCTAGTTACCAAAATGGCGTTTGTGCGTGGCCATATAAGAAATGCAAGACACGCTAAACGTTTTTTGTTTACAACGAGCTCGAGTCACTTACATTACTTTCCTATTCAATTTTACGGTGGATGATTAGCATAGCTCGCGCTTATGAAAATGTCTTTCTAATTGAGGCCGTTGGCCACCTCGGGTTGGTTGTGTACGATCAATAGATTCGACCTTGATCGAAAACCTGACCCACAATGGCGAAGCTTCGGCAAGCATTTTGCAAGTAAATTTCCATTCTAAAAATATTTCTAGAGATTCTCGCCCTTTAGTCTATAAGCAGATATTTTTAGAAAGTAGCAGACGATCGCTGTACGATGCGAGCAACGTAGGATATACTGCAGACATGACATTTCAATGAACAGCGCAACTTCGATTGAACCAGAAATCTCGTGGCACCGCGTTATATTTTTCGTATAAGAGCGGAGATTTAAGAGAGGTACGTAGAGGTCACAAACAGAGAAAAAAGTGGAGAAGAAAGCGAGGACAATCGAAAGAAAGAAAGAAGGGGGCGTTATGTGTGTGCAATATAAAAATCGATAAATAGTCACTGCAGGGCCAGCCCCTTTCATCGCGGGTTCCTTTGTGAGGCAAGTAGATCGACATCGCTGTTTCTGTTACTGTTGTGGCTGATGGCTAATGCCTTCATGAAACGAATGTCTGTTAAACTGAAGGCGTATCTGCACTCGAAGAAGCAGTCTGAAATATTAGGGGTTGCGTTTGGCCAAAGAACAGGGGGTCGATCGACGACAACTGAGGTGGTACTTCTACCTCGGAACATCTGTTGTCGCTCCGCTGGATCAGAACAGTTTCTACTACCTTTACATAGCAGCACTATGGCCAGCCACTCATGCTGCTCTCTCCGCATTTCTGGCTCACCCTTAATGCTTCTCTCTGCCTCCGATGGTATAGCACTTTTTGCAACTGGCTGCATTGCCAAACACAACGATTCGCAATTTTCCATAACTGCTTTTTTAATTTTCTTTCCTCCCTCCCTCTCCTGCGCCTATTCTGCATGCGTACCTTGAAATAGCAAAACTTCGCATACATACGAGTTTTATTTACCTATACTGCGGTCTAGGTAGATACTGTCTAGTTTACTAGGCAAACTCTCGAGAAACAAGATTGAATCGTTGGTGCGCAATCTGCGCAGTAAATTCGGGATCAGGCTCAGTTCTTCGCCTGCGTGTTCTCCACACCCTCATCAGCCCTAAACGAAGTATGATCTTGAAGCAGGCTACGAATTTGACTGTGAGCCCGAGCAGTAAAGAGTGAGTAATAGGGATATAACACGGCACAAGATGCAGGTAGTCAGGTCAGGGATAATGAGAGAGAAAGAGACAGTGACTCGTTAGATGGTCCTTCGCTCACGTTGCGGGGAAAACGCAAAGCTGCATAGAGAAACAGAGGTCAATGAAAGGCGGCTTCGAACAGAATAAGTTTGTGGGAGAACTAAAGTGATGAGAACTTCCCAGTGCTAGAGGCGAATGGCAAGTTGGTCCAACTACAGCAGCCATTATATTATACCTAGCGGCATTGGGAAGAATGGTCTAGGCATTCTGCGCTTTGCATTCCGCAACGAATCGTGTTTCCGCTGGGCCCAGCCACTTTCGCAAAACGCCTTTCGATATGCTCGCACATCGGAAAACTTTTGAATAGTACGTGCTACCAGAGAGAGTACGCTTCAGGTACTCCAGGCAAAAGCTCTGAGAGCGAGCAGCCGCATGAAGTCTGGTCTTCTCTGGTAGCGATGATCTGTGAACTAGCATCTTCAACTGGACGTCCACCGCCACACAATAAAAAATGGAGGAAGAAGGAAAAAGAGTTTAAGCGAAACAGCTGACAGCGAGAAGAACTCGCGAAGAGAAAATCCTTTGTTCGAAATACGCTAAAGTTCATCTCTATTTTTTCCCATGGCATGCCTCTCTACCCGTTTGTAAGCGCAATTAGCATATTCAATGAGGAGAAATTTATTAGTGGTTGATTAAATATTAGGGCAAAGTGTTTTAGATTCGCTTTACGAGTGCTTGATGTTCTGACGAGTGATGATGAGTTCAGTTCCGGAATAGCCACTCCTATATATATGTATATATAAGAGGGCGAGAAAATTTGAAGCTAACACCGAATCGAGCTAAGGGATACATCAATGTCTATTCAAGGCAGGTACATAATCACCCACTAGAGATAAATGATAACAAGTTACGTGAATCTCGTATGAAGGAAATGTCAGTTGTAAAATATTAATCCATCGTCACCCGTCGCATGATTCGAGCCCAGGTTAATCATCAAAACGTTGCTTTATTGTAGTAGAGTAATCGTTATATAAACGACGGACAACATTTAATAGGCTTCTAAGAAGTAGGGTTTATGTAGTTTACGGCCCTTTACTAAAATTTATCTAAGGCAATCGTTTAGCCTTTAGGTTTAAATATATACAGTTTTATTTATGGGATAAAGAACAGTAACCTGCTGCTGGAAAGACGATAACGAATCTCTGTTTACGCAACAGGTTATTGGATATACATACGCTTTGCTGCACAAGCGAAGTATAGGGAAAACGTAGCAATGACGTTATGTGTTCGTCTGCACACCAGTTCAAAGCGTTACCACCTGTCCTCATCGTTTCAAACAATACAACATGAGTCCACGTAACAAACGTCGAATGCATCGTTTTTTTGTTTTGGTTCAAGCAACAGCAGCAGTATCAACATCTGTAGTTCACTCGAGACGGCGTCGGCCCGGGTCCGAACCATTATGGTCGCTGCTACCACCGCCAGCTGATGGACGTTATTGCCGCTGTTGCTGCGTTTACTTTCGGTATTGTCACTCGGGTTCGCTTCGCTCTACTCCTCTCGCCGCGATTCGTGTAACCGCACAAGGGCGGCACTGTCTGCAGTGAACGCAGCTCACAGCTCACCTTTCAGTCCTCCACTTTCATCTCTTTCACAATTGAGTTCATCCTTTCGCTTGCCAGCGCCTCTTCTTCTTTTTCGCCGTCGCTGCCGCTGCTGCTGCCGTACGACCACCGCCGTCGTCTCCGGCTTCTTTACGTTTTCATCCTTCGTCTGTCGTTTCGCCTCGTTCCGTTTGAACAACCTACGACTGCGACGGGACACACTACGAGGAGACGACAGCGAGCAGCAGACGCAGTAACAGCAACTCGAAGCCGGTAAACGCGTCGCTATGTCTGAAGGTTCACAACAGACAGACAGAGAAAGGAATCGTATGATGCCTGCCGGCCGACCGGCCTGCTTACCAAAGGAGAATAAGTTATTAAAGCTCGTCTCGAAGAGGAGCCCATTTTCGATTACGAAATCCCGCTTTCCTTTTTAAGCCCCTCCCTGGCCGCTGCGTGAGAAAGGAAGCGGGCAGTCGGCAGATCCTCTTGTCCAATTCGAGAAGCTTTTTACTCAGGTTGCGCAGGTCTCCTTTAGGCCCCTCTCTCCTGTCTGCTTCCACAACTTCGCGCTGCTGCCAGCACAGCAGCAGTGCGCTGGAGCCGCACATAGATTTTTTTCGTTTGCCCTTTCCCGGGCACTTCCCCAGCGTTTTCTGTTCCCTTCAGACGATTCGTTGGATTGGGCTAAAAATCACCGCTGTCGGCGGCAAAAATCATCTTGCGTCAGTGCTAGTGGCCGCTTGCATTGGGTGGCTGGTAAATGGTTGCATTGGGATTCCTTTGTTCTTTTTCGATCGCTATCCACCGAAACGTGAGTTGTCGTAAAAAAGACCATTGCGATTACCTCGGCGATGTTCATCATTCTCGAACTGCCGAAGTATCTCATGATGCGGAGCTGGCATTTCTAGGACCTGTGGGATTAGAGACTTTTTCTTACTTAGCCTGAGGTTATTTAAGCGATTCTAGGTTACTTCGTTGAAAGTGACATTTTGACGTAACGATCACCATTGTTAGTACTTTAAAACAAGGTTTACGACAATTTAGCTTTTCCAGCTCCAAAATGGAACCGATAAGTAAATCAAACCGGTTTGCGCCAGGTGTTGACAACAAGACGCATCAGGGTGCATCAAGACCAATGCCCAATACAGACAGCTATGGGCAAATTAAAATGAAGACATCATTCGTTTAGGCTTAGCATACATCTAAAATGAGATCAAGACTAGCTCCTTTCTGCCAAGTATGTGTTCTAGCCTTTTCTTCTCTTAGTCGCTGCGTTTAAGGCAGTATGGTTCTTATGTTGCCCTGATAGAGTTGACTGTAACTTCCACACATTTTGAGATATATTTAAAGACCCTTCTTTAGCTCGTGTAGTTGAAATAGGCCAGCTCGTTGAAAACAATAGGCCCGCATTCGTTTGCTTTCGCTTCTTGAGTCAGGCTTGTAGTATAGGCAAGCTTGAGTAAAAGCGAGTCAGTAAATATGCCACTTGCATTTGGGGATCTGCAATTTCAGCTCTACGCGCAATGTCGTTTCCTAAGGCGTTACTCGTTCAGGCACGTACAGACATGATACTTTCGAGGCAATTTATTCCACAGATAGGTAATGCTGGCGAGGAATTTTGACCAATTATCCTGCCATCATATCACTGACGTAATTGAATCTTTAAAATAAAATCCTTTTTGCCGAACAGAGAGAAGCCGACATTTATATGAAGTACGAATACATTCTCGTGACCTGTGGTCCTTGTCAGATATGTAGGGTATACATAGAAACAGTGTTATGATGATACGTATTGACAGTGACCGAGTACCTGCGTAATAACCCTTCTTTACATTGCATCAGCGTGGCATTGACAAATTAATGTTTTGGCAAAGTTCAAGTTCGAAATATTGAATAAGAACTATGACCTTTTATATACTTGAAAGAAAAATGAAAAACTATCTCTGGATTTTCCATTTGCCTAGTCTTCCCTCGACAAGAGCACAGCACTTTAAAGAACGAATATGCATAGAAAACGGTTGCAGGTCTTAAGGCAAACTCTGTTAGGCCAATAAACGATGTCCTTTCGTAGATCCTTATAATCCTCACTATTCTCTTCTTTGGCCGGATAAGAACATGTACAAGCATCAAAAGCGACTTGCAATTTCAGGTCCGAAACGCATTCAACTCGTAAAACCAGTTTGTGTCACTCTCGAGGGAAAAGTGCAGTTGAGGAGCGAAGAACGGCGTCTGATGAAAACGACATCGTCTACGACCTGAATTGGAAACATCGAGCATTGAAAACGAGCCGTTGCCAGGTTGGCGCGCAGGCGAGCGGAACCTCGCGCGGCCAAAGGCGACAACAGTCCCGAAAAACTACCGAGGACTGACGGTAGAATTTGCTTCTATAAAGAGACTGTGGATGGCTGTCAGAGCTGAGCTCCTAAGACCATATTAGGCGCTCTATCCTGCCCGCACAGAATCTTCGCTCAATCGAACTCTTTGGCTCTCTTTCTCCTGGCTGAATACAACGCAATGATACTCGACGAATTCGCAGTAGTCGTCGTCGGTAGCGAGCGACGCAGACAGACCGTTGCGGCTGGCGACAGGTCGCCGACACTAGTGGCAGAGTATCGCGAACTCTTTTCGAGCGCCCGCCAGTACTTTAAAAAGAGAGGATAGCGATGAGAGCAGAACATGCGGACAGCCCATGCTAACTGGAGAGAACGGCGCACGTCTGCACCACGTAGTGCAGTCAACGATATAGTTATAGTGATAGGCTCCCACCAACAGCGGCATTATCAACAGCAGCCGTGTAGCCGGGCCCCCAGCGCCAAGGATACAAGATGGCTCACGTCAAGATTGGCGACAAAAACGCAGAGCACAAATAGGCAGCCAGGCATCCTATATAGGCGACACGACTGTGAAGTACAGGACATCAGAAAAGAAGAAGTAAAGAATGGGAAAAACGCAAACGCGACAACAGGCCTAGTGTCGGGTCTGGTCGGCCGGTAGCCTGACGGTGGCGCTGATAGAAATACCATAGGCTAACGACATCAATAACAATGACTGGGAAAGCAACGAGAACAAAAGCATGGCACTGCGTGGAATAAGGGAAGGTGCAATGGGGCAACGCAACGGCTGTGTTGCTGAAAGTGGTTGTAAGTAGAAAATTGCAGACGAATGAATGGGGGTGGATTACGAACTGTGGAGGAAAGGAAAGAGAAGGGGGAGAAGGCGCCACCGCGTCGCATAACGCTTACCGTACCTAGGTTTCGGCTTCGTTGTGCTAATCAAATTGTTATTGATGATGGACAAGAAGAACGAGAGAAGTTGCTGTTGCGATCAGTGACCACGTCATATCTGAGCAGTCGGGAGAAATTACCATTGTCACGGTAATGTAACGAATAAGCTGGCTAATAACCTGGATCACGTATCTGTAAAGTTGTGTACATTGTGAGTAAGACGTCTGCACAGGCAAGCATATGGTGTAGCGGTCAGCCACACACGATTAAATCAACCGAAACGGTGGCGTAGGGAATTTCAAATTGTATAGTGTAAAATAAAGAAGATCGCAGCTAAATAGTCAACTGCCGAGTGTTCATAACGGCAAAAGCTGGACCGCTCTCGACTTTATCAATATGACTCTTAAGGCCAAACAAATTTTCCATTTTACTTTTGTTGATGGTATGAGCGGTAAACAAAACTTGAACAACAATCCTTACGCTATCGGAAGAGTTAGACGAGTATCGGCAACACACATAGACAAATTTTCCAAATAGAAGAAACGATGTTGCTTATTGGGAACATGAAGCGCAGACAGCAGCAGCAGTAAACTATTGACCAGGTAGCAGAATAATGTTGTTAGAGAGAAAAGCTTTGTTCTGAAAACAACGGTCACCATCTTCAACTAGACATCCAATTGTCTTCGCTCTCAGTCGGCTGCCCACCTTTCGGGTCTTATGGCTCTTTGGGGCCGATTTCCCAGCAGGGCTTCTTCCCTTTTCAGCAGCACAAAAAAGAGGATTCGCAGATGGAAATGCATGCTAGAAGAAATGACAGAGAGAAAATAGGCCAGTCAACGTAGGGAGATAATAGAGAGTACTTCGGAACTAGCTTGGTGTTAAAGAGAAGGCTATGCGGGTGCACCCTTCACGCCCCATCACCAGGCATGCGAAGATACCGCGCTCCTCGTGCACTCTTTATAGATTTGTCGACGAACAAATAACAGCAATTGCCAAAGTAACGCAACCCAACCTTCAGGCGGTTGAGTGAACACAGCTCCACCAGACGAAATAGTAAGAGTAAGTGCGTGAAATATCGCTAATCTGATATTGATAGGGGTAGCCACTATGTATATACGAGCGTCCGCAGTTAGCTAGCGTTCAGCGATGTTTAGCTGGAGCGAACTCTGTTGCCGTCTTCTTATAGCGTACTCCTCCAAGCAGTTCTACTAGCTAGCAAAGGCTGGTATGGAAGACCGGTCGGGACGACGAATCCAGAGAGTCGATGGAACGGGAAACCGAAAGAAGGGAGTTGGAGCGGGGGGTGTCATAGGAGTAGTGTCACCGCCGAGCAAACCACCCCACCGAGTGAACGAATGACAGGAAAGGCCCAACCGATACTGCTCTCACTCGCCTCTCCATCTCACACAACATAGCCCAATACCTCCCAGTCTACTCCCTGCGTTCTCCTTTCAAGCGTCTATCGTGTTTCCCACCCACAGAAAGACGATAATCAGGCGCCCACCCGATGCCCAAGGAAGCGGCTGTATATAACTGTATTTTATGCTGGTTGAGAACTGGAGATGGGGTGGAGGGGTCCTGGTATAAAGGCTCCACTTGGACGTGGATCTACGAGATGACCAACGGGTCGGCAGACCAAAAGGGCGATCGTCCAGCAAGTAGCTGTCGATGGCTCCTGTTTTAGGTAGTCTGCTTGCCTACCTTGTATGATGCAACAGTTTGTCCCAACAACCTTCCATTATTCCTCGCCCTTTACCCCGAACCTGCACCCTAGCAGCTGGCAAACTGTCTCCAGTCTCCTCAAGTTCCTCCCCTACAAACTACCACCGATAGGGGGAAGGGAACCCAAAAGGAAAAAAAACTGTACATGTATTGCAGTATACTGCGCTTCATGTGCAACGAGCCCAACGGCTTTATCGGTCCTACTAGCTGAAGTCTGGGCAACGGTTCGGGCCATACTGCATGTGCTAGTACTACTGCGGAGGATAAGCGAGGCTTCTTAACTCGAGCTGCCATATACAGCCGCCACCTGATGGGAGCGCCCGCGTTATGCTAGCTGCGTGTTTGCTCTGCTACTGACTCAGTAGAGAAGAAGAGGCGATGCAGGGTAGGTAGTAGTTCTGGTCGGGAACGGCAGGAGCAGCGGCAACAAGCAGTGACAGCGCAACCAAACCGATAAACGAAGCAGTAGGGACGACAGGCCAGAGATAAATGGGAGCGTTTTTGTTAGTTGATTGTGAGACGGTGGCCCGAAGGACGGTCTGGGCTATGCAAAAGGCAAAAAAGAGAGAGTCGACGACGAGCTGTGCTGGTCGTTTTGAGGGCACATAAGAGTGACGATGTCTTTGTTGGACCCTATTGGCTACAGCCAGCTTCGCTGAAATGGGTCGGTTTTCGCTTGACGGGTCGATTTGCCTGCCTGAACCTTTACCTTTCTCTGCGTGCTTGTGTTCCTCTGTCTGTCTGGCTGTCAAAGTCTTTCCTTCTTGTCCGCACAGTACGAACTTGGCTAGAGCAATGCGGGGGCAGCGAAATGAAAGTAACTGGGCTTTTCCTTCACTATCTACATCCAATTGTGTGTTTGTTTCCTTTGATGGGTTTCATGGCAGTTTAACTAGGAATTAGGTTCAGCAGGTTATCGAAGCGAGAGAGAAGCTGGCCATTGTTTTGTCACAGAATGTCGTTATCTTTACCTGCATAGAAATGGTAACCAAAACAGTAGCCCGTCTGTCGACCGGGTGTGCTCGCTAACAACTAATGAAATACTCTAAAAAATAGTCTGGGAGACTGAGCAACTAACAATCACACTGGTCAATATCGCGGCTTCTAGCGATGTGTCAGAGGCATCGCGGTTTATATGGTGTACTCTTATGTTCTGCACCGAAAGGCAGAAGGGGAAAACAGTGCCAGTGATTAAAAGTTAAAGATAGTCACCATTTTTCCTAGTTATTTTGTTTGACTAATGGAATGGATACATAAACAAGCGAACAGACAATTTCTATAGCGAAGAAGCTTTTTCCTTTATTTCTCCTAAAGGCCTTCATAGGCACTTTTTGTGAAAAGAGGTGTTGCTCCACCAAAGCCACCAAACATAGACGCATATACGCAGTTCTTTGGCGTCTGTTAATCTCTTGAATGTTTTCATCCTCTTCTTGAAACGGCCGCAGCAGACTGCCAGGAGCAGATCTTTTCTTCCTGGTAGTCAGATCACACACATTTTCCTTGGTCGGCAGTTTCACTGTGGGAGCTTTGCCCAGCTCGTCCTTCTCAGATCTCCTTTGGTCATGAAAGCGCATATGCGCCGTGATTAATGCTCCGTCTGCTATCCATGAGTTTCTGTTCTTTGTACCTTCTCGACCAGGTCCAGATATCCCCCTTCCCTTCAATTTTATACTATCCTGCATACGCTGCTTCAGTCTGCTGCCATAGCGGGACGACGGCCTAGTCTTGAACCGCGCGAGGCCCCAGAAGTTATCCAGCGTTCTCTCACTTTATCCAACCGCTCAAGAATAGCATCGTTGCTAGTAGCGGTGGTCGGGGTATTTTACCATTGGAGAGCACAACACCGCGACGATCTTGGAAATTCTCTGATCCCATGGACTCTTTATTTTCCCAGTACTTTCGTGCAGAGTCTGCAGTCTCCTTTAGCCAACCTCGCTTCCTTACGGCTACCACTACTACCACCATTCTATCTTCGTTTCTCTCTTCTGTATCATTACTATCACTCATACAGCTACTATCTAGATAGTCTCTGTTTTTTCTCCCGAAGGAGCCATATTTCTAGAAAAAAAAACTCGAGCGTGGAACAGCAATAGCATTAGCCACCCTATAGTGATGACTAACCACCATGCTCCCCAAGTCACCATTATTCTTACGTTAACCGGCTGGATAAGCAGGCAGATTATCGGTTGACGATAGACGACTGAACGCAGGCAGCACTTCCGTGCCAGCCAGCCAGCCAGCTAACTGCTACGGCTGCTGCAGTCCCTCAACAAGCGGAGCGCTTCGTTGCCTTTGGCTTCATTCCTCGACGGGCACTCACTCTCCGTCTCTGTCAACCATGCACTATGGCGCAATGCCGCCATCATACTGCTAAAGAGAATCATCAGACCCGAAGCATTGGGCTTGTAGCTAATAGGACAAAGACACGTTCTGCTATATTATTACTTACAATAGTCTCAACTTAATCTGCCCTCCCGCTCCAATATCATTTGAGAAAAACAAACGACACTTTACAACAGCAATCAGTAGCTGGGCATGATTTGATAAATGTCGTGACGTAGACCGGACAAAAAAATTGATTTCTAACTTGGCAAACATGTTAAATACGTTAAAGTTATATCTGCAGAGTATGTTCAATATCTCATTATTATATGCTATAATTCTTCCTAATAATTACTTGTCTTGGTGGAGTAAATGCTGAAAAAAAGTAGAGCGAACGGAAATTCTAATTATCTGTATTAGGATAAAATTCAAAATATAGTACGGCCTGAGCTCGTCGAAATAATTTAACATTGTAGCATTCCTGAAACAGCCTTATTTCTACTATTGAGAGCGGTAGTTAGGGCTTCACCAAATAAAAAAAGATTTTCAACTTACTTAAGTATTTAAAAATTAGATTCCGCGAAAAGTGTAGATACTTTGGTAGGTAATTGGTCATTACGGTACTCGAAATATGGGCGTGTTGATATCGTGTTCGAGAAATTTCAAAAGCTCTTTTCCACATATTAAACGCAGACACAAACCATGTAAAAATGTGTAGGTTAAGGTACTTAGGTAAGAGTAAAGCAGGTCTAATAACATGTTAGGTACGTACGGACATTTGATTAAATCTACAGGTTACGCAGTATCAGCGAACATCCCGTTACGAAGCGACTATTGTCTACACAAAATTGCTATAGCTATTGTCGCCATATAACTGTCAGCAGCATTAGTTATTTTATATGTGGATGATGGCAAGCGCCGAGCCTGCGGGCAGTGTTTCGTACAATACTTCTCATACATAGATAAAGTAAAGCCAGCTCATTTTTTTATGTCCAACATTATTCGTTATTTATCCTATGGGAACAAATCTTCGGAGTCGCTTATTTTTGGGTATAGCATCAAGGACTTGCCCCCATTAGGAGTCCAGCCGGAGTAAGTCTTGCTAGACTTATCAGGGGTTCCTCCAACAAACCTATGAAACGCCAACCATAAGCAGCTAACCTTAATAATAATAATAATAATACCTTATCTTCCTTAAGGAAGCTAGCTTCATTGGCCGGACTAGAGTTTTTTTCCCAATAAAATACTCTTAAAGACACCCAGCAGCTACCGCTTCTGCTCCATCCATGTCGGCGACTGCCATCGTCGCGATCCAAAGCTGCGCGTGACCCAACCGACCTATGCGGCTCTGCGGGCCCGCGCGGTCTCGCTACTATGGCTACCTGCAGTGCTTTCCTGCGCAGACTTCTATAATTGCCCTCCCGCGCATAAGTACCCAGCAAAGCAGCAGGCTTTCTCTGCTTCCTACGGCGGCCTTACGGCCTAACGGGCACCCGTCGAGCCCCAACTTATACCACCTTCACTAGGGAGCCGGTAGGCCAAAGTCAGCGACCCGCATCATGGCCATGGTGACTCAGGCAAACTGGCTCACTAGTCGGGTAACTTGCTGGCTTCACGCAGGAGCAGTAGCAGCGTAACACGGAGTCTACCTATAAACTGGAATAATGTCATCCTCCGTCGAGTTATAAGAACGACGATAACGACATAGAAGCAGCTGCTGTGGCCTCTTTAGGACCAGCAGCAAGCACTGGCAGGACGGCACCAAATCCTGTTTGGCACGCACACTCATGGCAACACTCTGCCACCACGTCAAGGCTTTACCGTCGTAGCAAAGCAGCACGATGGACTGGTGATCATACCAATAATACCAGTTATCCCTTCGACTAGACATGTTAGTAGGAGGCTTGAAGCAGACGCCCTCCAAGGCAGTACGACCAAAGGAAAGGGGTCGAGGGTGCATCAAGGAATCAGACGGTCGGGTGGGCCATCGGGGGGCGGTCGGTCATGCGGGTGGCCGGAATAGCAGTGGCGGGACACATGTGCAGTAAAATTAGTGGGCGCAGTGAAGGTGGGAGAGAAAGGAAGAGCTAACCAGGAAAAGGAATAGATCTACGAACAGCGAACGAGAAAAGTAAGACGGCTATGCACAATTATACGGCCTAGTGCATCGACTGGAAAGCCCGAATCATTTTACCGTCAGAGGGTTTCCCTAAAAGTTTTCCCTATCTAGGCTACACCCCCCCCCCCCCCCGTTCCTGTGGCCCCTGATACACCCCTTAACTGACCACTCCTATTTCGACCCCGGTTTATAAGCTTACGTATGGAATAGTGCTGCTGCTTTGCCCACGGACCCGAGAGTGACAACATGCAATAGCTGCGCCAACGGCAACAGCAGTCCGTCTACAGTAGCTTGGTGCTACTACTGCGGCTGCATATGAACAGTGTATACATCATAAAGAGCTTGGTATTTATTGCCGGGTCCGGCCTACGCCAGGATTCGGTCTTTGGTACACTCCAAAGCCATGACGACTTTGATGCGACAACTGATGATGATTGAGGCAGAGAGGAAAACGCATGGAAACAGAAAGATCTTTTGTAGAGGATTCAACGTGTTCACTAAATGGTCTCTCTATTCGCATATGCATATACACCATACACAAATGGATGCTTCACGTGTATATAGTACTTTCATTTGCACATCTCTACATAATCTACCTCAAATAGATGTGCATTAAAATATGCATATTTTTATCTGTGCGTAAAATGCGTTATATTGGTATCAATTATCACTAATTATACTAGCATTTTCGGGGAAGGCATAGGTAGGGAGCCAATTTTTACTTTATTTACGGCTCCTGCGCAAATTCGGCGCACGTATTGTCAAGCACCATTAGAAAACGCTAAGTATAAAACAGGTCACTTAATGCGGTTGCTACAAGTGTTCGAAACATGAACCTGTATTCACATAAACTATCAGCCAACACTTTTTAGTAAATCTACATGCACGACATGTAGAAATGTGTGCGTAGCTATGTGTTCGTGTGAAAATAAAAAAAAAAACTTTGTAGACTCTAGGTGTGCGCGTTCGACATATACAACCCATGCAAATTTCAATATATAGTGAATGGTTCAATGAATCGTGCTCGATAACGGTTATATAACATGGACGTGTTCGGCCGCTTTAAGAAGACTAGTGGCAAATATGGGCGGTGCTGACAGCGTAGCAAAGGTGGGATTTCTCTCGTTGTTCGACCCGACTGTTCCGTAGACTAATATCTCGACCCATCTTCTGCTCGTGCCTTTAATGGAATACTATCAAATGTCAACACATCTACACAAGACGAAAACTGCCCGTGTTTTACAAATTATGATAATTAAGTGTGCGCAAATACCTTTGCTACTGTGGTTATCTCGTATACGTCACCAAAGAATAGGTTTTGTGCAGAAGCCTCGTAACCCCATATCAGTTTATACTAAACACGAACTATTTATGAGCCCATAATGGGTACCAAGTTTATACAACAGAACGCCTTGGAACATTTGCACAAAAACATGATTATTATAGGTGGAACCTATTCGAGTGTACGTGAATCCATAATTGAATAGAACCTTCTATATTAAGAAGCCAGGCTTAGACTCATTAGAATACTATGCATTTTATGAGCAAATGTGGTTTGTTACAGCTTTTATTGTATAGTTAATTTCACTTAAAAAGTTCGCTGTCCCAAGTATCCACAAGTTCCCCGACAAACTGTTGGAAAATATTTTTTCTTCTTCGGTAACTGACACGACAAAACCATAATAAATAAAATAATGCCAACACATAGAATATTTCCCGCTAGGATTAGTAACGGGATTGAAGAGAAAATATTAGGAAGGTAAGTTGAAAACCTGTTGATTACCTAGGAAGCTGATTATATCTATTCTCCTATAGAGGTATAATATATGTATGAATATCTTGAATCTGCATACGCGGCGAAGGTGTACAACCTTTTCGCTGAGTCATCATGGGTAATGATCGGGCTTCGAGGGTGCCCGACGGACACCGCCAAAGGAACCGGCTTTTTGAAATCAGTTGATGTTTTTACAGCCTCTAGTGGAACGACGCTCGCTGCAGAGGCAGCCCCTCTCGATTTCATACGGCTGGTACACACTTATTCCACGCACCCGCGCTGTCGTCAATTTTCCTATTTTCTTGCTTTCAAGAGTCTCTGCACGCCTGCGCCTTCCTGCATTTACTGCGACTGTCACCAAACTTCGACTCTTTTGAGCCGCGCTGCACGACGGAGATGACTCTTATGTCGACAGATAGAATTAATACGGACATTGAATTAAAACCCTGAAAAAAAATACTAAATGTAAAATATTTTTTCACTTAGACTTCATACGTCGTATCTCGGCTAAAATACGATCGTTTAATAATGTTTACCCCCCAAAAAAAGCAATATTACACGCAAAATGTGGACAATAAAGAACCTTGAAGTTACGTCATGTAAATAGAAGATCGATCAGTTCTTATGGCCAAGGACAGTGATACGCTGGTTTTGTTTTCAGCTATTTGCGCCTATGTTTACCGCTTATCTTCGTTCTCTTGCTAGATTTTATCTATCACCAATGCCATTGTAAATCGTATTGGTATTAATGCTGCGTAACCTATTGCCTTTGACCGAATACGTAAGAAATGCGGCGTACCACGGGATATTCGAGAAAAAGCAGGTCCTGAAGATGAAGGCTTGCTTGAGGAGTGACTTATGATCCAGTCAGGCGGAGTCCTCTACTACGGGGTCGGAGTGCAACGAAGAGTCAAGGCTTTCTAGGATAAACGGGGATGGAGTCAAGTGGACGGAAAATCGCCCTGTCGCTGATCCCCTACAGCCTGTTCCGACTACTCTAAGGAACTGCTGCTAGTGACGTAGAAAGCTGTAAGTCGAGTTGCAACGACAGAATAACTTGAACGTCCTCTCCCGCACTTGGTTCCTACTTGCTTGCGCTGGCCCGTTCCGAGATGCCACCGTCAATGTCACACCGTTTCAAATAGTCTTTACGTCCTATTTCTCATATCATATTGGCCTACCTAGCCGATATTAATACCACTAGGTGCATCTGACCAGATAAGAAGGTTCACGTCGACGATTCGCCCGGGGTAATTGGCTTTTTGCTGACTTTGTGATTGACTCCACTGGCCGCTGTTCCACGATCAAAATGCCCGCAGCAAAGTAAATGACTATTTATTTTCCAAGGTTTTTTACCTCAGTGGCTTGCTGTTGCATTGATAAATTGTGTTCCAATCTAGTCTCGGCTACTAGTACAACTTCTGTGAAGTTGTGAAACGTGCTTGATGCGATTGCGCTCGGTAACAGGCAAGCCTACGGCAAAGAAGGCTGACTAACAGAAGGTTTATTTGAGAGGACTACTCTAAACTTTTAAGGCTATACTATATACTAATATTATTACGCTCACATTCTACTGACTGGGTGAGGACTGCGACGCTATTGATGTTAGTGCCGTTAAAGGCAGGGGATGGAACACTCATAGGAGCTGGCGAATTGTTAGTACAGCTGAGGGCACCAGGTGGTGCTTGCAGCGCCTAAGCACTCTAGTTTCATTCAGTAGTTGAATGTTCAGTTAAGTTAATGCAATTCAACTTGGTAGACTGTGCCATTACACATATATATATACTGTATACATACGTCTGTGTGTGTGCGTTTGATAGATACATAAGTACATACGCGTATCACAGCTGGCTATCGTACAATTGCAAAGCAAGGTCACAAAAGTTAATCTTCAAGGCGCGCAGCTTCAGCGTAGCACGACAGATGCGTCGCTTCTATGTACTTCTATGATAAATCTCACCTTATCTAGTAACAACACAAAGAGCTCGCGCCTAGGCAAACGAGAAAAAGACACGGAGGGTTCAGGACAAAGGTACAATTTGTGAAAGCTCTTGTTTCGTTGTCGAGACATGCAGTTCACACGCTTCGTACAGTCCCGCTTCCCCTGGCCTAATTCCCACTTTCTAGGCTGCTCCTTTCTCAGTCTTAACTATTTCACTACAATTTTCTTCTGAAGATGTCGCTCTTGCCGCTTCTTTGCAACTCCAACTGCAATAAAAGCCTCGCCTTCTGTACAGCCACTTGAGTCAGCCAGGCTGGCTGGCTGGCTGGCTTGTTCTCTAGTCCTTCCTCTTTTTTCTCCCTCATAAGAATTCGTACGGTTTGAATATAGAGCTGTTTCACGGCAGCTTGAAAAAATAAATAAATGCTTACTCGAGGTAAAGGGCGGTCATGGCGATGGTGGAGTAACCTGCGGACTCTCGACTTATTTTCTAGCTCACGCATCCGTACATCCAGTTACCGTCACCGACATACATATACATATTGAATGTCTAGGTACGCGTACCGTCAGAGATATAGATACTCCTAAAACGATGGTATTGTTCTTACACTAACTACCACTTCTGCTAACTACCGTTGAGACTGCTCTTGTTGCTATTACTGGCTTGCATGCTAGTTAAAGGGCGAGATAAGCGAGACCACTAGACAAGCCTTCGTATGGCTTAAACTTACGTCCCAGGGGACGAGTCCTCTTTTGCAACCGACGCTTGCTTTGACAGGTAACAAAGCAAAAGGGCGGCTTAAGTTGTGATAGAGAAAAAGAAAGTTAAAGTTGGCCGTGTCGAAATCGAAACTCAACGTTCCGCCGCCAGCGTCGAAGTATGTTTACTAAATAGCTCGGACGTATTGTTTTCATTTTTCGAATCAAAATTCGCTGATTGGGATTATAGAAAACTAGTTGTTTACAGAACGTTAAACCTAACAGCTTACATTCTCACACTTAATAATATTAGCGTTTGGCGTATACACTTAACAGATGTTCATATTTGTTTTTATTTATTAGGAAGCTCTTGCATGCGGATCGTTTTTCGTGGACAATTTTTCAACACACAAAGTGATGCTTTTCAAGAGCCATTGACTTTTAAGCCTTTTCCTCAACGTAATTTTTCCTCCGGGGAACATTTTATGACGTCGCGTTATATATAAACTTCCGTCGCCCCTTCCTTGTTAGCAGTATTATATATCTTCAACTTGAATGACATCCTAAGTTCTCCCAGAAAATATGCATCTCAAGGGCAGCTAACTGGATATGGAGTATGAATGTGACGTACCCCATTATGTGTGCGAGTGTCTGCCTTGTGCTTCGGTGCTAAGACATCAATAAGAAGAGACTCTCTGACTATGATTCGAGGGCCTTGTGTTCTCTGAGGGTTGTTCAGATCAGAGTGAGATGGTCGGCTCCCCGCTTTGCATACTCAGTACTTCAGATAACATTTGGCTTCGAGCAACTCAGAATGGAACAGTCGGCCGACGCTACCGCTGCCGGTAATGGGGGTTGTGGTGGTGGCACCCACCATATGGAGGCCCGTATTTATTCAACGGTTATGCCAGGCCCGATAATCAATCGGTTGCCCGCTTGTCAAGCAGCTTGCTCGGCTCACAGTTAACATAACAGGACAGATGACGCTTTACGAGCGGAACAGAAACCGCATAATGAACAAGTGTTGGTCGAACTTCTAACTAACATGTTCAGGCAAACCATCATTTGAATAAATTGAAAACTCAATTGTTGTCCATCACACATCTAGCTAATTTTTCCCTCTTTCATTAGCTGACAATCAACTTTTAGCTGAATTCAACTTCCGCATGTTAGTAGAAACCGTGGGATGTTGGTTTTTTGAAACTTTCTTTTTCGCCCAGCTGCTCTTTTTCATTATTTTTGACTTCACACCTTTCAAAATTCTCTATCTAATACCTAGATATTAGAAACGAGTGGTGGCATATATGAAATATAAAAAAAATATTAGTCTATTATGCGTTGGAACTTGCTATGCACGATTTCCTACCTAGGAACTGAAAATAAAGCAGTGCTTACGCATATGCCGAATGCATCAAGATGAAAGGATATTTTGACCGGTAACAGAAGAGGGTTATTTTTGATTCATATGATCTCCTTTTGACTTCAATTTTTTTTCTTTTTGGAGGATGTTATGCAAAACTGTTATGAGTTGGTCCCGTTTTCCTGTAACTAGTTTTTTGGTGGAGCATTTACCCGTTTAAGTGACAAAGATGATTGCTTGCACGAGGCCTGTGCACGTGTACACACTTTCTGGGAAGAAGATGAACGATGACAGACTATTGTCGTCCCCATCGGCTTTCTCTGAACGACCAAATATTTTTTTAGACAACAACGTCGAGGCGCTCTATTTTTCATTCCCAACGAACTTTATTCTCCCGACGTTCCTCTAGCTCACGTGGTTGCGTGTTTGATAACATATTGACGCTTACGCGCGCTGTTTTTGTCGTTGCCGCTCCTATTGTTTTGTTCATATAGTATGAAGTCTATTCAAATTGAGTAGGGTTCGCTGTTTTTTTTTCTCTGGCGGTGTTTGCGTGAGGTGGTCGTTGCCATCAGGACGATATCTTTTAGTAGACGCGACAGTAAATGAAGACAGTTTGAGATTGATTCGACATCACTTGCCACCTTACTTGTCCACATAGACGTTTCTGTCTCACTTCCCGGTTCTTGGAAATATCTCATGCTTTCTCCCAGTTTAGCATTCTGTTCCTATCAATTCTCGTTACGCTACCGGTGTCTAAACAAACGATCGTTTGTCCGCTGGTAGAGAAGGCGAGTGCGAGCGATGTGTCTCGTATACTCCAGGGTTCTTTCTATCGTTTTTTTCACCATCTCCCTCTAACCCCGGCTGACTGGATGGACGTGGAGCCATTC
Organism: Varroa destructor; assembly: GCF_002443255.2. NCBI lineage: Eukaryota > Metazoa > Arthropoda > Arachnida > Mesostigmata > Varroidae > Varroa > Varroa destructor. Next base: position 25,418,391 of record NW_019211454.1, read on the forward strand.
CGCGAGTTTCCGATAAGTGACCGACGACCGTAGTGACGGCTGCAGTACCGACCAGAGGCAGTCACATCAAACATGGACACGTAATAGCACCATTGCAGGTCTCATTGTAATCGTGATCATGAATCGTTTGACAGGGTGTGAATGCGCGGGGGACCCAAAAAGGAAACGGGTAATCCAACGGAGGGCTCTGGGTGTAGCGGGGGAAGTCAGTGGCGAACCACAGTGCTGCTAGTAGATAAATGTTTGAGAAATAAAGCTGGTTCCGCGTACTCAGTCACGCCGTGACAAGCAAGCCGGCAGACATTGGTTATGTCAATGACGACGAGTATCGAAGTGATAAAATTACCGTAATTGTTTTTTCATACAGAGTGTCTGATATATTTTTACTGCGTTACATTTGTATGTGTGTGTTTTGTGTATATATCTAAGTTTTGTGTGCCTCCCTCTCCCCCCCTCCCCCCTATATACCAATTATACGTTCGTCTATATGGTCTTTATGCGTAGTAGTCACTAGCGTCTCTCTATCACAAACTGGTTGTACGGATACAATACTACGGTTACTACAGCTGCGGATATTATTTATATTAATAACTCCACGCTTTTCAGCTTTGCTGTTTCATGAGCAGAAGCCTGTGTATCTAGCGTACGGTCTAGGTATGATCATAAGAGAAGCGTATGGTGTATTTGACTATCTCAAATCGTTTCGTACCGCCTGTCCACCTATACACATGCGGAGCACGTTCCTTCCTTGTTTTGCTGACTGGAGCTGCAGCGATGCCGGCGTTGCACTAACCTACTATCGCACGGAACTGCGGGGGTCGTCCGACAACGAATTGTAAGTATATCCTCTTACGTATCGTCGTTTCACGAACAGTGTCACGGTGTCCTCTATTTATATATTTATTCGATCTGTATACGTATCTATATAGGTGTTTCGCTACTTTGCTGGCCAAAATGAGTTACTCCTTGCACTGATATAGCTCAACACTGATCCACTGGACACTTTAGTATTATTAGTAATAGCAACGCTTATACTGATATTGTAGTCCACAACTCAACTCCAGACGAGCACACCTTGTACACAAGCACTCACTGTCGATACGGAAAATTCACGCACTCCAAACAAAAGCGGGACACATGATTGTAATAGCAGTGTAAGTCAGTCGTGGCTACCACTCTCAGGTAGAATGTGCTCTACGGCACTAACAGCCGTATTGCACCGTAAAGCTTATTTCGATTTCTGCGGACAGTGAAGGAAATAAACAATCAACCCCATTGAACATCTGGCGTTCGTTGAGTTACTAAGCGACTGGATGCGCTGCCTCCGTACTACTAACGATGGTAATGAATAACGCGTGACAAGGACTGACACTCCGAAATCGGTATGGTACAATTTGTACCACAGAAAACTTTGCTTGGGATCAGAAAACGGACGCACGAACGAACAATTAGACAACGAGGCTTACGACGCACTATCTTTAGCTGTATACCCCCCGTATTTAAAGGCTGTTACGACATAACTGAAATTTAATCTGGGCTCCAGGAGTACGACTCCTGCCCTTGCCACAATGTCTCTCTCTCAAAGTGGAGAGGGTCGACCAGACGAGCTATACTTGTCCTTTCTCATTCATTGCCCATTTCATTCCCTGCTACTCCTAGACCGGCGCGTACTGAGTGTTTAGGTGCAGACGCACATGTTTTGAACACACATCCGCCTCTCCGATCCTCGCCCGCCGGCCGACACCCCCAACTAGGAGCCCCTGTTTGGTGCCTCTTATTCAATGGCGGCTCGCGCCCCTATCCTTCCTACGCCACCGCAGTCCCACTGCAGTCTAGCTTTCCCGGAACATTCGCTCTCTATTAATTAAATTAGGCATCTTTGAAAGGAACGTGAAGGATAGCATCTTGAAAGGACGTACGTTAGTTTTCTCTCTCCTACACTCAGTTTTAGTTAAGAAGTGGAGACGACAAGGGAGGTTAATGGCTGGCTAGCGACGGCTGTATGGGTCCAAGGGCTTGGGGGACTGAATTTAAGGGGGATTGTCTTGTTCGATACAGCGCCAAAGGGAGAGAAGGAGAGCCAAGGAAATTTCGAGAGAAGGATTTCATGATTAAAATGCGGTTGAGGGTAGACCGTAGCTACGCAAAATATGTTTCAGCCTGAAGCGTTTTATGCGTGCCGCGTATGCGAATATGTCTTACCACCTTTCCTGCTTATTTCTCTCTCTCTCTCTCTCCCTCCCCCTTCCCCCTCTCAATAAATACACTTTTCCGGCGATGCCACCTGACGACGAGGACGACGAAGCAACAGAAGACGATCGCAGCGGGTGTTCGGCTGCTCCACACTGGCTCCACGGTTGCCCGTTAGCGCAAACATTGCAAATAGCTATTATATTTGATAAATTGAATAATAATATGCCTTTCGGGCAGGTACGTAGCTGGTTAGTCATTAGCTTTTTCATTATAAGTTCCATGTAAATGAAAAGAAAATAAGTTGCCTCAAGAGAGATTAATATGTCTTCGAAGAGGCTAGCTTCGTACATGTTCTGTAAGCGTGGCTTTTCGTAATCAACTAGTCCTTACTCTATTCCATATATAAATGAGTGCTTAAACGGTTGTTCGCTGTGGATCGTGGGATCATTTTTAAGGCAGCGAGATTTAATGCCTACATAAACTTTAGCAACTACAAGTCAAGAGCCTGCTACAGTATTACGAATCTAATAGGCACGAACAAAACATGTCACGTCGAATTGATTATTTAAGGTCAACTATTCGTTGGTCAGATTGTATGCCAAATTAAATCAAATTTTCAGCGCTATTCATCTTAACTACGGTATCGATATTGGTTCCGTTTTATAAATAAAGAGTCTAATTGGGGAAGCAAGGAAGCGTTTGACGGTCGTACGAGTATCGAGATCGAGAAAACCTTTCAGGTTTATAGGAAAAGAATATTATTTCACGCCTGTATGCTGCCGAATAGATCTGCAGCTTCATTTGGACTTCAATTTTAGTGGCTTGCGCACAAACTCCCAAAAAGATAGGTTCAGTATAGCAGACTCAAGCGGCAATCGCGATCCCTATCATCTCTAGATAATAATGAGTGAAGTTTATGGTCCGTGACGGTGACTCTTCTGCCGTTGTTATGAGTGTATGAATAGATATTGTAGGCGTCCGTCAGCTAAAAGATCACAAGTGATATTCCTGATGCGAGCGATTTCTACAAACACCCACTTCACCGGGCGTCCCATTACGCTCCAGGCCGGATGAATCCTCATAAAAATAATGTCTCCTATGATCGGCGCACGTAATAACGCGGATATAATAACAGCATATGGATATCCGTATAGTGATTTACCCGAAAAACAGCAAACTTGTGTGTAACAGATGCTATGCTCACACTCAGTAACGTTAATTTGGCAGTATCATTCTTCATCACGTTTTACCTTATCGTACCGGTTAATTAAGCGTGTAATTTATAATTAGACCTCCTATTGGCTGACTAAACAATATTTTAAATACTACAAATGCTTAGAGATAATTAAGTGTGCATTAAATCTGAAGGTGTATGTTCACGCGTACAAAGACACAGAGGTAAAATGTTGATACACTTCCGTAGCAATTCAACTGAATACGTTTAATAGTTTATTGTTATGAAATCTGAATCTATCTTTCTACTATCTCATTTTAGCCTTCTTTATCCATACATGTTGTGTAATATGTGTTGTGGGCAACGCTCCCTAATCTTTTTGTATATATTGGCATACGAAGCCTAGGTCCCCGGGATAGTTTAGTGGATAGCGTGTCTGCATGCTAACCTTAGGGACATGTTACGGCCTAGGTTCGAATTCCTAAACAGACTTTGTTTCGTGCTGGGAGTCACCCGTCTCATGGATACCTAAAGGAAACGCCGGACCTAAGATTCGACACATAGAGGTCACCCCTAAATTTATCCCTAATCCAAATCAACTCCCTAGAAAGGGCAGGTTGGTCTGACCTTCTCCATGATTCTACGATTTCAACCTAGAAAGATCTCCACAGAAAAGTAGCTGATTGAACTCATGATTCTAAAGGGAAAGTTCGGTGTTTTAGCTACAAAACTGTTATCCAATGCAATCACCATCAAATGGCACTAGTTCAACAGAGGCAACGTTGGTGAGCTATGGATTATATTGGACATACGTAGTCTTGTTAGGCTCCACAAAACAGAATCAACATGGAGTTCAAAGGGAGATAGTTTAATAAAATGGTGGTTCGGGCCGAAACTGTTTGTAACTTAAAAATGTGAATACCATGTTCTCTACCTAAGTTACTCTATTTACTTACTTCTATTGGCACTATTTTTCCTGGTAAAGCTTTTCTTCCATAATTTGGTTTGGTCAATTTATTCGACGGCCGCTTTTTATGAAATATAAAATTATGAAAGCACTACGTTAGAAAAACGTTTTTTGAGGGGAAACTTTCTGTTTTAGCCCACAGTACGTAAGTTTGGATAATTTTCAAAAAATAAATCGTATTCCTTGATGGTAAAACAAGTTTTTCTAGAAATAGTAGTATCCCTCCTTCGTTAGTTCGGGAAAGCGCTAACAAAAAATGAACCGTCCTGGCATCCGGCTTATATTCCTCAGTTAATTGATAGCGTATCGAAATAGCAACAAGGTTCTTATTGGAGATTAGCACTAACTGTAGAATGACATGGGCCACCATTTCAGACTGTCGCGGCGCTTTCGGTATGAGATTAATTCAACACTTCGAAATTTTGATGCCAAGCTCAACAGGGTACTAGGATACATAAAATACCTAGACGGATTGTAGGAAAGTACCAATTGCTGGAAGAGAGCTATAAAGTGACTGCATCAACATCGCCGGATCGCGCGTACAATAAGAAAAGGGGCAAAAAAGTATAGTTACTGTAGTTGGAAGGAAAACTGCAATCGGCTGGCGGCAAGGGCGGCGATCTGCGCATGGCATGTAGCATAAACGAAGTATTAGATGCTTTCCAATTAGAGAACGTAAAGAGTATTTCTAATAGATTAACTAAATCATGAATGAGGTAACGGAATTGACGCACCGGAGACCTGAAAATATAGGTCTGCAATTAAACAATAGCTTATGTTAACTAAATGTTGCATGAGACAAATTCATTCATTTTATAATAAACTTATAAAATACCGCCAGTGAGTAACGGAACAGTGCGTAAAGCGGACAGGGATAAGTAATCAGGCTATAATATATGATAAAGTGCATGTAACGTCAACGAATCAGGCTGATTAAATCAATGGCGAAAACGAAACGGAACGAAGCCCGCGTGTTCATTTAGTTAATTAAAGTTCGATTTATACAGTTGCGTCACAATGAGAGTCCCGCTTTGCAATGCCTACCCCCACACATGTGTAGACTTTTTAAGTCTATTTTTTTGCGTGTAACGAATACTGTTTGTTCGATGAACTTGTTATAGAAACTCTCGGGAAAAATGTCAGAAGCAAAAATTACCCTTGTGTTTTATTTTTAAAGTTATTATCTAACATTGATTTCCAATAATGTTTCCATACGCTGAATGTATCATTTCTGATGGTTGGGTTTATGTAACGTAACCATCCTTCACTGCGGTTTCAGCGCAAACTCCGAACTTAAACCGCTTTTCTAGTTCGCCATATTCGTTCTAAGGCCTCCAAACAACACACTTATCAGCAAGTATGCGTTCAGCGATATTCGCAGGTATATACTCTTTAGTGTTCCTACGCACAGAGCTTTAATAGGGTCAAAATTTCGGAGTGAGAGCGCAAGGACCTCAAACAGCTAAAAAATTTAAAATGCAGAAAATGGTGTTACGGTTGACCTAGATGCCTGAATTGAGATTTGATATTCTGTTTATCAACAGTTGCGGTACCAAAAATAATTTTCCGATTTTTCTTGTAAAAATCATCTTTGAATTTTTTCAAAGTACTACGAAAACTGCTAACATGAACCGGAGCCGATTTCTTGGTAAAAGGCAAGCTTTATTATTTTCAGAGAGGTTCGTCTATGGCGAAAACTTTCGGTCGGATTTCGAAAATGACCTGCTGTTTACCATGCCGAGTCGATTATTTTATTCCGGTTGTTCGTTTACTACGAAAAGTAACAAATCGTAATATACAACGAAACCTACGAATACATCTAATTCAACATGAACGTGTAGCGATTTCTTTACGGGGACGTAATTGTTTTTAATGCACGAATTATTGTGAACAAGTTCCTAGAAATATATTGATGCAAATGGGCTGTAGCTTTTCTATCTTTATTTCGTACAGATGTGAACAGGTCCTTCGAGTAACGTATAGTATCAAGGATCTATATTGAGGAGCCGCGGCTTTGAAGTTTACGTAAGGTGTACCTCTTAGCCCCAAAAGCTGTAACAAGTGCTCTTAGCCTGCTGTCTATTGTAAACTCGCACTAATAGGCTGACACGTCTATACACACTATAACCTTCTAACTGCAGATGGAGCCTGAAAGGCTTTTGTAATATCTAAAAGGTATTTTTATTCGACATGCGTGGGCGTATGCTCAACTATATTGTTAGCATAAACTAGGTCCGTAGTTGCGCGTTCGTCTGTTCCCTACAGGCTTTTCGCAAAAGGCCGCGGCTGCTTACGGCAGAAAATGCCACTAATGTCAAGTCGCTTAATGATTTATTTGAATTGGGTAAGCGAGCTATTTAAAGTGTGGAAAGTATAAAATCTGATATACTTTAATTGGGAAACACCTTCTGTTTCTAGTGACGGTGGAGTTTCTAAAGCGTATGTCATGTGGTTGTCGTACAAAGATTCATCTGATCTGAACTGTATTTACTTCGAACCAAAGTCATTACAGATGGGGAAAATGATAGAGCCGCAACAAGCGGGACTGTCTAGCTTTGAAGACGCTTCTTAATAGTGTAGCTATCGCCCCTCGGAATATTTTACAGATCGCAATATGTTCTCTCTTATTTGCCCTCCGTAATAAATATTTTGTAAGCTAGGCTGCTTACCAGAATGATGAGAACACTGGGCACCCAATTCGACAAAGACTCTGCCTTTATGTTTCTAATTTTAACATGCGGGTGTTAGTTTTCTGTGCCTCTGTGTTTGCGCCATGGACTTGTTAAGGCCCTAGATGTCGTTCAGTAGAAAAGCGTACACCTCAGAGGTTCGCACGTAGAACTCTAGGGGAAACCATTTCAATAATTTTCTTGATTAAAGTTATTTGATTCGAAAAATCGATGTTTATCGGTTGACTGTTTCGAAGCGCATCTATTATTGCCTATTGCATGACGTCAGCCCTAGTCAACAGTTTTAAAATGTGCCCTGTGTGTTTAGTAATCATTTTCAAGGCGCGATTAGTAGACGTAGTACGTTGCCATTACGGTAGCGCCTATTTTACTCCATGTGACAAATACGATCGGTGTTTCGACCCGGGCTTTCGACGAATGAATATTTCTCCTCTAATGTGAATTTGTGAGGTTTAAGACTCTTTCTAGTCATTATCGTCTTACGCTAAAATACTCTCTAGCGACTAGATGGGTCGTCCTCTAACAAAATAACCTGCTTTTTTATTTACATACTGTCGACCTTCAATATTCTCAATACTAATTAAAAGCTATAGAAAGTGACCTTTTCAAGCAGTCTCATGCATGATGCTAATTAACCCAGACATCGTTTGCATTGGTACTACAGCATGGGACCATTTCATTTTCTTGCTCATTGTAGCTAGCTTTTAACGATCTAGTCGGCTGCCATATATACTTGTCCTAAGAGCCAAAGTAAGAAGAAATTCGAAAAACCTATTTATTATGATCGTTGTTCTCATCGTCACGTATTACCTGACTGTGGACTATAGAACTAGGTAGGGACCGCCTAAACTTACTTAATTTCGTGATCGGCAAAGACAACTCTTCGGATCTAAATTTGTTCCAATAGAAAAGACTCTGCGTTCTTATGTCTTCTTAAAACCTCAACGTCTAATTTCCGTATACAATTATAAAATATCCCAATATTTGAAAGTAACTATAAAGTAGTTTCAATACACTCTTCTCCTAACATTAGAAATAAGAATTATTCTCTCACTGTTGATACTCGTCAGTGGATGGCATGGTTCCATGCTATCTGTATAGCGTACGACCTTGATAAAAGCGCTTGCGTCTGAGATGGGTTGAACTTAGTCGAAGTGATGTCAAGTCCTGAAGGGTAACAACTGATGTACAAGTTACTTGCTCACCTTACGAAAGGAGAGAAAAATTACCATGAAGGAACGAGTATTTTCTAGTATAGTCGGCACTCACACACTGTTTCAGGTTATGAAGGACATTTTCATGAACGAGCTACAACGATCTGGAATAATGTAATGAAATCACGTAAGAAAATCCCGACATACTTCTTTGTTGCTGCAATCCAAGTTCCAGAGACTTCGCGCCAAGCTACATATGGGTTCACTTAGCTTTCACAGTAGGACAATAGATCTATAACGAGATTTCATCCATAGCTTTACAAGAATCAATTCAAATATACGAGATTCTGGTCTGAGTGTGTGGTCAAACACGACCGTACAAGGCGATCATTGAAACAGTTTAATCTTCATATTAGGTCAATAAGTCTTTTTTAAGACTGACTGCAGTCGACAAATCAACAATACTCCCGCTCAAGTATTATAGCACTTTTTTATATAGAAGTAGCGTTTTATATATATGGCTGTCTTTATACTAGTATCGATCTCTGTGTTTTTTTCATTCAACGAGCATTTTGTAACGCCTACGACGTAACTGTATAGTATGCAGTGTCTCGAATCAAATCCAAGTATAGGAGTGACTGCATCGATTCGCTTTGCGGAAAGCGATGCCGAGGTATGAAAGGACTGCATCAAATTTGCACGGTATACTCAGGTGGACAGAAAAGACCCTCATCTATCTACCACAAGTTCCAATTATTGAACGTGGACTATATGGCTTATAAAGTAGATTATTTTTCAAAGTGATGATTTGTTAGGCGATCAGTCGATTAATAAACGCGCAGATCTCACGTTCAGCCGATCGACGTTAAATACCGTCCCGCTTCTATTTCTCGTCGCGCCAATGTATCCCCTCATGCCATTGCCAGTGTTGAATTAAACCTATCATTCGACTGATCGGCATGGCCGATTTGTTAGACGGACATTTCACTTTGACCCACACACGGCTGGGTTTATCGCTGAATTTAGATCCTTCCAGCCGTTATCTTGATGCACAGTTATGACAGCCGACTGAATAGCTTAGCCGAAAAGCGACTTATATCGTATAGCTCGATCGATATTCAACTGCTTGCCTGCGCTCCATACTACCTCGCCCCCTTCGTCCCTACACACGCTTCTTCATATCTATCTAGAATTCGTAGCTGGCGTTGTGAGGTGCCACGGCCGTGTACATACAGGACCTAGTGCGACTAGCGCAACAGAAACGGTAGCAGCGTCGGACTCAGCAACTCGCTGTGCACTCTATACCTTAATACTCATCAACCCTATTTGTAACAGCTAGCCCCAACGTTAATGGCTTTAGACCCTAACTTTCTCGCAATGGGCGTTTTAACGTGATGCACTTAACTTGACAGGCTGGCCAAGTTAGACCGGGTCAGGGGTAAAATACAGGAAGGCTAGTTGTTGTAGCCACGTTATACGTGATTCTAGTGGCCGTGGTAGGGCGTGCGTTTTGCTGGCATCGGCCAGTGCTAGTACCGTTAAAGCTGCTGCCGTTGCCGCAGCTGTCTACGACGACGGAACCACGAGAGGTGCAGCTGATCTCTTTCCTACTGAACGGCAGGTACAGGATGATGTACTCATTGTGTATAGTAACATTATGACCGGCGTGTGCAGCACGTCACTCGAGCGAGATTCTGATTTATTTACTTATAGTTGCAACGGTTACACTTTGCTGACTACTATCACGCTATAGTACTTGTCACTGGCGGCAATTTTCGCGCTGTTTCTCGGTAGGCGTGGCGGTTATACGTATAATAAAAAATAAATTCGCTAATAACACTCGCCCACATTCCCAAACCCACATACAGAAGATTTCGCTTTTTGCTTGCACCCCACTTGCAGCAACGAGCCCTGCCCGATGCCATATGCAAAAAAAGAACGTACCTTCAATTCTTTGTCTGTGTATTTGAATCTCAGAGAACAAAGAATAACACCTTTTCGGTTATTACCCTGACGGCATATTCTTCAGACCGTTTTCCGTAACGAAGAAAAAGCTCGGGTGTCAGAAAAGGTAGCACTCGGCAAAAACCCAAACTTTTAGATAGCCAACAAAGGATGCTGTCATCCTGTAATTTCTGAAGTTTTATAATCTAAGAAAAAATAAGTCACAATTTTTAGTAAATTATGTAAAGATTTAATTTTCTGTTTTTTTTGTCCGTTAAACCAGCATGCCTCAATCGTGTCTGCTTAAGTAAGAGTAAGTTCTCGAAATTTTAGCGAAGATCCCATATTGTCAAGAGTTTTGAAAAAATCACTTTGTTTTTGTCTTAAATTTTCCATATATATATACTGTAAAACCTATATATATATATATATATATATATATATATATATATATATATATAGGTTTTACAGTCAATCTACGCACTGCACGCACAAACTTATTCCTTCGCCAATAATGATCGTGGACTAAATAACATAATATTTCGATACCACACTTCCAGTGTTTGGTCACGCATAGAAAGGGTTATCAGATGCAGCTATAATAGAAGTCGTGCTAAATGCTTATGCTCAAACAATAACCAGAATATAGATACGCTTCACTATTATGGAGCACCTTTAAGGGAAATATATTAGAGCATTTCTGGCCTTGAGTTAAGAAGATCTACCAACCAGTTTGTATTTTCAGTCAGCGGACGAGAAGTGGCTAATCCGAAGACGGCAACGCATACTACGCGAGTACTTAGAGCGGTACGGATATAGCCGGCAAAATGATTAGGTTTTCAACAATAACAAATTTCTACTTTTTCCAAAAACTTTCAAGTGAGCAGACACCTTTCTTTACTTCGTACAGACAACAGTTATCGCACTACCTACTTTCCTTCTCATACTAATCAGCGATTATTCTTTAACTGGACTCTATGTATGTAAATAATTTAAAGCATAGATATATATATATATATATATATGGTACATTAGAATTATACGTGACTTTACTTAGTTTATGTGAATAGTTAATTTCTCTCTTCGTGATTCCACCTATGTAGCTCGGTACTACTATTTGTTCAGCTCAGGACTAGATAACATGAAATTCAATCCGGTTCTTGCCGAAACTTTTCTTCTACAAGAGCGGTGTCCCTAACAGGAGACATTGCCGCCCAAAATGCATCTTACGGCTTCCGTATTAGTCTAAAAGGTCAAAACCTGTCAGTTATCAAACACTCCAAGCCAATGGTAGGGCAAGGGTCAATAAAAACAAAAACTAGCTTGTTAATGTCTGGCATGTAGATAGACAGTCAGCTATCTTGTATAGATATGGATTGCAACACAAATATACCAATCCTTGTCCGTTAATAACTTTTAATGCTAGAAAAATTTAGGTCAGGCTTTCTCATCCGAATTTCCGATCTATCTTCAACTGACAAGGAGACTAGCCTCACCGAACTTAAACAGACACATCAGAAGTGACAGGAGTCGGAAGGCTGACATACATCCTCATGGTGACAGTACGTCAGTACATATATTTGAACTCTAACCGTTTAGGTGGGCTACATATTAGCAAATAGATCGTCAGTTAACTAAATAGGCATAAAATTACCAGATAGTTATTAGTTCTAGCGTATATATTAGTATTACGTGTAATTTTTCTATTTGTCTATTTTACTTCAATTGTTGCAATCAATTGTTTTCTAACATACGATAAATTTGTCGCTTTGCTTGTAGTTTTTTGTTCTGTCAGTCTGTATATAGGCATGCAAATAGTACCAACTATAATTCTCATTCAGCCAACGAAAATACCAAAGACATTTAAAATGAATCACGTGAAACAAGATTGGTTCACATTTAATCAGCCGATAGCAACAGACTGGCCTTAAAGAACATCAATCCCTGATTATAGCGTACATCCTTTATAAATTTTCAGCTGATGTCAAACAAGTGAGGCCTTGCCGATATGGGGTGGCAGTTAAATGCGTCTGGTCGTATGCCGCCGTACTACGCGCCTCTGACTGGTTGAAAGCCATCCAGACCCCGTTGCTTCAGCTTTCGCCAATGCCACCATTACCTCGACAAAAAATGACAATTTATGAAACAAACATTACTAGTCTCAGTACTTGTCAAGCAGCACGCATACTCATACAAACAGGTTAGTTAGTTGAAATCGAATTTTATCAAAATCATTGACTTTTAGCAAAAACCAACTTGGCTAGTCTTAGAAGAGTAATCGATCGAAGTGCAGCGATAGAGATGTCCTATTGTAAACCTGTATTGTTTGCGGACACAGATACAGTTTAATACGATTTCGGTAGGGTATTTTTCAAAAAGATTGCTTTCGATATTAGTGCTGTCTCTAAGTGTGCCATGCTTGCATGTAAGGCGTTTTTCAGTTTTGTCGAATATCTTATTAGCTCACTGAAACGCCAAAATGTGCTCTAGTAAAAAGCTTTCTATCAATCGATCAGTACAATCCATTAAGATGTGCTAATGAGTGCCGTAGATACGAACTGGCAACATACACGAACATTCGGTTTTATGACGGGAACGTTACAGAGCCCATTAAGCGTAAGCCTTGTTATTCGTTCGTTGGAATGTGGTAATTTTGCAAGGACCCATTATGGGGATAAAAATTATTTTCTGGACGCAGTACAAGTAGCTAGTTTGTAGAATGTGATTGGAAACTCAATGCGAAGCTGCCTCTTTGACTTTTGACTTCTAGTTGACTTTTTTCAAGCAACGTACAGGTAATGAATTAACGATTGCTCATGGACTTTAGCAAATTTACCATTACTTTTCTAGCTAGCTAGCTATCGTTCACTGTGTGCTAAATTTCTAATGAATGTTAAATAAAGTCCTATTATACGATGGGGTTCGCATCTCTGTTGCTCTTCCAGTGGACAGCACTAGCATGGCGCGCGATGCGGCGGATCACGTTAGCGATCTGCTTGCCAACTGTCGGTGACGCAGTTCAGCTTTTCGATTGTTTGCACTGTCTCGGAAACTGTCAGACAGTTTATATAGGTAGCGCCTCTAAATAGCTCGCGTGATAAACACGCCCGACAGTTACATGAAAATTAACATAGGTGCTATCCGAACGGAGAAAGTATCGCTGCGCATGTTACATTAAACGAGATACACGTCAAGCAAGGTTTTTAAGGCCTACATTTACTTTATGTTCTTTTCAAATGTTCCGATACTTGTAGCAAAAGGCTATTTCAGTGCAAATTATTTGGCCAAGCCGTACCAACTTAGTATAAAACTCGTGAATGCTGCGTAGCGACGTGTCCCTCCGGGGGCACGTACCACGTCTGTCGAGCCGATAATGAGGTTAAATAGAAAACCCGGACGTAAAAAGTTGATATGCTTTCTAGAAGTAACTGATCTTTGATGATACTTGAATCGTAAAGGGTATACCGTACTTGAAGCGTACTGAGTTATTTAAGCCGATGTATAAAAGGCCGAAACGACGACGTAATTGAGGCAACAACGACCTGTCGTAATGAACTATGCAAAACAACGGCGTTAGATGAGTTCAACTGATGACCAGCCCAATGGCTGATAAAGTTTAAAAGGCTGCGAGGTGCAGCTAGGGCTAGCAATGGCCCAAATTTTGCCATACCACTGAAATGATCACTACTATACGGACACGAACGTTTTCGATACACATATTTATCACTTGAGGATTCTTTAGAAATCTGTTTGTCTTGAGAGCTACTTTGTTGCGCGCAGTATAGCAGATACCTGCCAACATAAGCATCCAGATGGTTTTAAGCACACGTATATCATTTCATTATTTGCGCCTCTTCGTGGGAAAAACAAAGACGGAAATATCTCGACAGGGACTACAGAAAGTCTGCCTGGTAAACCGCAACGTTCAAGTTAAGAATTTGGTGAATACGTGCTGAGATATCGATTTTTGATGGTGGTAAGTAAGAACAGTCTGATCATATCCACTTGAAAACACACCGTCATAAAAATGGCCTAGCAAAGAAATTTGACTCTGTACGCTGATCCTACTATAATAAGACATGGTTGACGGACATCGAACAACAGCAGAGTTCAGGTCTGTTAACAAATACATCGGTGACATATAAGGATCATTCAACTTATATTATGGGCGAAGTTATTATGATCAACGAACTCAAATCACACAGCTACTTCTTGTTTGAGCTATTCGAACTATCTAACGATTAAATATCCACTTCTGTCGGATGACCGCAGCAACTACTCATGTATGCCTATAGTTGACGTTAAATAATCGTTTTACAGCCCAGTTCAGGTTTTAAGCTTGATGCGATATTCAAATGATTAACGAAGGTAGCTCATTATTAAGCTACAAAATTTCTGCGATTATATACATGTATGTAGGAAATGCTTGGTGCTGTTTATGGCCACCGCCAGAAGCTTGTAAACGCTAATCGAGATAATACTGTTCATGCTTTTGGAGACGTCAGTCTGTTGTTGTTGTCGCCGCCTTTGCCACTGTGCTTCTAACCACTTCTGTGACAAAGTCAACGTACACCGCTTTGGCGCTGACAACCTCTAAACAATCGACATACATATGTAGCACCTCTGCATAGCTTCCAGATGTAACAGGTTCGTCGACTGTAAGATATGGTTAGAAAAAGGCTATAATCGACATTAGTTTAGTTACTGAACTACAAGTCTGACGTGAAAAGAGGGTACAGGATCGGAAATGAAAGATAAAAAAAATAGCAAGTTGTTTATACTTCACGACGAACTTATTTGACGAATCTGTTACCACAAAGTCGCGGGATGTGCGTCCATAAAAGTCGCCCTGCTCGATCGAATCACTGTCACTTACCGACACATAATGCGGGCTCGCCGCCTGTCGTACCACATACTGAACTGATCGCTCCAAACAAAGCGGCGCCAATTATGGAGTCGATAACTAACAGTAAGGATATCGAAAGCCTCGTTGATATCGGGGGGTTGGCCGACATCTTTGCTATAGCGGTATTGGTATGACCTCGGCAACGATTGGGTTGCCGCCGAAGTCTCGTTTATTCTCACTGCGGCAATCAGGTTCAGGTAGAGATCCGAACAGGGTCGCGGTTGAAGCGATGACAGCTGTTACTGTCAGATGACAGCTGTTACGGTCAGAAGTGTATTTACGCGACAGCTGTTACTGTCAGAAAGTGTATTTACGCTATATGAACTATGTGGCCGTAAGGCTACCATAAAGTTGAAAAGGCTGCGTGGTGCAGCTAGGGCTCTGCGGAGCCCACATTTTGTATGCTATTTCGTCCACTGATCAGCAGGCCCCCATCATGCATGTATAGCGATACCATAGCTGCGTACACATATTTTGGGCACGTCTTCTTCATTCAAGCTGTGCAGCACGTTTACTGTGTGACTGAAAGCTTAACCAGCAGCAGCATAGCGACCGCCTCATTTTGCGTGTTTCTACCGTTCGACCGTTTGCCAGACCATTCAATAGACGGCACACATAAGCAACAGTAAAGTGGCACGAGGGAAAAAAAAGCCCGCGTCTATATAGCTGTTGCAACCGATCTATTTGTCGAAACTTACTTTACGTTTAACATTTACTGAGTTTTAATAAATTTAATTGCTGCTAAAACATTTTCTTTATTTGTATTAATCTTCTTTGAATTTTTTGTCCCAGCATATCAGTTTCAAATCGTGTCTTACTTAAAGGTGGCGTTCAAACATTAATGAATGTCGTGCTTTAAACGTTTCAAGTTCAACGTTCATCTTCACCACCTGTCCTGATATGGGTCATTTTGGCCATTTGCAAATATTAGTCCGCATTAACTACATTGAAATGGTAAGCATTTTTTTTTTATAATTCTGAACATCCCCTTACGCTAGTTCGACCTTGAGCATCAAGCGCCGCCTTATGAAAACTCCTTCGTGGTCTTGGCGACAGGTCCATCGGTTAAAACCAATTTCTATTTATTTCTCTTTTATACAGCAAAAAATACTGTTTGTTTATCTTAATAAGCGGGCTTTGAGACATCGCTTTGCACTAACAGTGACTGATAGTGGCAAGACGTTGAAGAGAAAGCACATAGTGCTTATACACATATAGTTTACATAGACGTCTTCAGTTTTTAATCGCAGGTAAACATTGCTTTAGCTTCCAACATGAAACGAAATGTGTCTACGCATGAATTCGAACCGGCTTACATGCCCTCTATATTTACTAGGCGAGCATGTTACTGTCTGCACAATTACGAAGAGACCCACGAACGGTTGCATTAGCAAAGCCTATCCTTAGTCTCACTCGCATAATACAAGCCTTGTCTTAATATCGACGCGGTCTTTTGGATGGCTAAACCTCTAGTTAAAAGTGACCAGGGGCGCCTTTGCAAGTCCTAGCAAAAATTCCTTCCACATGATCTGTGTGCATAAAGTTATTTAATCAAAGCTAACAATATTATTTGTTAGCCTCTCAACCGCCTGCCCGTGTTTTATCTTATGGTACTGATGATATTTTACTAACCAAAATGAATAGGTACGTCGCCATGTAGAGTTGCATGATTTGGAAGTAGCCTAACAAAAAAAAACAGTCTACTAATGAAGTGATATCACTTTTCACACACACACACACTTATTACATGATGATAATAATAATAGTAGAAATGGATTATCAAAGCTCTTACGAGAAGAAGCTGTTACGCTTTGCTCGCGACAGCTGTAACCTAGGGTGATAAAACCGCTATCGAACTGTACGGGATCTATTGATACCAATAAACCTAACGCGGCCTAAAGCATACCTAGGACCGCTAGTTGTACCAGACAGCGCTCTTTCAACCATGCATATATACGTGGCACTTGGAAGGAGCCTTCATATGAGGCACAACTACTATACGAGCACATTTTCTAGTTTTAATCTTCGAATCACTGGAAGATTCACCACTGTGAAAATGGCCGGCAAGCACAAAATTGCTATAAAGTAGTTATGATGTATGTATCATTACCTTAACACACACGAATAAGCGATGCGTGTGGTAGTTTCACAGCTCTTCTCTTAAAAGGCGCCTAGTTTTCTGACATACGGTTGTTCTTTTAGAGGCACTTACAGGGCTTCGAATAGGTACAGTAAAGCGGTAGAGTCGGTACACTTTCCCATAGGTGATAGAACGCCGCAGAGTCCTGGTAAAGTAGACCGATCTTCGAGATAGCTATACTTCTGCCACAACTAGCGATCTTGAACCGTAAACAAAGCCTAAGGCTATGTCGGTCAACAAACGATGCCCATGGTAAAGGCGATACATACTGTCATCGGATTTTCGGTTGTGTCGTGTCGTGTCGTGTGATCACGGTAGGATTAAAAGGGCTACTTAGTGCAGCTATATCCAGTAATGGCTCAAAATATTTATTTTTTCACTCTCTCGTTTCCGGTTTAGATTCGTTGGCTGTGATAGTGTTACTGATGAAACCCTAAAACTCATTGTGGAGTTTGTCGTGTGGCTAGACCTTTATAAATTTCATCTTATTGTAGACATTGTTCGATCAGTTTGCTTACTCCGGCTAAATTACGTACGTTCAATATAGTCAGGTACGTAAGCCGAAGCGTACTGGGCAGGGAAACAAGGCTCATTTTCAGGGTCAACCGTCAATGTTTCAGTTTGCTTCAGAGTGAACTCGAGCGTATTTAAACGCAGACTACAACCGTAAAGCCTGGTCCGAATCGCCGATGTTAAATAGCATACTCGATATTCATTGCGTCATACTCTAATGGTAATTCCATTCAATTTATCCAGTCGACAAGTAATAGAAGTAAATGAAGTATCAACTTCTGCTGTTGATCTTACAAGGTTGGACACAGTTCCCTTCAATATTTAGATGTTGACAGTAGAATGTCATAATTTGTATAAGTTATGCACATGTAGAAATGGCGCTACTAATAATTCTAGCCACCCTCACGACAATATATTAATGATACGTTGCTACATTACGTCGTTACGCCCGAAATTCAAGATGTTGTTGTTTGACAATTTCGACAACAGTACCAGCTAGCTGGACATTTTAAAAATGCGTTGACAGAAATTTTCAGAAAAAACAGCTTGCTCGGCAGAAGTACGGTGATGGCTCGAGCGGTGCCAAGGCTTGGAACCATAGGGCACTCTTGCGTAGGACGCGTGTTCGAAGCTGGACATCCACACAAAACATTTCTATACAGATAGTTCTCACAAAAAAATGAAGCCCCACAGTAAGGTACTCATCTGCAATTCGCGCTGGTAACGCATTCTCGTAAAGCGCGCGACGGACAAAGAACACATATTCGAAGGAATGATTTAAAACATGCGAAAGGTCTGGCGCTTGTGAACGAATAACAGCCGCAACATGAGACGTGTTGGAAGCCTGTCGAGAAAAAGAAAGATGTCTCTCAGAACGGGCAAACGTTACCAATGCCAACCAATGCGGAGAAGCGCATGCGCAGAGTGCATGTCTACGAAACCAAGAGCTCACCTCATGGTCCCCGTGACAATGTTCTAGGAGTCGAAAATCGTGAGGCACACTTGGCCGATAATCGGCCAGTTGAAAACGTTTGTCTGGATAAAACATTCGTCGATCAAGTCCTTTCTGGAAAGTTACTTTTGGTGTGGGTTTGATATGGGGTGAGGTAATCAGTAGTGTTTGTCAGAATAAATTAGCTTGCATTCTCTGAGATGTATTGCCCGGAACTTATACATGAAACCGGTGTACTTTTGGACGTTTCTCATATGGCCATCTGAGGTAGCACTTCCTGTGCAGGCATTTAGCTAAAGATTTCTGTTGGAGAACCGTTTTCAAGCCTGAAGATACCTATGATCTTCGAATAACAGACTATTCTCGTTAGCCATATTTGTATTTTTCTTGCCCTGTAAAATATTGGATTTATAATAAGCCACGGAGTGCCTTTTTGAAGTTAGCTCTTTTCGAACTAAAGCGTGCGCTTTTTGTCCAAACCTTCGGAATCCGAGAATTACATACATGTGTAATTCTAAAACTTGAATATAAATCAACAGTATCTAAACCGATGTAATTTCATACCAATGCCGTACTATACATACTAAGGCGACGTAAATGTAATGGGTGCAAAAAATCAAAGCATATTAGCACCACATTTTACCGACGACTGGAAGATCTATGTTCATCGTAGGCCACAATGATAACGTTCCAAACTAGATGATGGACCTCCTGTTATGAACAGGTTAAAATGATTTTAATATTTCGAATTTGAGGAGCCTCCGTACCCTACTCTGGCTGCGATTTTGAGTGCTTTTGAAAATGATAAATTTCTAATCCGCTCTTTTTACTCTAGATACTGTTTTTTTTGTTATAGCCATAATTGCCTAGTTAAGGACATAGTGATCGTTCCTGCTGTCAACAATACGAACAGTCACCTTGAGTTGCATACTAACTTTTGTTTGATAGGTCCGATAATCGCCCGGTACGAAGGCTTGGTATAGTTTCGCTTGAGAGTTTTTGACTTTCTTGATAGTGGTGCTGAAAGATAGCCAATTTTGACCATCTGAAATAATAGCCCGACAGTAATTATCGCACAATTTTACGAGTTAGACTATACGCATCGCAATGCGCGTCCTATGTATCGTTATCATATTCTAGTTAGGCCATTGTGTCGAATGAAAGATCAACTTGTTTAGTTTCGATCTAACTCGTACAGGTAGTTGTATATGTTATTTTTTCCAATAATCAACTCGGTAATTGTGGCCGGAATATCTAGCTCGCCCGCTAAGCCCGGTAGACGGTTTATTCAGATTGACAAATACTAGTCGTATTTTATTAATTACTCCGATGGCTAAGACAGATTCTTGCACAGCTATACAAGCTGCAAGGCAAAACTTCACACGAGGAAAGTTACCTTGCTTAATTGTTTTACAGTTAGCCTGACTGTACTATAGTAAGCCTTATATTATTCAAGCACATAAACCTGCTTGAAATAATGAACGTTTATACATATAGAAGCATAAGTGCACCTTTGCGCCTGTTTATTGGTATATAGATGTAATATCCCAACGGGAACTGCAGCAGTCGTATATGTTTGCATATATAAGCTAAATATTATTACTTGAATGCTGAAACTTCTGCCAACCGTTCAGTTAGAAAAAGAACGCTTTTGTCAGTAGTTGACGGTGATCAGTGACTCAATCGCTGCTCCTGTTTCTGTAATTTTCGTTTAGCTATTTGTATAAATGTATTGGGATTGTCATACAGTATTTGAATACCTGGTCGTCGTCAAGGTGAACAATGGCGTTTACCATTTTTGATAACAGGGAACGATGGGGCAGACAGGTTTGGCAGTTAGAAACAGGCCAAAGTACCAAAATTCAATCATGTAGGCAACCGACAAACGGCCCCGTCCGCTTCCTTAGTTTCCTCACTACTCCTAACGCTCTTGGATGCGACATGTACCTTAAATTGGATACAGCCATAAGTGGGCTACATGGGCTAACACTGACCGGGTTGCATCTACTAATAATGGCAGGCAGCTGTTCTAGTAGAACTAGGGACAGTAGCGCCCTTCAGCTGCACCACTGCCGGTCCTTATCATGTTTAATTGAAAGGTGACTACTAACAGATTTGAATCACTTGGGTTACCGTCCTTATCACAGTGTTCTGGGCTCGAGTCCAAAGCCACTTCTAGGTATATAAACGTTGCATAACTGGTTATGAAGGGACGATTTCATTTCTAGATGCTATCCCATGTCTAGCACGTTGTCATGGTAGAGCTACCTTGTCTAAGACCATATTGTACTTTCAGCATTACGCCTATGGCCTTACAGCCGACATACAACTATGCCAATTTCTAAGGAGGGATAATGATATTCTGCAGTAAGCACTGCTTTTGGTTATATCTGGCAAAAAGCCAGCTGATCAATATCGTCCTTTTTTTTTTTCAATGATCAGGAGGACAGTTTCAAATCTTTGTGAGGGATATAAATCTGTGCAAAGGTACTAGTTAGATAGCTATACCGAGTAAAGGGTCACAATAAGCGTGTCCTTCAGGTGCTCGTTTCTTATCGTTCAGGTTCGGTCGCGTTGTTTAAAGGTAATGCTATGACAGTGACGTTTTTGACATTAACTGATAAGCTTTTTATACTCGTTTTCAAGAACGAGAAAAGTATTGAAATATTATCACAAATTGAATAAGTAGTTTTGTCGGTAAATTTGTAACAATACAGATTACACATCATCTTAAAATCCTCACGATCTTTCTCCCTATATTTTCTTTAAATCTAATATACATCTAAATGAGAAATAGTATCTTTATCAAAAAAAAATTTTCATTAATCTAGGCAATTAGGTAGAAGACGTAAATGAACGATTATTTTTTTTCTTAAATTCTGCCTCCTACTGAGATGTTTTGATTAATCCTTCAGCAAATTCTCTTAATTAACTTACGTATTTGATCAGAGAAATAAAAAAAAAATTATTCACAATGTTGCTCGGGACAGATAAGTCGTTCAATCATTGAAAGGTGCACAGGTTTGTATCACAATATTGAAAACCGTTGGCAAATACTGTACTTCTAATGGATCTATCCATGGATGGTTCTATCCAATGGAGCTCGAGAATTGTGATAGAATCATAACTAAGAAATAGAACTTGATAACTAACGATGATTTTCCTAAGATGGCCTTTAGCCTAGTTGGGGCGGTCTGCGTTTTGCATTGCAAATCATTAGTAGTATTCATATTTAGAAGGCCACATTGAGTTAGCTCTAGGTTCTCTATATATTAATAATAATAATAATAATAAAAACATTATTATTATTAATAATAAAAACGGTGGTATTTGCACAGCTAGATTGATCTGAACTCAATATTCTAGGCATGTTGGATTGTTTTTGCTAGTTGCCCATTGAATATTTCTACATTGTTCGCTGATCATATTGTTATAAATGCCATTCATTGTGGAAAGAAAGAACGTCAAGGGAGTGGTGCAAGAAAGAAGGGCTAACGTAGGTCGATCGCAACTCCTATAAATAAGCCGGCATAAAAAATCGTATTACATCGTCCAAACTACCCTTTTTCGCGTGCTGCCTACGTAAACGATCGCCGTGTTGGCAGCTACTTAAACATTCAGGTAAACTGTATATCGGAGTTACCAATGGCCCACATTCATAGTGTTTAAACATAATTTTTATCAAGTAGCACAGATCAACAGAATTCTGGAGTATTTTTTTTTAGTTGCTTGGGCTTGCTACTTAACAATGCTGCAAAAAAAACATATTTCGTTTGTTGACAGGTATTAGTCCTCTTGCGTTTAACCCTATACGCTGTCTCATGTCAAATGATGGTGTCTTTTGAGTGCCGTTTATTTTCATCGAAATAACGATCGTTTAAGTGTGCCTAAATTTCGATCTCTAACGCATATGCTCTGCACCTATTTTTCGCCGGGAATATATTCTATAAATTCATTGAAAAACGCACGAAACTTATAGATCTTCTTCGTTATAGAGGTAACGACAGGTTATCCACATTTGTCTACATTGTCGTTTCCCTATGTTCTCAAAAACGAGTTCTGAATAGCCTTATTGATGGAGACTATGTAGCAATAACGTGCAACACCTTCAAGGTATACCACTTAGAAATTAAAATGGTGTTTTAATGGATTATCTGATTCATCCATCGTGGATTTAAAGAACTGCAGCAGCTTCTAAGACCTGTATGCAAAAGCTGAATTATTGTCGAACGCCGAAATCTTAGACATACTTTCATGGCCTCAATTTATCATAGTTGAATGGGAGTTTCGGAAACGTCTGAATACAATGAACGACATATTTGGTACTCTGCTTTGCACAGTCTACGCGTAACTAATTTCAATATAAACCAGTGTTCTTGCTTTTTTTTTTTTAGAAAATAGCCGTTAAGTTGCCACAGACATGTTTTTATTACTGTATTGTGTTGTGTGTTGTTA